>NW_023604972.1:78410544-78735003 GCF_014898055.3 Talpa occidentalis
GTACCTAAAACAAAATGAGACCTACACCAAGATATGTAGAAAACTTTCAAGAGTTCAAGAAAAAGAATATTGGAACTGGCTAGAGAAAAGAAACAATCTATAAAGGAACCCTGATCAGGCTAAAATCAGACTTCTTTGAAGAAATAATATTGGCAGGGAGAGAGTAGAATGATGTAATCAAAAATACTAAAGATAAAAACTGCCAGCCAAGATATTGTTAAAAGAAATAATAGACAAAGCAAAGAAATGGAAACTATCATTTACTCATGGATTGGAAGACTGGAATTGACATTGTTAGGATGCTATTTTGCCCAAAGTTTTAGTAGCATTATTCAAAGAAATAGAACAAAGATTACTGAACTTCATATGGAACTACAAAAGACCCCTAAATATCCAAAGCGATTCTTACAAAAAAAAGAGAAAGAATAGTGGCATCACACTTCTGGACTTCACACAATACTAGAAAGCTATAATAATCAAAACAGAATGTTACTGGAACAAAAACAGACACACAGACCAATGGAATAGAACTGAGAGTTCATAAATAAATACTGATTGTTTGTACAGTTAATCTATGACAAAAGAGCTAAGAATATATATTGGAGTGAAGAAAGCCTCTTCAATGGTGATGCTGGGAAAACTGGACAGTCACATGCAAAAGAATGTACATAGACTACTATCACACACTGTACACAAAAATCAACTCAAAATGGATAAAAATTTGGAAGTACAGCTTGTACCCATAAAATGCATAGATGAAAACAAGGCAAAACACTCAACACAAACTAAAGAGATACTTTTGCGGATTTATCTCTAGCAGCAAGGAAAACAAAAGAAAATATAATAATTAGGGCTACATTAAACTACAAAGTTTCTGCACAACAAAAGGAAATGCTACTAGAATAAAAGAGAAAGGTGTAGAGTCAAAGACAACCACAAAAGGACACTTGTTAAAAGCCCTGCCCAGTTTCTTTGTTCACCTGCTTAACACATTGTCCAGAAGTATCACATGGACGTTCATAGCTTCAAGGAGTTGGAGAAGTTATTATTTTTTTTAAAGATTTATTTATTTATACAAGAACTGGGGTACAGGCCAGATGCACGGGAGGGTGAGAGGATTCACCAGAGACAGAGCAGGGAACAGAACATGCAGACTGACGAATTACACTGCTGAGGGGAGCAAAGTGCGACAAGAGAGGTCTGTTTTGCCATGTGGGAATCTCGCTGGCTGGCCGGGATCCAACCAGTGCTGCAGAGGCTGCAGACAGTTTCACAGTGGTGCTCAACCGCTTGCGCCAGCAGGGAGGCCTGAGAAGTTATTTTTTCAATTGATATATAACTGACATAAAACACTGTCTTAGCTTCAGGTGTATTGTAAAATGATCACCACATAGGTCTAGCTACAAAAATTTTTTCTGTGATGAGAACTTTTAAGATTTACTCTCTTAGCCACTTGCAAATATGCAATGAATTATTATTAACTATAGTTACCATGTTGCACATTATATTTCCAGGATTTATTTATTTTATAACTAGAATTTTATACTTTGGACTACCTTTATTTGCCCTTGGCAAATATCAATCTATTCTGTATCTATGAGTTTAGTGTTTTGTTTTATTTAGATTTCATATATAAAGAGAACATACAGGGACCACCCTGGTGGTACAAGGGGTCAAATGTCAGCACTATGAAGCAATTCACAGCTATTCAGCTACTGCTGTAGGAGTTCGATCCCTGGCCAGGGAGCCAACCCACATGGCACAGCAGACCTCTCCTGTCTCACCTGCTGCTCCCCTCAGCAGTGTATTTCAGTCATTTTGTCTGTTCTGCTCCCCACTCTGTCTCTGATGAATCCTCTCACACTCTGCACCTCTGGCCTGTACCCCAGCTCTTGTATGCATGAATACATAAATCTTTAAAAAAATAGAGATCATACAATATTTGTGTTTATGCCTGACCTATTTCACATAACATAATGTCCTCAAGGTCTATTGACATTGTCAAAAATGATAGGATTTCCTTCTTTTTGTGGCTATTCCATTGTGCCATGCACTGCTTCTTAACAATTTTCTTATCAACTATGGATTGATTGCATATAGAGGGTGGTCTCAATAGGTTACATAGTATTGTCTACCAGTGTGTAGTAGGCTGTATAAGCTCAGTTTCTGTAATTACACTCTATGATATTCACACAATCACTTCAATGATGCATTTCTCGGAATGTAACTGTGTGTATATGCGTGTATGTGTATCTCTATGTGCGAGAGTAATATAAATATCTGGTATTTGGGGTCTTATTAATTGTAATGCAATTACCTGACTTAAACTTTAGATTGCTAATGTAGACTGTACCTTATAACAGTTGAAAATGAAAGTTGTTGATATGTAATACAAACTTTCTTTTTTTTTTTTTTAGAGGCATGTTTTATTTATTTGTTTGTTTGTTTGTTTATACATGCACTGGGTACAGTCAGAATTCACCAGAGCCAGAGCGGGGAGCAGAGCAGGCAGAAGGACCGAAGCACACTGCTGGGGGGAGCAGCGGGTGGCAGGAGAGGTCTGCGCGCCATGCGGGACCCTCCTCCAGTGGCCTGGGAGCAGCCGGGGATCGAACCGGTGCCACAGAAGCCGCGGGCACCTTCGCAACCCAGCGCTCAACCGCTGCGCCACTGGGGAGGCCCCAATACAAACTTTCTTAAAGTCATACGAGTAACTATTTACTTGTTCATAAGTTTGTTTTACTATAAAATAGTTTATAATCAACAATAAAAACTCCAATAATAAATAAGAGCAAGAAAATCAAATGAAGCGAGATTTTTACCTTTTATTTCAGGTATCTTTTCTAGATAGAAGCCAGTGCAAGGGAGCACAGTCAATCAGATGAGCTTATATCTCCAATTTAAAACAAACTCTTTGCTACTAAGATGTACTACTATTCATGGGACTTAGTCTTAAGGGAAAAATTTTTCCATTTCATTGATAGATTAAATAATATTAACAGCAGTGATATTTTTGAATGCTTACTACTAAAAAATTCTTCAGAAAGACTTAAAAATTAATGAGTCCAATTAATCTTAACAATAACACTATTGGATAGAATATTGTTGTCCTCATTTATACAAATGAGTAAACTGGTGCATAGATAGATCAAGGTCACAAAGCTTGTGTATCAGTTTATCATTATATATAAAATATATATATATATATATTTGAAAAGGAGATCTAAGATAAATCATCTAACATCCACTTTGGGAATCTAGAAAAATAAGAGCAAATTGAATCCAAAGTAAGCAAGATAATAGAGGTAATTTTAAAAACAGCAAAATTCAATTAAATTGAAAACAAAAATCAGTAGAAAAATCAATGAAGTCAAAAGCTGGTTCTTTCAAACTTTCGATAAAATGAAGGAAAAAAATGGACACACAAATATTAATATCAGATATGAAAGAGGGGATATCACTATAGATCCAATGGACGTTAAAAAAATAATGAACACTATGAACAACTCTATACCCCCCCAAATTGACAACCTAGATGAAATGGACCAAGGTGAAAGACAAAATGTGACAAACTCTCAAATTTTTAAAGTCCCCTTGAAGTTACATGTTATTCATTCTGGCCAATGAAATAAGAGCAGAACGGGTCACTTTCAGATCATAAGGTTCTCCTTTTATTGTGTCTGTGCGTAACTATAGATGTTACAACTACAAGATAGTAGCTTCTCAGTGACTATGTACAGCATGGTAAACACTAAAATCCTTATCCGGTATGTAGTGGAGTTAGAAATAAATATTTTATTTGAATAAGATTTTACTACAGTGTGACATAGTTTACCCTAAAAAATATAGACAACTAAGCTACAGCTTCATCAGATATTTCTATTAGGAAACTAAATTTTCTTAATTTCTACAGCTCTGGTTTGAAGATAGAGTTTAGAGAATTTAGAAGACTTTACGATTAACATTGTCCTTAGATTGTTACACCCTATCTATACTTTTAACAGACAAGATTTACAAATCTAATTGGCACCTTCTTGTCAGTGTCTGAAATGAAAACTGTATGTCTTATTGAGAAGATTCATACTTTATTTATGAATGATGGTCAGTAGCAGAATAAGATGCAGTTAAACAAATTAAAGATATTAATATTTAAATATTTTAAATATTTAAACAAAATTTAAGTATTTTGCTAAGGTAGTAATCCCTCCTCCTCATAGAATTGCCTAGAACAGAATCTAAAGCAATGTTTGGCCAAAACCAAATACCTTTCTCCAAGAGATCTGTATCTCTTATATGCCTGAACAAATACTATTTTGACGGTTCAGAGTTATGTGCCAGAAACCAAAATTTATGATTTTATCTGATCCAAGATGCTTTAAAAGGCAAATTGCTGCCATTGGACCAAGTCAATTATAGATGTATTTTGATATGAATCTATTATATAAACATATTATATATGACCCCTAGATTATTTATATCTTCACAGCAGTCTGCAACTTGTTAGCTCAAAGACCATTAGTGTCAAACTAAAAGTTTTGCACACTCAATTGTTTTCAACATATCCTGAATAAATAGAATTTTGACCATTTAGCCTGCTTTGAATGACATGCACAACTGTGACTAACATCTGCTATAGCAACATCTGCTATACCTAAAAAAACGACCCCAAGTTGCTGCTGCCCTTTGGAGGCTGTGACCCAGACTCCCTGCTTGGCGGCTGAATGACAGTAGGGTAAGTAAAGTATCAGGCTTTTCTGCCCTCCCACCATTAGGATTGCTGATGGATCCCTGGGGTCCTGAATGTATGCCTGATGGTGGACACCTGGAGTAGGGTGTGGGCATACGTAGGTGGGTACACCTGGGCTGAGAGACTGAGCTTATAACGGCGGCGACACAGGATGCCAGAAGAGCAGAACAGCAGAGAAGAAAGCAAAAGAGCAAAAGGTGCAGAAATACAAAGGCCACGAGAGAACATGGGAGAGCCCAGAAAGAGTGAAGACCTGCTGGGGACTGGGAGCAGACCTCCTGGCCCCACCTCCCTAACCCCCCTTCCCCTCCCCCACCCAACCCCGGCACCCTGTCTTCTGTGTACCTGCAATAAAAGACTGAAACAGCCGCTGAGGACTCCAGGTCTCCCTCCTTCACCCGTATGCAGAGAATCAGAAGAACCTGTCCTGTGCTTCCTGCTGCTACAGAGACATCACCTAGACACGTAAGTCCCCTCTCAAATGCTCCCCTCCCATGGAAGCTCCTTAGTCCTCTTCTCCTTCGTTATACTTCTAATTCCTTCCTTTGTACCCTAGCCTCTGAAAGGTACCATGCTGTGAGGAATCTCTTCAACTTGTGAAAATGCGGCTCATGTGTGCTACTGCCCCCTTGTGGTCATTTTCTTCTTGAGCCATCCTGAGATGCTCTAATTTATTTTCACCCAATCCTATTAAATGTTTGATTTTTGTCTATCATTGTTGGGGCCACTGGATGTTAATTGCCAAACGCAACTACAAGTTGCTGAGATAATACTGTTCATTTATATTATGGTGAATGATCACCATTTTCCCCCTACGCCCTCCCCCAAAATGTTGTCATAGTTAAGTATTTTTTCTTAAATTTATTTGGCAATATGTTTAGATATTTTGTAAAGCTTTACCCTGGCTTAGAATAATTTTTAAACAGAAATATAACTGTTATTTTACAAGACCTTATGAGCACATTATAATGCAATAAGTAAAACAATAAACTTTGTCTCTAAGAGACCAGAGTTTAAATTCCAGTTTTATCTACTAATTATGTAATTTTTGGCAAATTAACTTCTTTAAGTCACTTCCCTTATTTGAAAAATAGCCATACTAATTGTATAGAAAACAGAGCTCTTAATTATCTATAGTTATATAGCAAATTAATACTAAACTTAGTGTTTTAAAACAACACTTATCATCCAGTACCTATGGATGTAGTTTACCTGGGTTCTATGGCTGTTGGTCACACAAAGCTGGAATCAGAGTGTCCCTTATGGCTGCAGCTATCTTAAGGCTTGCATAGAAAGAAATCTGCAGCCAACCTCACTCATATGTTACCATATGGCTGTTGGGAGGATTCAGTTTCTCAAGGGTTGTTTGACAAAGCTCCTCATAGGCTTTGACCATAGGCCTTCTCAGTTCCTTTCCAAGTGGTCTCTCCATGTGTGCTCCCGTCATGGAACTTGCTTCATCAGAGCAGCACACAAGAGCTAGAGAGTAAATGCAAGCAAAATAGAATAGAGATATATATGTGCCCAAAAGGGCAGGTTTAGTATAAAAAGGGAGAGAAAATAAAGGACACTTGCATAGACACAAATGGGCAGAAAGAGCTGCCCTTGAAAGGACAGGTTAGGTAAAAGAGAAGCCTGAATGGTCACATATGGGCAGAAGAGCTGCTGCCCTACAAAGGGAGGAACTTGGCAGCAAGAAGCACCTGGATAGGCACAGGCAGGCAGGAGGGCTGCCACAGAAGTCACGGTCTTCCACAACCTACTCTCAAAATTGACATCCCATTACATTTTTTAAAACTAAGTTACAACTATTCATATTTGACAGGTTTTTCCACCAGTGTTCTTCTGTTCCAAGATCTAATCCAGGATGTCATGTTTGTTGCCACATCTCCTTAGTCCCTTTGATCATTCCTTAGTCTTGTGTTTCATGATCTTGTCATTTTTTGAGAAACGATGGTAATCTTGTGGAATGCCTTTCAATTTGGGATTGCCTAATATTTTCTCATGATTATATTAAGGTCTTGCATTATTAGAATAAGTGATGTGTCTTTTCCATTGTATCTTATCTTGGGTACATGATACCAGTGGGAATTGATAATTTGGCCATGTTTGCATTGTCCAGTTTCACTTCTGCAATGTTACTACTTTTTATCATCCCACCTTTCACAGATTTTGATAGATCTTATTTGATAGATACAAGTTGCTCCTCCAGCTAGCACACGTAAAGGAAGGAGATGACACAAGGATGTAAAATATCAGGAGATGGAGTTCACTGGAAACTACCTCAGAAGTTACTTCACTCACAACTACCTCATCACACTATGGAATGTAGGTAAGGTAAAGATACAATAATGCACATAAAAGACTTAACATATTACTTGTCAAAATAAATTGTAGCTATCATGACAAATATCACAACAGTAACTATTCTGTGGCTCACTTCCAAATTGGTTTATTCAACAAATGTTGAACATTTAATGATCAATATTTATTGAACCGTTATCATGCTAGAATTTGAAATACAAAATAACTCTGGTTTAGGAGAGAAATAATGAGGAAGAAGTTAAGCCCCCAATTACTGAATGAGTGCCACCCACATCCTAGTAAAGACTGGAATGTCCAGAACACCAACAAAATAATGCAATGCTAAAGCAATAAACAAAAGCCAATTTTGGAAAGGTAAGCCAGGTAATGTGGGTAAACTAAGTAGGCTTCAGTAGCCAAGAAGACCCTGCAAACTCATTGGACCTTGGTAGCTTAGCAGACCCTGTACAAACTCACTGGGCCTGGTAGCCTAGGAGACCCCTGTGGGCCCAGCCAATCAGTAAGAGACATATTGAGGAGATACCCAATGGCCAAACCCCTACTCCTTGCCCACTATACCCATATAAGCACCAGAGTCCTGTGCCTCAGCAGCTACCCATTCAGAACCCCTTTCTGCTCAGAGAGCTTTCCTATTCTTCTTCCTACCTATCAATAAATCTGCTTTTCTCTAACTGTGGTTTCGATGTTGATTTCTTTTCTTGATGAAGTCAAGAACCAAGGAAGAGCTAGCCTGGGCTCCTTGGACTCTGGGCCTGCTCTCAAAAACCCCCATTAAATAATAATACATAATAAAAATCTAGTGTCACACTAGAAAAACATACTGGAGAGATATGAATATTAAAAGAAAGCCAATGTTTACTTACTGAATCTTATTAAAAATAAATTTAAAAAATAAATTAAATGTAGGCACTGAAATAGCAAAATAATTTGAAAACTTTCAATAAATTTCTATGCAGAAAAATTAAGAAAATTTTATCCATCTATAGTAAGTGACACCAAATTAAATAAATGATATCAACGAATCTGTCTTGAAGAACTTAATCATTTTAGTGAGGAATGAATTGTTTAATTAAAATGGGTAGTTGCTATCATGTAAGTCAAAAGAAAATAAAGGTCACAGCCTCCCCTGGTGGTGAAGGCAGTTGAGCGCAGACCTGTGAAGCTGTAGGCAGACTCTGCAGCGTGGGTTCTATCCCTGCTGGCCAGCAAGAATCCCATATAGAGAGGCAGACCTCTCCTGTCTCACCCGCTGCTCCCCTCAGCAGTGTATTTCAGTCAGTCTGCCTGTTCTATTTCCCACTCTGTCTCTGGTGAATCCTCTCACTCTCCTGCACATCTGGCCTATATGGCCTGTACCCCAGTTCTTGTATGCATGAATAAATAAATCTTTAAAAAAAAAAGGAAAAGAGAGAAAATAAAGATCAAAAAACAAAAAACAAAGAAAATTTAACATTAATACATTTTAACATGATTTAACATTGCTATAGTGTTAATTTAACATTGCTATAGTGTTAACATTAATACAAAATACAAATATTTTATTATTTATAATCTCTATAAATTGGGACAACTTTCCCAATAATACATTTTATACCTATTTTTCCTGATCCAGGATTCATTCCAGATTTGTATTTGGATTTAGTTTTCATATTTAGTGTTATTTGTTTAGTTTGCCTTTTTTTGACCTTAAAAATTTTGAGGAATAGGGCCTCCCCGGTGGCGCAGCGGTTGAGTGCTGGGTTGCGAAGCTGCCAGCAACCTCTGCAGTGCCAGTTCGATCCCCGGCTGCTCCCCGGCCACCAGAGGAGGGTCCCACATGGCGCGCAGGCCCCTTCTGCCGCCCGCTGCTCCCCTCAGCAGTGTACTTCGGTCCTTCTGCCTGCTCTGCTCCCCGCTCTGGCCCTGGTGAATTCTCTCACCCTCCCGCGCTTCTGACTTACCCAGTGCTTGTATAAATAAGTAAATAATAAATAAATCTTTAAAAAAAAAATTTACAAAAAAAAAAAAAAAAATTTTGAGGAATATCGGCCAGTTATTTCATATAATGTCTCTTAATTTAATATCTTATATATCTTTATGATTAGATTTAGGTAATGTATTTTTGACAGAATACCATAAAAGTGGCATAGTATCTTTCTCAGATTCACTGACATCCACTTTACTCCATTATTATATGAACAAGGTGTAGATGAACAAGGTTTACTTGTTATACTACTTTTTCCTTTGTAATTGTATAATCGGTGTGGTGGGGGTATATTTTGAAAATGTATAATATTCTGCTTCTCTTTCTCATCAAACTCTCCCACTAGTTTTAGCATCTTCTCTTATCACATCATATTTTCTGTATTATTAACTTTCTATTATAAAGAAGGGCTTTCTTTTCTTCATTTGTTACTTGTTTATGGATTTATATTTATGTATACTAACGGATTTTCTTTTATTCCATGAATTATAACCCATTGGTATAATTTTCATATTTATGTCAAATTTATCTCATGTTTTAAAATAATCAGATTTTTATGTGTAAAATACTTAAAAATCTTAAGTGGAAGCATGAGAAACCTCATAGGAGGCTAATAAAATAGTTTATACAGGAGATAAAAAAAGACTGTTCATGTTTAGTTTTGCTCTAGGACATTTTTTTAAAGATTATTTATGCAAACAAGAACTGGAGTACAGACCAGAAGTGGGGGGGGGGTAAGAGGACTCACCAGAGATAATGGGGAGCAGAACAGGCACATCTACTGAAATACACTGCTGAGGGGAGCAGCGGGTGAGTTAGGAAAGGTCTGCTGCACCTTGTGGTTATCTCCCTAGCCAGGGATTGAATTTGTGCTGCAGTGGCCTGGATAGCCTCATAGTGATGCGTCTTAACCCTTTGCATCACCACAGAGGCCCAACACTAGTAACTCTTAAGAATAGAATTTCTATTTGTCAGACCTTTTCTAAATTTTAAAAGTTCAGGTCAGACTCACCTTGGCTTTTCCACAAATGTCTGTTCTGTGACTAATGTGTGTCACTCAGAATAATTATGCAAAGTGAAATTAGTGAGATGGAGAAAGTTACTGTATGATTTTGCTCACATATGGAAGACAAAAAAAACAAAAGCAAACTCTCAGACTATGAGAAGAAAATGGTGGTTATCAGCGGGGAAGTAGGAAGGAGATGGGCAACTCAGGTAAAAGGGGTCAATTGCATAGTGATGGAAACTAGAATTTTGTTGGTGATTATAACTTAGCATATGCAGATGTCAAATAATGGTGTAGATCTAAAACCAAAAGGAAGGAATGGAGGGAGGGAAGAAAGAAGAAAGGAAGTTTTGATTTTTTTATATTAATTTTTTTTTTATTTTTTACATCATTGTCCATTTGAAAACAATATTTGCTTCCCCCCAGCCCCTAAGGTATAGTCCCCATAGAGTTTCCTTCACCAGCCCACCCGTGTACCATCACCTTAGTCCACTGTGCTCCTCCTGCCCTCCCTCTGATCCCTCTCCCTTCTCCTCCCCTGCAGTATGTCTCTGATTTATAATTGTCTGGTTTTTCTTTGTTGTGTTTTGTACTGTTATTATTTTTTTTACACTGATGTCTTATGTGGTTCCCCTATATTCCTGCTATAAGTGAAACCATCTGATATTTTTCTGTTTCCTTCTGGCTTCTTTCTTTTCTTTTTTTTTTTTAATCATGTTGTATCTCTCTTTTTTTAAAGATTTATTTATTTATGCATACAAGAGCTGGGGTACAGGCCAGAGATGCAGAGGGTGAGAGGATCCGCCAGAGACAGAGTGGGGAACAGAACAGGCAGATTGACTGAAATACACTGCTGAGGGGAGCAGCGGGTGAGTCAGAAGAGGTCTGCTGTGCCATGTGGGTTTCTCCCTGACAGGCCAGGGATCAAACTCGTGCTGCAGAGGCTGCAGATTGCTCCACAGTGCAGTGCTTAACCCCTTGCACCACCAGCGAGGCCTCCTTCTGGCTTATTTCACTGAGCATAATTGCTTCTAGTTCATCCTGCTCATGGATTGGAAGAATTAACATTATTAAAATGTCCATCCTACCAAAAGCCATATACAGATTGAACGCTATTCCAATAAAAATCTCAATGACATTCTTCAAAGAAATAGAACAAATACTGATGAAATTCATATGGAACCACAAAAAACCAGGAATATCCAAAGCCCTACTGATGAAAACAAAGGAGAAAGGAGGTATCATGCTTCCAAACTTCAAGCTATACTACAAAGCCATAATAATTAAAAGAGTTTGGTGTTGGAACAAAAACAGACACACAGACCAATGGAACCGAATAGAGAGCCCAGAAATAAAACCACACTTATATGATCTTTGACAAAGGAGTAAAGAATATGCAATGGAACACAGACAGTTTGTTCAATAAATGGTGCTGGGAAAACTGGACCACCACATGGGAAAAAATGAAACGAAACCACTACCTCTCACTGTCCACAAAAATCAACTCAAAATGGATGAAAGAACTGGACATAAGACCTGAAACCACAAAATATATGGAACTTTTGATTTTTTATTGTGTACTAGTAGAACTGATTTCTGTTTTTTAAATTAGTAAATGTGCAACTGCTAGATAAGTGGCTGTTTCCTACCTTATTTACTTTTTAATTCTGTGTATTAATTTTTGCTGAAAATAGTGAAATTGGGTAATATATTTTACTTTCTTTGTAAAACTGGGTCCAAGATTAAGAGAATGCTTTGCTTATTAAGCTTATTAAGTATTGGTGTTTTTTTTTCAAACGGTCATATTTTAAAAAATCAATTTTTTTATGTGAAGTGGAAATCATATGACAATGTTAGTCTCTATGTTCAAATCTATTCTCTTCAAAACATCTAAAATGATATAGCAGTATACTTTACCTTTCCAGGATTCATAAAAGACCACTTCTATACCCATGACATAAGAATCAGATCATATTAATTAGGACATTTTCTCTTTAACTATCTAGGCAATAAATGCAAAGATGTTTGGGGCTTATTGAAATTATCTCCATTATTTATGGCTGATACAGGTGACACCTATTGTGTGGAGGGAAACTATTTTCTAGATCAACTTCTATTGTTTGGTGTCATTACAAATATCCCATGTGCAATTTTATTTTACTAAATGAATTTCACCTTAAAATTTTTGCCTTTGTCTCTATTTCTCTCTCTCTCCCCTCCTCCTCTATTTTTGGCAAGGGAATATAAAAATAGGTTTCTGAATCATTTACACATTATAAAATAAGTATGTTTAAACACAAAATTTTAACAACAGCAATGCTTGAATGTTTTGACATATTACAGTAACTAATTAATGTTTATGCTTACAATATCTTCATGTTTATAGCCTACCATGCTTACTGGTTTATTATACTTCCTTTGGTAAGTCTTGCATGCCATTCATTTAATGTATCTTTTGTATTCAGGCTCATTGTTTGGGAAAACTATGCGTTGATCTATAATTGTTTGTACCTTACTGTTGTATAGTCATCCCACTCCGTGGATACCTTAGATATAAAACTAGGCTTCAGTATTGTTTCTTACTTCCCACCTACATACCAGAACTGAATCCTTCTTTCTTTTCTCACAAGTGCTCTCAATGCATTATACATAAAGAGTGAGGGTAAACAGTACACCAGTCAAGGAGTACTGAAAAAGCAAGATGATCACAACCAATAGACAGGTTAGCCAGTGAGATCTTGAATGGCTCTAGTTTGTATGATCAAGAGCTGTAGGCAAACAATGGTGCTAATTATGGGAATAGAACTGGGGAAAAGAATGAAAGCAGTGTAGGGGAAAGAACAGAATTCTAAGTAAGGTTCTGACACTAAATAGTTTAACGAAACAAAGTTTAACTAAGCTTTTATTCTCATATTTTATGAAATTACTGAATAATTGCAGAGGTTTAGCATCATGAATTTCAGATTTAGAATGGGCTTCAGTGGTCATCCAACCTAAATCTCTACAATTTGAATGTTTACCACAGTATTCCTCATAACTGGCCAGTTAGCTGTCCACTGACAGAGAATTTATTATCTTTTGAGGAAAACAATCACATTTTATAAAGCTCTACTTAAATAGTTTTAAACATTTTTGTTTCAGGACCATTTATAATTTATTGAGGATTGCAAGAAACTTTATGTGAGATGTATCTTGATATTTATCATATTGGAATTTAAATAAACCATTTTAATAATTCATTTAAGTATAGCAATAAGCCTATTACATGTTAACAAATATTTTTAAATTCAATAATTATAAGTCAAATACAGAAAGATAATAGCTCCATGATCTCACATGTAGAAACTTAAAAAAAAAAAAAGGAAGAAGTTAAACTTAGAGTAAAAAAAAAAAAAAAAAAAAAAAAAAGGAAGAAGTCAAACTTAGAATAACATAGAGTAGAATGGTAATTACCAGAGGTTGGGGGCTGGGAGAGACATGGAGATGACAGTTAAAGAATATAAACTTGCAGGTATAAGATCAATAAATTCTGGGCCTCCCTGGTGGCATAGGGGTTAAAGACAGCACTATGAAGCTATCACCAGCCACTGCAGCATGAGTTTGACCCCCCAGCTGGCCAGAGAGCAACCCACCTGGTGCAGCAAACCTCTCCTATTTGCCTGTTGCTCCCCTCAGAAGTGTATTTCAGTAGATCTGCCTGTTCTGTTCCCCCTCTCTCTGATGAATCATCTCACCCCCTGCACCTCTGGCTTATACCCCAGTTCTTGTATGCATAAATAAATAAATCTTTTTTAAAAAAAAGATAAATTCTGGAGAGCTAATGCACAGTATAGTCACTATAGCTAATTATATTGTATTATGTACTTCAAAGTTTCAGACAGTACACACCAAGTATTCTTACCATATACACACACATTATGTGAGGTGATGGAAATGTTAACTGGCTTAATTGTGGTAGTCATTTCAAAATGTATACATATATCAAAATGTATTGTATACATTAAATATATTCAGTTTCTATTTGTCAATCATACCTCAAAGATGGAAAAACACTTTCAAAAATTGTAGTAGAAGAATGGAATAGTGCTGGAGACCCGCCCCAGCTAGAAGTCCTGTCAGGGATCTCAGAAAGGAGAGGACGGAGTTGGTGAAAGTTCCTTTTTCTCTTTCTTAGCTTTCTCTCCGAGAGCTGAGGGGAAGTGGAGCAAGGTACTAAGTGAGGAAGACACAGACACTTTATTTCGTGCAAGTATCTCCTGCTGAGGGTCTCGGCGGGTCTTTATTTATACCTTAAGGTGAGCAGTGGGATTACAGCAGTGTAAGCATCACAGAAACAATCAATACATGTTTTTTCATAAACATGCAAAGACTCCCTAGGTCTCACACCTAAGGGCAATTCTCTGGTAACCTTAGGAACAATTAGTTTCCTAAGTACAGCTCATTTACTAACATGATCAATCATATGTGACAGCACAACATTTGTCAGCAATTAAACTTTCCCAGTTAAAAGTGGGTGTAAAATTCCTATTTTATATTAAATTACTAAAATCAATTTATCTCCTAGCACTCAATTAACTCGTTAATATATATTGATTACTTCAAAGTGATCTGAAACAACTCATCAAATTTAAGTAAGTTCTACTGAAGTCTAATTCCTACCTAGAAATTCCTAACCTCCACACGGCCTGCCTGCGAACTATTGACCTCTTGCAAACACCAGGAAATGTACTGCTGGTGCAAACATGCACCCACCGTGTCAGGCTATGGATTCCAAGCACAGTTGGTTCAGGGCAGCTTGTTCTCCATAGTTCTCAGGGCCTGAACATTTCTTTCCTAACTATACCTTTTGCCTTATTTACTTTCTATGATACTAACTCAAGTGTAAGAATAACAAATCAATTAACATCTAGGTCCGAATTGGGTTTTCATATGCCAATTAATGACTAACTTCTGCATTAACCAAGAACAAAGAGGAGAGCTTTAGCAGGCTTTGCCATGGAGACTCCCTAGTTCAGCTCTTCTTTGGGAAGTGCAAGAACTCCCCTCTTCTGGGAAGTACAACTTTCCCTCTTCGGGGGAGCACAGGAACTCCCCGCTTCTCGGGAGTCTCCCCCAATGCCCGGACCATGTCAAGAGACAGCATGGGAGGCGCAGCCTGCCGCAGAATAGAATAGATTTTTCCAAATGTCAATAAAGGGTCCCTAATGTTTTCTTTGGTATGATATGACATATCTATTAGCCTCTAGAAAACCCCAAGGTATACTTGAAAGTAAATGAGACTCTTAAAGGCAAATAACATCCTAGTGTCATTCTGAATATCATTTTGAACTTGCAGTTCCCTTGAAAAGGTTTCAGATTGGCCCTAGGGTTCGTGGATCACTACTCCACGAGAACCACTACTCCAATGTTCATAAAAATTTCCTTTACCGGGCCTCCCCGGTGGCGCAGCGGTTGAGCGCTGGGTTGTGAAGCTGCCCACAGCAGCCTCTGCAGCGCCATTCGATCCCCAGCTGCTCCCCCGCCTACGGAGGAGGGCCCCACATGGCACGCAGACAGCCCCGGTCGCCCGATGCTCCCCTCAGCAGTGTACTTGGTCCTTCCGCCTGCTCTGCTCCCCGCTCTGGCTCTGGCTCTGGTGAATTCTCTTACCCTCCTGCGCTTCTGACTGTACCCAGTGCTTGTATAAATGAATGAATGAATGAATGAATGAATGAATGAATGAATGAATGAATGAATGAATCTTAAAAATAAAATAAAATAAAATTTCCTGACTTTATAGCTTTAAGTTGATTTATATAATTTTTTTAAACCTAAGTCATCTTGTTAGATCATGATTTTAGTTTGTGAATCTAATGCTGTCACAAAATGTACCCATAGAATTTGTGGCAGATACATAGCCATGTTTAGGGCTTCCCTGGTGGCGCTAGGGGTTAAGCACTGCACTATGAAGCAATCCGCAGCCTCTGCAGCATGAGTTTGATCCCTGGCCTGCCATGGAGAAACCCACAGCAGACCTCTTCTGTCTCACCCGCTGCTCCCTTCAGCAGTGTATTTCAGTCAGTCTGCCTGTTCTGTACCCCACTCTGTCTCTGGTGAATCCTCTCATTCCCCTGCATCTCTGGCCTGTACCCCAGCTCTTGTGTGCATAAATAAATAAACCTTAAAAAAAAAAAAAAAAAACAAAGAACCAACTATTGTTTTAAAAAAAAACAGCAGCAATGCTATGTTTATTTTCCTCCTGAGCATAGCATAGGGCTGAGTTCTGGTCATGAGATAGATAAGTGCTATATCATCCACTTCAGTGCTGGCCCACAAAAACAGAGTGCAAACATTGCACTCCCCGACTCGAGTGCAAGAAGCAAACAACTCTCAGAGAACTAGAAAGTGGTAGGAACCTGGATCCCTAAAGTTCACCATTTAAAGGAGAACTTTCCAGGAAGGTCTCCCCAAAAAAGGTCAAGTCTGCTATATTCTTTTGATTTCCCATCTGTTTGTTCTACCAATTATTCAGAGACAGGAATTAAAATCTCTGAGTACAAATGAGGATTTACTTATTTTCCTTTGTAGTTTCACTACTTTTTGTTTCATATATTTTGCCACTTTGTTTTTAAGTGCCTAATTGTTTAAAGACTTTTAAGTATTCTTGAATTTACTTCTTTGTTAATAGAAAATAGCCTTCTTTATTGCACATAGCTTTGAAGTTTGTCTTGACCCTTATTTATGTAGCCATTCTAACCTTTTTCTGATTATTGTAACAAAATAATGGTTACAATAGTTCAATGGTTCATTTGGTGCAATTAGGGTTGAAGTTCAGTCCAATATTCAGAATAGTTCAAGTGGTATTGAGTTGAGTTTTGATTATTATAACATAATATATCATTTTAAACCTTTACTTTTATCCTATTAGTATTTATACTTAAAGTGCTTTTTAATAGGTAGTACTTATTTGATTCTTGATTTTTTGAATCAGATCTGACAATCTTTTGCTTTTAATTGAAATGTTTATTCTATTTACATTTAATATAATGAAATACAGTTAGATTTATATCATTACCTTTTTCATTTTTGTCTTATTTCCTTTTTTGTCTTATTGTCCTTTTTCTTTTAGACTAATTGAATATTTTTGATAATGCAACTTTATTTCCTTTTTTGACTCTTTTATTATTGCCATTTTAGAGGTTGTTCTAAACCTTATTGTATAAATCATTGTCATAGTCCACCTTAGCATTATATCATTTCACAAGAAAGATATTGATAGCAGCATAATTCCATTTCTTGGTATCTGGCTTTTGTACTGTTATTGTCATACATCTTATCTTTTACATATTTTACATAACTTATGGAGTATACAGTAATACTTTTTGTTTAGTGAATTGCCTTTTAGAGAGATTGAAATAAGAAACTCATGTATATATAATGAAATATATATATATATGTATAATATATATTTCTCCATGCATCCTAAGGCCTATATCCTCATTCCTGGCACTGTATTCTTTCCTATAAATCAGTATTTCCACTTGGTATCATTTTCCTTTTGTCTGAAGGACTTCTTTAATCTGTGCACAGGTGCTCTAGGTAAATACCTCAGGCTTTTAAAAAAAAAGTCTAAAAATTCTTTAGTTTGTCTTCATTTGGTCTTATTTATTTCATCTACATTTGACCCCTCCATTCCTTTCAAACAACTCTTTCCTTGTACTAGGATAGTTTCCTCACATACATGTGCTATCTGCAGCCTGCTGATTACCTGAGGGAAGCCTTTCTATATCAACTCTGCACAGCTTTCTCCTCTGTACTACTCTGCCCTGCATGATCCAGCCTTTGTCCTCCTGACCTTCCTTCAGCTTTCTTGCCTAAACTCAGAGAGTTGACTGGATTTTCCATGTGTTTCACATCCTGTCCCACACCTCCCACATCATCCCACCCACATCTGAAAACTCTTTCAAGTCATTAAACTGATCACCTAGTTTGCTTTCCATATCTTAGAGATCACTTTCCTTTGGTATCTAATGTCTTATGCCTTGAAAACCTTTTATTCTTTCTTTTTTTTTTTTGGAGGGGGGTGTTTCAACTGGAAGTAAATCCAGTCACTGTTAATCTGTCTTGGCCAGAAGAGGAAATTCCTCTATTAGATGTATTTTTTTTTTTTAATAGAGGCATGTTTTATTTATTTATTTGTTTGTTTGTTTTTGTTTATACATGCACTGGGTACAGTCAGAAGCACGGGAGGGTGAGAGAATTCATCAGAGCCAGAGCAGGGAGCAGAGCAGGCAGAAGGACCAAAGTACACTGCTGAAGGGAGCAGCGGGTGGCAGGAGAGGTCTGCGAGCCATGTGGGACCCTCCTCTGGCGGCCGGGGAGCAGCCGTGGATCCAACCGGCGCCGCGGAGGCCGCGGGCAGTTTCGCAACCCAGCGCTCAACCGCTGTGCCACCGGGGAGGCCCTATTAGATGTATTTTTAAATACCAACTTTTTATATTCCATTTTTTATATTTAATAAAAATTTGTTTCTTCACTACTTCAGAAGTTTTTCCTTATTTGGTACTAATTTCTTCTCTTTTTAGTCTAGCAATTTTTCATCTCTAGTGGAAAACTGGAGTACAGAGATCTTTGTACCTTCTCATCAGTCTAAGAGGACACAGTTGATTCTATGAATTTTCCTGATGTTCACTTCAGAAATTTTTATTTTTCACACCTCTTTTGTAGGGTGAAAAATTCTAGTCCTTTAGGAGCATGATCTGAGCTGCAAAGTAGGAATGCAAGGGCTTTTGTTTGTTTGGTTTTTGGTTGGGTTTACTTATGTCTGCTACCTTGAACTCTATCATGTACGTTCTTACTTGTACCTACAAGTGAATTACTTCGCTAATTAATAATGGCCTGTGAGCTCCTTTAACCTCATATTTGATTTCTCCCAAATCCCAGTAAACTGTGAAAAGATTACTTTGAAAGAACACATGAAAATTTCACTGTTAACCACATCATTTTATCTGTTATTGGCCTATTTCCTGCTCCTAAAGGAATTAAGTTTTTGGGTGGATTTTTCTTCAGTTTTCCTAGTGGCAGACCGCTGGAGCAAATGATATCTTGGTATCCCATATAGTTCTAAAAGTCTAACTTTTATTTTATTATTTTTTAAAAAATCTACCTTTTAGTAACTTTTATTTACTTTTGTTATGAAACAGGTAGTGGTTAAATTGTGGGTTTGACAAGAGCATGAAAAGTTGCAGGATAGTTGTTTCTCCATTCAGTAAGGGTGGCATTTTGCCATGACCATGACATGTCATTATCCATATCCTACAGAAGAACCACAGCATATTACAGACTGTTTCCAGGCATAAAATCAGATCTTGAATAACAAAGAAATATGTTTTAGAAGTATATTTCAACTAATAATTTACATAAGAATTTCTTCTAGTTTAAAGCAATAGTGGCTTTCTTCACTATTTCTAATGTAGTGCTATTTTTATCATTAGTATATTTTATACTTCATAGTGTTTTAAGTAAATAATATATCACTGAAAAAATTGATAATGTATAAAACATTTTACACTAGTAGTATTTTTTCACTACTTTATTAGCTTTTTCTTAAGTGACTAATGTAATAAAGGTTTATATTTTGTTTTTAAAAAAAATTGGACCAGCAATGTTTATAGTTGCATCTTTTTTTTTAATGATTTATGATTACTATGTCTAAAAGAAAAAGTATACTTGCATTTCTTGATATAAACTTTTCTATGCAACTGCAATTCAAATTGTATAGAAATAATTTATCATTAATTTTTTCTTAGATATAATTTTCTATTTTTAATGATATATTTCATAGAATATTTAAAATAGAAAAAACAGAGAATAACAAGATCACTTAGATTGTTTTGTTGCTTTTATTTAGTAATTACAAGATCCAGGGGCATTAACATATTTTTAATACTGGGATTTTTAATTAACCTCCATAGTATCTGCATTTGACTTATCTTTGTATTCAAGCTCTCTCAAAATCCCTCTAATCTTTGTATTCAAGCTCTCTCAAAATCCCTCTAATTTTAATGCTATGAGTCTCAGAGTAGTGTATTGCTAAACAATTTATATCTGGCCTGCAACTGGAAGGGAAATAATAAAGTGTTATACATGGATAAAAGAGAGAAAGTAGACAAAATGCTCAAGATATATACTTATGTGCATTTTCATACTGTGGTTATAGCTACATGGAAAACCAAAAATAATCATGAGATTGCTTTTAAGCATGGAAACAGAGCAAGGAGAGTTACTGAGATATTCATGGTAGCTTCTATTATTAAGTCAGGTTGATTAAATTCCTTATAGGAAAAAAGACCTAGTGCACATCTTAGAGAATGAAACCCATCGGCAAGGACACCTGCTCTTGTGCACATTGTTAGAACTTTATTACAAAATTTTGATAGTGTTTGTTCTTCCATTCTCCACCCTTTAAAAATTTTTTTTGCTATATTATTTAGAGTGAAAATCAGATTTTGCTTTAAAATTTATAGCAAAAAAATTGTTTGTCTAAAAAGCTATCAAAATTCATGACAGGACAGCAATTTATCAATTATCTTCCTAAATTTAATATAGTCCATTTTGAGTATGTTTACTAGATATCTATACTTGACCAAAAATTTTAAAAATGACAATTTTTTTCTCAGAATTATCTGAGACAAAACCTATCAGATTTTGTTTTCTTTTTTGCAAACCTGAACTCCCTTCCTTCCTTCTTTACTCATTGCAGCATAAACAGTACACAGGAACAGGAAAGTGGCATTGATAAGAGTTTCAGTAAGAGCAAGATGTACTTAGGATGAAGCAATAGCACTTTAGCTAATCTTCAACAAAATTCTACCTGATATGAACAATGATGTAAAAAAAATAAAAAAATATAATATAAAAAAAATTCTACTTGAGGGCCTCCCCTGGTGGTGCAGGTGGTTGAGCTCAGTGCTGTGAAGCTGTCAGCAGCCGGTTGAGCTCAGTGCTGTGAAGCTGTCAGCAGCCTCTGCAGCACGGGTTCAATCCCCACCTGGCCGGCAAGAATCCCACATGGCGGCAGACCTCTCCTGTCTAGCCCACTGCTCCTCTCAGCAGTGTATTCCAGTAGGTCTGCTTGTTTTGTTTCCCGCTCTGTCTCTGGTGAATCCTCTCACCCTCCCAAGCATCTGGCCTGTACCCCAGTTCTTGCATAAATAAATAAATCTTAAAAAAAAAGATTAAAAAAATTCTACTTGATAATACTGTAAGAGTGGCAATTTCTCTATAGAGAGTATGGATTTAAGGGCATGATGTTTATGATTTGATTTTGATAATAATTTGACTTTGATATAACAGATCAAATGGTGGTCATATCTATTTACATCTTTAGATATCTACTTTAAGTACATTTCTGTGGAAACTTTTCTCCATAGAAGGCCTGTGAGGATTGCAAATAAAAAAGGATACACATAAAATTGAATTTATATCTGTTAAATCTGGGGTATTTAGAGAAGCATTACTCTTCTAAACCTCACCAACATCAGAAAATATAAGTTTTGACCTCTTATAGTTGCTATGAGATACCATTTAATAACAGGGATAGGCTGTAATAATTAAAAAAGAGTGAAAATTCAAATTCTGAGGAAGATGTCTGACTGAGAGAACTAAGTACAGATTCTTAAAAATGGGCAGGTCACATATTACTTCTATGAGTACGAGAAAGTAATCTTCTCTGAACTGTACTTTCCTTAACATGTACAATGTAACTGATAATAGTTACTGACTTGTAAGGATTAGTGGAGTATATAGTAGATATAAAAAATGTTAGTTCTTCCACTTTTTCCCTAGTTTAGTCCTTTTCTGACTATGAGGGAACAAGGACATATGTCTGCTCAAAGTAAGATATGTGTTCTATGTCTCAATTCCTCAATTCAGTAAATAAAGTATAAATAATTAAAACAAAATATTCATAAAATACTATGTACTATGTATGCACTGTGCATTTCTCGGAAATTCTATTTTATTTTATTTAGAAATAATCATGTTTGGAAAATAGTTCTTAATGAGCCTTACAAGCCTTAAATGGGCCTGTACCTATAGTTAAAATAAGTAAAAAAAAAAATCTCTTTTCAGGATGAGAGGCAACCTTTCCTTAGCATAGTCTATTCTCTGAGTTTAAAAGGCTACACTTGAATGCTACCAAAATCTGCTACCACCAAATCACTGATATTTAAGAGGTATTATCACTGAATCCAAAACCAACTTCTTGATCACTAAGTGTTAAATGAAGACGCACGACTTGAAAACTCTCTCTAGAACTTGATAGCATGATTAATATTCAGTGAATTATTTTAATGTAAGTGCTCTTATGAAGGGATAATAGTCCCAATGTACTGAAAACAAAATTATATAGTAGTATATATCCACAAATATCGGAGGCCTCTATTAACTTTATTAAAGGTAGTTGGGACATATTGTCTTGTGATATTTTATAACCAATAATTAGATCTGAGGAAGTGGGTTCCTTAACACCCTGCAGTCTTACGAAGAATAGCAACTTTGTGTATATAACCCAATTACATAGTAAAAAGAAAACTTATGTGGTTTTTATTATGTTTCTTATTGGTTAAAGAATCATTTAGGAAAAGATAAACATTCTGAGATCTCGATAGATTGTTTTAGAAATATCTTTGTTCAAAATATATTACTTTGGGATATATTAGTATCTCTTCGGTGAGAGAATGAATTACTGGAAAACCTAACCTTGTCATGATCATGTCACTCCCTGACCACAAACCTCCCTATTTCACTCATAGTAAATGTCACAGTACTTAAGTGGCTGGCAAGATCTGGCCCCATCACTTCTCTACCACCGCCCCCAAGCACCCGGTTCTTTACCAGCCCTCAACTCCTACCTACCACTTTCAAATGATCTGAACCCACAGTCACTGGATTTCCCCGATATACCAGGCTCCTTCGGGTCTTTGCTCAAATGTCTGCCTTCTGGATGAGGCCTGCCCTGACTACTTTATTTAAAATTGCAGCCTTAAAATTGCAGTCTCCCTTTCCCTGCCAACAAACTCTTTATTGTCCTTGCTTTGCTTTTCTCCACAGCATTTATCACTATGAGAAGTACTATGT
The DNA here is from genome assembly GCF_014898055.3 of Talpa occidentalis. Classification (NCBI taxonomy): domain Eukaryota; kingdom Metazoa; phylum Chordata; class Mammalia; order Eulipotyphla; family Talpidae; genus Talpa; species Talpa occidentalis. The sequence continues at coordinate 78,433,705 of NW_023604972.1, forward strand.
ATGTATCTGTCTCCTATTAGAATACGAGCAGCTTAAAGATAGGGGTATTTGTCAGTTTCTGTGACTCTAGTACTCTCAGAGCCTGAGGAAGGGAAATATATTTTGATGAATAAATGAGTTAATTGTAACTACTATTGCATAATGATGTGCCTTTCTTCAAGTTGCTTTTCTTGTTTTTTCCCCACAGGTAGAAATTATTTGCATGAGTATCAGCATCAATGACAGACACTACACAGCAGAAAGAATATAATGTATCTGCATTTCAACTTTCTAAATTTCTATTCCTCCAGTTTGAAGGAAGTAAAACCAAAAAGATGGTTGATGTGTGAAGTACATGGGGGTGGTGCCAGGCGGGGGAGGGCGGGAGAAGCGGATGGAGATTTCGTTTCTGGAGAGAATGGCAGAAAAAATCTTATGTTGCTCATAGAATCTAAAACATTGTACCTGTAGCCGCCTGGTTCTTGGAGTGCAGAACTAGCCTGGGATGATAAGCAGCACAGGAAGCAAATCGCAGGGTATTTTCTTGAACGATCTCCTGATGCAACTGTGTTTACGGCGCTCCCGTCAGCACCCAGGGGGAGCTTTCTAGCCACCAGACTCCCTCAACCTCCCGGGTCCCCGCGCGGGGCTCCGCCGAGGCGCGCGGTGGGCTCGGGGCCCGGCTGCGGCGGGGCGGGGAGCCCCGGCCTCTCCAGCGGGTGGCGGGGCGCGCGCCCACGCCGCACATTCCAGCCGGCCCGGGCGGCGACAGGTGAGGCGCGGCCGAGCACACACCCCCCGCCTGGGGGCCGCGCGGGCGGCTCCGGCCGCCGCGTGCCGGCGGAGGAGGGTCCCTGCGGCGGGAGCCGCGGCCGAGCGCGCCGGGGAGGCGGGGAGAGCTCCGCGCGGGGGCGCCACCACCTGCCCGGGGGAGGAGCCAGCGGGGCCCGAGTGTTCCGCGGCCGCGACGCGCCGGAGTCGCCGAGACCCGCGCGGACCATGAAGGGCGGCGACGGCATCGAGAACCCGGCTTTCGTCCCCTCCAGCCCCGACACCCCGCGCCGGACGTCGGCATCGCCCGCTTACGTCGATGTGTCGGTCTTGCCCACTAACGCCCAGCGCGGGGAGTCGGCGCCTCGGGAGCCCCAGAAGTTACCAGAGCCGCCTCTGCCTTCAGAAACTGCCCCGAGCCCCCCAGAACCGCCCGGGCCAGAGTCGCGGTCGGAATTCGAGGAGGGGCCCTGCGGATGGGGCGCCTTCCAGCCCCGGTGTCTGCAGCGCTGCAACACGCCGCGGGGCTTTCTGCTTCACTACTGCCTCTTGGCCCTCGCGCAAGGTAAGTCCGGCGCCCGCCGCGAAGGGCGGTGACCGGGCGGAGGGAGCGCAGGGGCGCGGGGTTCCCGGGCGGGGGGGCGCGGTGCGAGGGGACCCGGGTTTGGGACTTGCGGGTGTTCGCACCGACGTCGACCAACCAGGTTCAGGCGTCCACGTCTGGCAGACCCCTGTATCCTAACATGTCAAACTCGCGGTTCAAGCATTTTTCTGGCATGTTCTACCTCAGTTGAGCAGATTGCAGATACACATTTCTAGAAATCTGGTGGTTTTTCTTTTTTTGGAAGGGGGTTGGAGGGGTGAGGGGAACATTTTGCCCCAGGGGAATCCGTTTTCTATCTCAACAAAGCATACTTTTGGCCAAATCCGCATTGAAGGGATTTTTAACTTTGTTTCTGGAAGGAAAGGATTAATTTGCAGATGAGGGCGGGGTGGTTCTCCTAGGGTGAGCTTTGCAAATGCACACATATATTTTTCATATGCCATCTATAGAAGTAGACTTACCCGTACGCATTTCTTGTTTCGTGAGTATCGTTTGAGTTGTACGAGGGTGCAAGTGGGGGCTAGTGCGGAAGCCAGCCAGGGCTTCTGGCACCGCTGGAGGCTGAGGCTGAGACCTTTCAAACACAAAAGAGTTGTGCAGAATGTGTTTTGTTCTAGATCTCCATTGGGTACCCTGGGGACTATCTGAGAAACTCTAGGCTTATGCCCTCAGGACTTTGCTGTCGAAGACTGGTTTGGCCGAGTGACTGGTAGGGGAGAGAGGAGAAAAGGTCACTGACTGAGGGAAGGCGCTACCTTCTCTTGCACGGAGTGAAGAAATGGAAAGTTACACTAAGGTGACCTAGTGAGGAGTGAGGGCAGTTAAGGTGGAGCATCTGGAAGGACATGTTGAAGGCTAATTAGAAAATGATTGGGATGTACATATTTCGTGGTCATTTGAGTGGTACTTTTTTTTTTTTAAGATCTATTTATTTATGCATACAAGAGCTGGGGGTGTAGGCCAGAGTTGCGGAGAGACGGAGCTTTCATCAGAGATAGAGTGGGGAGCATAACATGTGGATTTACTGAAATACACTGCTAAGGGAAGCAGCGGGGAGACCGGAGAGGTCTGATGCGCCATGTGGGTAGCTCCCTGGCCAGGGATCGAACTTGGTCTGCAGAGGCTGTGAATAGCTTCATAGCGCTGAGACATAACCCCTTGTGCCACCAGGGAGGCGCCTTGAGTGGTACCTTTGATGTATTTTGTAAAGAGAATTGAAAACTGAAAGAAATGTAATCCAAGAAATATTTGGGTGGGGATGAGGAGTTAAAAATTGCTTTTAAAGATTAAGAAAAGACTAAATGTAGTTATATTCTTTTTGTTCTTATTCGTGACCTCAGTCTTAAAGGAACTCTGTGCCCCTAGCTTTGCATATGTTAGGTGCAAAGTAAGTGTTGAATTGCAAGTGAAAGGCAGCTCTTCCAGGAAGGTACAGTAGTTTAGTTACTTCTTTTTTACTACCATTCTTGTCCCCACCAAAGTTCATGTACTCTCAATGTTTTATCTGAGTTGTCTAAAAACAGTGAGAAGAGCTAAAGGAATGCAAAGTTCAAAGAAATTGGGACCCCAATAATTCTTTTTTTTTTTTAATTTTTTTTTATAATTTTTTTCTCCTTTTTTTTTATAGAGGCATGTTTTATTTGTTTGTTTGTTTGTTTGTTTATACATGCACTGGGTACAGTCAGAAGAGCAGGAGGGTGAGAGAATTCACCAGAGCCAGAGCGGGGAACAGAACAGGCAGACTGAAGAAGTACACTGCTGAGGGGAGCAGCGGGCGGCAGGAGAGGTCTGCGCGCCATGTGGGACCCTCCTCCAGTGACTGGGGAGCAGCCGGGGATCGAACCAGCGCCGCAGAGGCTGCGGGCAGCTTCGCAACCCAGCGCTCAACCGCTGCGCCACCGGGGAGGCCCCCCAGTAATTCTTGTCTTGCATTTTTATCTTAAAATGTATTAGGATCTTTTCATATTAATCCAGATTGCATCATTTTGTATTTTGTATAAATTTTAAAAAGTCAAATATAATTGACAATTGTAAAAAAATTTGTCAGGTTTAGTCTGGAGCTCATTCTATGCAGAGATCCCCAAATTTCAGAAGCATAATCTTACGTAAAACAGTGACCTAATAAATTAATTTTTGTCTTAGTTTAACATTGAATAACTGAAAACATATCATGTTTCTCAAATATGATACTTTGAGAAGACCATTTTCATGATATAGAAATAGGTGTTTAATTGAGGGGAGGATAAAAACTTGCCAAATGAGTTTACTTAATACAGCATTTTTCAAAGATAAACAGGATATCTCTTAACACTTAATTTCCTTCTATTTTGATGCATTCACAATAGACACAAAGAGTATGTAGTCTTTTCATGGAATTTCTTTTCTTTTTCTTTTTCTTTTTTTTAAGCAGAGTTCTTGGAACTTGTATAGCATAGAATTCAGGTTGGGATCCATAGGCTTAAGCTGCTGTTCTTTATAAAAGTTTACAAATCATCTACTTCTTCAGATAACTTTTTAATTTTTTTTCTTTTGTATCAAGGTTTATCAAGACTATTTGCTCTAATGACTGACTTTTAATTAATATGGCACACGTGTTGGAAAGTTAGTTTTTGCATGGGTCGTATTTTCAGATAACTTTCTCCTTATATAGATATATCATTCCTAGGTACTTTAGATTCTTCATCTTCAAATCTCAGGAATTATAAATTAGCTTATGTATTACACAGTCAAAAAAAGTGAAAGTTATGTTAGGACTTTTCAAACCTGTTATATCAGTCTTGATAAAACAAAATTTGAAGTGATTGCACTCTTACTAATGCATGAATGAAAGGAAAGAATTTGTGTTATCCACTTCAGTAAAAGCTGCAACTAGTTAAACAAAATTTTATAATTTGATTATGCTTGATTACTTTGAATTTATTGTGATGTTTAAACTCCTGTAAATTTAATCAGTATCTGGACAGGACATGTTTGTTAAGTCTGTCAAAACTGGATGTCTAGCTTTCCTTATTTATTTTATTTTCCTCTACCACAGTTATAATAAATAGAAGTGTAAGGTTTTTGTTTTTTTTACTTTGCATACTATTTAGAATGTCAGTGATAGAAAAAAGACTGTTCATGTTTAGTTTTGCTGTAGGACTTTTTTTTTTTTTTTTAAGATTTATTTATTCATGCATACAAGAACTGGGATGCAGACCAGAGGTATGGGAGGGGAGCGGTGGTGAAAGGATTCACCAGAGACAGAGTGGGGAACAGAACAGGTGGATCTACTGAAATACACTGCTGAGGGGAGCAGCAGGTGAGACAGGAGAGGTCTGCTGCAACATGTGGGTCAGCTCCCTGGCCGGGGATGGAACTTGTGCTGCAGTGGCTGCAGATAGCTTTATAGTGCTGCATCTTAACCCCTTCCGCCACCAGGGAGGCCCCTGCTCTAGGACATTTTAAATAACTTTAATGTCTACAAGAGTGTTGGAAGGAAAATAAGAGGTTTGAGAACTCGATTTCACCTTTTTAAAGAATTAGTCAAGAAGTTCTCTTTTTATAAAGTGTTTAAGGATTGAGTAATTTGGGAAACACTGAGTAGTACTCTGTGACCTCATGTACTATTTGTAATTTTTCCAAGTGAGGTTGATGGGATGCTATCATACGTTTGGACATGAGCAAAATGGCTTCATGAGACTTTATTAGTCTGACTTTTTAATTGTTATGTGAAGAGAAATGAATTAACTATAAGTTAGTAAGTGGTAAATGTCAGTTTTAATACACCAATATTCACATGCTCATAATTTAAAAGTAAACTGATTTGTAAGGAAGTGTTTGAAGTGCTTAGCTTTGAAACGTTGAAACTTTAAAATCGGTGCATTTGCAAATATCAAAAGAAATGAACAAACTCTGGTACATTGTATTACTAATTATAATCTAGATGGCAAAGTTGTAATAATGCACATATATTTTCTTTTCTCTTTAGGTGTTGTAGTCAATGGCCTGGTAAATATTAGCATTTCCACCATTGAGAAGCGCTATGAAATGAAGAGTTCCCTGACAGGCCTGATATCATCAAGCTATGACATATCATTTTGTTTGTTATCTTTATTTGTTTCATTCATTGGTGAAAGAGGACACAAACCAAGATGGCTTGCATTTGCATCCTTCATGATAGGACTGGGAGCACTTGTATTTTCACTGCCAAAATTTTTTAGTGGAAGATACCAAGTGGGGTCCCTTTTTGAAGGTAAATTTATGTTGTGTTTTTCTTGGCTTTAATTGAAGAAGTAATATGAAACTAGGTCACTTGTTCTATATTGTGAATCACTTGTACAGGCAACCAGGGTGAGGGCTTAAATGTCTTTCTTTGCTCTTGTTTTGTTATGTGAATTGTGTGAAGTAAGAGATTACTGAGACAGATTGTGTATTGTTTAATGCTTCAGTGGTTCTCCAAGTTTTTAATCCTCTGATACCCATTCCCTATGTTACAGACAGTCCTCAAAATTCAATGACCTGTTTTCCTTTGCAGGTGTTGTGATCTCATGGTGTTCTAAGGTCTATAGTTTCTAAGAGCTATAGTTTTTTCCCTTTGTGGTTTTATTTGCTGTACTTACAGCTCTGCACCCTGACATATTTATTCCTGATTTGTGATAGAGAGAAGTGAAATTTTTAGGAGAACTGAAGCTTTGCTTAGCAACTAAAGGTAGCTCTACTTAAAAGTACAACTTAGAGACTCAGAACTTAATGATTTATCTAACGTGCTTCTGCATTTAGTGAAGTACATTAATCCAAGGCTCAACGAGGAAATTTGATTATTCATAATTCTATTTTTTTCTTAGAGAATCAATTTTAATGAGGAAACAACTCTGGTAGAACTAGAGGAATGTGCTAATTAAAGTAGACCTTAACATTTTATTATCCTTCCTGGAACTTTTAATAGCAATAAAACCACAGGGCTACAGAATCAGAAGCTTTCAGGGGTTAGGCAAGGGAAGAAAAGAGTTATATTAAGAAAAAAATAAGAATTGGGGCCTGTTGCACTATAAACATTTTTTCTTAAAAGTTGGTATTCTTATATTGGTATTTATTTTGAAAGTGAATATTAAAGTTTTAAAAAACACCCAGGGTCAATTCCCAATTATGGGAGGTCAACAAATAGGAAATTGCTTTCCATAAAAAGTACGTACTTTGCAGCATGGTTTTAAGAGTGCACTTACTAGGTAAACGGACTTCATTTGGGAAATGAAAATGGAATATGCAAGCATATTGACTAATAGAGGATTTTTTAAAAAAAAATTAGTCAGTTTGTAATGAATGAGATGAGGAGAATATGTTATTAGTGGAAAGAGCACTTGTGTAGTTTCTAATTCTAGTACATTATCCAGTCTTGGGCAAGATTGAATAAGGCCACATTCCATGATTTCACTGGAAATAGCTTTAAGAACAAGTCACATTTTGCAGAATAGACATAAGCTGTAGATAACATCTTTAAAATGTTAGCATTAAGTGAAAAGTCTAAATTTTAGTCTGTCACACAAGAAACATGATACTGTTTCTATGATAGACAAAAATATTATTGTTTGTAGAACTCAGCTATTATCTGTGTTGAATCTAATCCCTTAGCTATTATCTATTATCTGTGTTGAATGTAATCCCTTACACTTGCAGTTGATAGGGTGCCCTACTTGTTCTTAAAGTATGCAAACTGGTAAGAAATCTGAATTTCTAAACTAAAACTTAAACACATATTCCAGTGCAAGAGTCTCATCTGTCCTCAGTGACTTTCTTAGCTTCAGCTCTTGCTTTACAGACCTTGAGTCGCAGTAAGTCTGAAAATGTATGTTTCCCAAAGGGAAATGACCACAAACTAAAATGTGTGTCCGGAGATGAAGGCTGAGGATTGCTGAAGCCACATCATAAACTTCCATTATATTACTGTGTACTGTGCAAGTTTCCCCAAATTCTTATTGATTTGTCTTAATCATATTTTTAATTATTTTAATTGAAGAATATGATATAGAGAAATTGACTAAATGTGTAAGATTTTTACTCTTAAGCAATAGCTTGTCTGCTACAAATGACAGCAAAAATTTAGGTTGTTCTTAACTTATTCTGTCATTTATACAATGATTGTTTATTGACATGGACTATAGGTGGTACTGAGATAGTGGTAAAAGGTACATGCCATCTATAGTTGGAATAAATAAATAAATGAACAAATAAGTAAGATAATTGAAGATTAAGTTGGGTGTATGAAGGGGACAAGTAGTATGAAGTAAAATTGTACAAAAGGAAAAATGTGTGTGCAAATGGGGCACAGGCTCTTATGATAACTGATAACAAGGAGACAGGCTTGAAAGAAGATTTCAGGGCCTCCCCTGGTGGCATAGCGGTTGAGCGCTGGGTTGCGAGGCTGCCCGTAGCCTCTGCAGTGCCAGTTCGATCCCCGGCCACCAGCAAGGGTCCCACAAAAAAAAAAAGAAAGAAAGAAAGAAAGAAGATTTCACAGGCTTGACAGAAGATTTCATGATCAACGGCCTTGGTGCAGGAAAGAACTTGGTAGGTTTTAAGTTAGTTTTGATCACTATAATCAAGGCAAGGGCGAAGGAGACATGAGATGAACTTGGAGAGACAGGTAGATGCCCCCATGGGTTATTCAGATTTTCCTTTCAGTGCAATAGGAAGTCATGAGACTTCTACACAGGGAGAGAAGTACATAACCTTATGATTTAAAATGATCATTTTGGTTTCTGAAGCCATTTGGGCTTATGGCTTTGGAGACACAAGAATAAATGGTAGGAAAATCACCCAGGAGGCTTTTAGCTTGTACTATAGTCCAGGTGAGAAATAAAGGTGATTAGGACTCTATTGGTAACAGTAGAGATTTAGGAGAGTAACTGATTTTCAATGTTTTGTGTTTTTTTTTTTTTTTAATGGGACCCTCGCTGGTGGCCGGGGATCGAACTGGCGGTGCAGAGGCTGTGGCAGCCTCGCAACCCAGCGCTCAACCGCTGCGCCACGAGGGGAAGCCTGATTTTCAATGTATTTTAAAGGAAAAAGAAAACTCTCTAATGGGTTTCTAATGGATTGTGAAGGATAATTGAATACCTTCATATTTGATCAACAGGGGCAACTTCTACTAAAATAAAATGTAGACTAGGTAGAGCAGGATTGAAAATGGAAATCAAGAATTCAGGTTTGGACTTAGTATGAACTGCATATTATTGATACATGTCTTATATTACAAAATAGGTCTTTGAACATACATGTTTATGTTAATGTGCAAATAATTCTTTATTCTTCATTCCTGGAAATGCTGACACTAGGTTTGAAGCGATTCCTTATGATAATTTTTGAAAGAAAATGTCACACTTAACTTTTAGAAAGGGATATACCAATTACTCTCCCATAGTCAAGAAAATGTTGGGTTCTTTTTTTCACTGAAAATTTTCTTCAATAGAAATGTCATTGTGGTATGTTAGTGTGTATGTGTAGGTGTTTACAATGTAACATACAAAATTTAGGACTCAAGTGGCAATTTATATCTAAAGGAACCCAGACATTTAGAGACAGAAGGAATATTAGAAATTGTAAATCCCTTTTTTAACAGTGCCCCACCTTAGGATAAGAGGTGCAATGAATTTAAAGCTATTTCATAGCTGGTCAAGAAAAACTAAAATTAATACTAGCTTTTATGCTTTAACATTCTTCAAATTTTTATTCCTCATAGAAAGTTTATTAACAACATCAAATAAAATCATTCTTTTGGATGAATTTAAGCCCTTCCTTTCCCAATACCAAACAGTCAGTTATAATGGCATGTATTTTCTTTAAAACATAATAACTTGGGGCCTCCCCGGTGGCACAGCGGTTGAATGCTGGGTTGCAAAGCTGCCCGCAGCCTCTGCAGCGCGGGTTCGATCCCCGGCTGCTCCTGGCCACCGGAGGAGGGCCCCACATGGCGCACAGACCTCTCCTGCCACCCGCTGCTCCCCTCAACAGTGTACTTTGGTCCTTCTGCCTTCCCTGCTCCTCGCTCTGGCCCTGGTGAATTCTCTCACCCTCCCGCGCTTCTGACTATACCCAGTGCTTGTATAAATAAATAAATAAATCTTAAAAATAATAATAATAATAACAACTTGTCTGTTCAAGTGAAATTAGTTCACTTTTGCAAATGTGGGATCTTATTACCAAAAATCTGAATTATTTGTCCAGTTCTATGGAGAGTATAGAAGAAACTGAAAATTTTAAGTGGGAAAAGGAAAACAAATGAGCTAAAAGTTTCCTGTAAATAAATTAGATGCAGGGAAAGTTCCAGTCTCCTTAGGTAACAGCATCACTTAAGTAGCCTAATGGGCATAACATTAAGAAATCCTCTTATTAATTGAAATCATGTAATTTTATTTGAAATTGACATTGAGAAAATTAACATATTCCCTTGTGTGTATTTTTGTTGCTGTTGTCTAAGTTTGAGGGAAACTAAGTTTGAGATAATTTCTGTAGGAGAAGATTAAAGTAATGTAATAGAGTTAGTAAGTAGATGGAAATAGAACATGAAATACAATTAACTTGGATAACATGAAAGATGAGTAGAAATAGGTGTTTAGAAGTAGTTTGAATTTTCTTTTGTTCTGTAAAAATAAATAAGTATGAAAGTATTTTTTTAGGGGGCAACTTTTATAAGACATAAGGGTTAGAGATAATTAACAGGTAAGATTTATCAAAAGAAAGTTTTGTGTTAGATACAAAAAAGAGGAACAATTAAAAAACAAGATAAACAATGCATCTGAAGGCAATTTTTTACATATGTTAACCAAACTGTCATAAAATATTTCCAAGGAAATCATTTGATCTCATTTTTTGCTATATTTAACATAGAATGAGCACTATTTTTTTAAAAGATTTATTTATTTATTTATACAAGCACTGGGTATAGTCAGAAGCACAGGAGGGTGAGAGAATTCACCAGAGCCAGAGCGGGGAACAGAACAGGCAGACTGACGAAATACACTGCTGAGGGGAGCAGCGGGCAGCAGGAGAGGTCTGCGCGCCATGTGGTACCCTCGCAGGCAGCTGGGGATCAAATTGGCGCTGCAGAGGCTGCGGGCAGCTTCTGCAGCCCAGTGCTCAACTGCTGCGCCACCGGGGGAGGCCCAGAATGAGCACTATTTTCATACAATTTTTAAATAGTTAAAAATAGTAATAAACAGTTGCTTAGCATGTAATATTTTGTTTTCATCTCAGCACTTTTTAATTCCTTTTGGATGAGTGGTTAAGCAAATAATTTTTTTGAGATTGTTTAAAACTTTTAGAGGAGAACCATTATCAATTACATTGGAATTGTAGAGGAGTAATTACTAAATTCAATAATACTCTTTTTCTTTATGCACTAATTGTGTGACTTTTCCTAGGTTTTATTGTCTTACTATTTTTCTTTCCATCCATTTCTCTCAAAAAAAAGGTGTCTCACCACTTTCCATTTGTCTCAGTAAATTTATACTGATTTAGATAAGTACTTCAGGGAGAGTTCTATACCAAAGAACTTGTATGCGGGGTGACTACTTTTAAAAGTTGCATTAGGAAAATGATTAGAGAGGTACTCAAAATTGAATTTATTGTGAGTTAGTATCTTGTCTTTTATCCTGTAAAAATATTAAGAGTTTTTTAACCACAAATTCAATACAAGATGCTTCAATTTTTGCTTGGTCTCTGAGTATTTGCCTTTCTTGACATTTCTTCTTCCTTATGGAAATAGATTTCATTTTTCTTATTTTGGTTTCATTGTAACTGAAAGGAATAAAGAGGAGAGGCAATTTCTTAGGTTAGAAGATATACTGGTGTAATAAAACCAGTGATTCAAATAGACTTTTAAATGTAATATACACAACAAAAGAGGTAGAGCTAAGTTAGACATCACCAATGCTCCAGATGTGAAACTATAAGTTTTTATTATCAGAGGCACTACTGTCTTCCCCAGACTTCTTAGTGTATGTGAATTATCCTGCATAGTTGCTGCCTTTATTTAATCCTCTTGGAGATCCTGATTCAGTGACTCTGGAGAAAAAATTGCTCAGGTTATTTTATCAATTTGGGGGATTCATGTCTGGTTTAGTGTTTAATTAGTTTGTAGTTTAAATTGTGGACATAAAAAGGTTTCTTTTATGTCAGGATTATTGCTTTAAAATATATCTGTTTTTAAAATAGGATTTTCACAACCATCATGGAAAACTTGGTACTTGAACATTGCCAGTTTGTTGAAATTCATGTAACTGTAGCTTTGAAAATAGAAGGAAGTCACAGATAAAAATAAGTAGGAAAGCAGTTATCAATGAGATATTATCACAAACTCACAGCTATAATTTGCTGAGAGTTAATTAAGAAATCCATGACCTTGAGCAGGAGAAAACAGTGTGGTAGGATTTCCCAAAGTATGACCTGCAAACCCCATTTCTTGAAGGTGCGAAGTTAACTTAAAAATGTGTTCTGTGGTTCAGTGAGTTTGGGGGGAAAAATGAAAGTTAAAATGGTGTCTCTATTGCATCATGAAAATTGAATGCACTTTGTGACTCTTTAGTTAGAGAACATGATATGTGAGTTCTGAATTTACTGAGCAAGGGTCTCCATTGTTTTGCTTGTCCTTTTTACCCTGCTTCCACTGCTCACTTTGCCTTCCCTCCACAAGTTAGTGTTTCCCTTTATTTAATGGCTTTAGAAAATCAACAGTCTGCTGTCATATGTCTATGTGATTTTGAAAGTCCTTGTTGAATAAAAAGCTTCATTATGGCCAGCACCTTGAACAGCATGTAAGATATAGTAGGTGCTCAAGGAATGTTCGTTGAGGTGTCCTATATGTTAGTGAATGAATAGATCCCTTCAATAGAGGCATATTAGGACCACATGCTTTGTGGCAGATAAAGTCAGTTTGGAATTCTCTGTCATTATTTTCCATTAACTTGGGGGGTCAAAGAATAATGGGACATACTTTCCATTTATTTATTTATTTATTTATTTATCACAGAATTGGGGGGAATTGTGTATCAGAGTCAAAAATTATTTGCCATAACAGCCTCTTTCCTTTAGACTTGAGATCTGAAAAAGTTGCAGCATGGAAAAGGAAGCTAATGTGAGAAGCATAAATAGATAAAGTAATGAAATACTTTGATACTCCAGTCTTCTTTTTGGTCTTGATCACCCGATAAAATATTGATTTCACTAAATTATTTACGATACTTGTAAGGTGGAGCTAAAATGTCAGGATTATTTCATAGACTTAATAGTGGTTTCCCTTATTTATCTTTATGCATAAAATAAAAAGGAAATCTGATAGGGTTTTCAAGTGTTTAACCAGATAGAACGTGGGAGATAATGATTAAGCAATGCATTTTGTACTCCCTCGAAAAGGTTGGTGAAAATGTGGTTTGTGGCAAGAAAAGAAATGAGGAAAATCTGTTTTCTTAGTCACTGCATTAAAATGCTTTTATTAGTCAATGTGTATTTCAGTGTATGTTTTCTCTTTATTTGAATGTTATCACATTACATTGAGTGCAAGCATGCAGCAGTCTATCAGCACTAGGTAAAACTGAGTTTAAATTTTTGCTTGAATACTGTAATAGAGCTCTGTGACCCTGGACAAGTTTCTACAGCTTTAAATGACGATAATGATAACTGCTTCTTCATAGGAGCTTATGCACCTACAGTACCAAGTTTGTCATAGGTGTTCATTAAATAGCAGCATTGAATCATAATATTCATTGATAATTAAGGAACATTTATATTAATGCAAAAAATAAACTACCTTTCTTGATTTGTTTAGCTATTGGCCATGGAAGTTATAAAATATGAATAAAAGTATTTCAATAATGGTTCATTTGATATTGACATACCTCAAAGTCTGACTAAAGACTTTTAAAGTAACAAGTTAAAAGAGTTTTAACTAGGGCTGTTTTCGGGATTGTATTCTTACACAGTACTTAGAACACATTCATGCACACTCATGCCCACCCACATGCTCTTACTAACATTCATGCATCTGTATTGCATTTACTCATGTACATTCAAATGCACCTTTTAAGGAAAAGAGGTTTTGGATTTAGGGATATCAATTTTTTTAATTTAGAATATATATTGGACATTGTTTGATATTAACAAAGACAACTTTGGAATACTTATGCTTTCAAGTTATTTCATTTTATAATTGTTTTAATTAACTGCCATTTATTGTTTTTATTTTTAGGTGGAATTAATATAGCATTTTGTATAGTTTGTAGCCTGCAAACATTCTTATTCTTAGCATTCCAATTACTATTTTAAACTTTTTCATAGAGTTGGATATTTATATTTTAAAAGTTTTGTATTGTATATTACCTCAATGTAAATATTTTGTGTTTAAAGATTTTGCTCTATTTTGGTAATTATATAGTATTTTACATTTTGTAATTGATTTTTTCTACTCAGATTAATTTTCTAAAGACTCATTAGGGTTTTATTTAGTAATTGTTCATTCTTTTTTATTGCTAATTAGTAAGCATTTCATGGTATTTGTGTGCCATGGCTTATTTAATCATTCGTACTAAAGGAAATGTGGTTTGACTCAGTTTACTGTCTAGTCCAAATAAGTTATGGACATTTCTGCATAGATTTTTGTGTCAACATAGTTTTCATTTCTTTGGGGTAGATTCCTAGGAGTAAAACTACTGGGTCATATGATAGCCCTATGTTTAGATTTTTAAGAAACTGTAAAACTGTTTTCTAAAGTACGATTTTGTATTCCCATCAGCAGTGTTTCAGTGATTCAGGTTTTTTTCCATCCTGGTCAGCATTTGTAACCATTGTTTTTATTTCAGCCAGTCTCACAGGTTACAATGAAATCTTACTGGTGTTTTAATTTGCATTTCTGTAATGGCTAAAGATGTTGATCATCTTCGCTTTTCCTCATTTACCATGTGTTTATCCTCCTTGGCATAATGTCTGCCTGTGTCTTTTATCCATTTTCTAATGGATTGTTTATTGTTTAGTTGGGTTTTGAGAGTGGTTTATGTATTCTGAGTACAGCTCTTTGTCAGATCAGTGGTTTACAAATATTATCTAATTTGTAGTGCTTTTTTTAAGATTTATTTTTATTTATTTATGCATACAAACACTGGGGTGCAGGCCAGAGAAAGGGGGGGTGGGAGGATTCACCAGAGAGAGAAAGTGGGGAACAGAACAAGTGGATCTACTGAAATACACTGCTGAGGGGATTAGCAGGTGAGTCAAGAGAGGTCTGTTGCTCCATGCAGGTAGCTCCCTGGCTGGCCTGGAATCAAACTTATGCTACAGAGGCTGAGGATAGCTTCACAGTGCTATGCCTAACCCCTTGTGCCACCAGGGAGGCCCCATTTTGATTTTTCTATAGTGTTTTGAAAATGTTTCTTTGGAGAACTGTTGAGTGTTTGTTTTGGGCACTACAATCAGTCTTGGTATTATATTGTTAGACTCTGGATTTTTTGAAATGTGTTTAGCTGCTTTGCCCCCCACTGCTATGAATGGTTTGAGATGGGGTGGGTGCTGCCATGGCTTTTGACAGTTGGGAGAAAAGTCCAATTTCCTTCTTATCCTAGACAACACCTAAGAAGGAGACAGCCTCCTTGTTACTGTTTGTTGTTGTGACAGGTAAGAATCCCCACTAGAACTCCAATAATATCACCTTATCTGGGAGAAGTAGAAGTGACTTGAGACTATTCCCCTTGTGGCTGCCACTGACAACACCTTGAGCGGTATGACCTTGTTACCCCTGGACAGTGGTGAATGTCCTGACCCTTCATTATGTTCCTCTTATTCCAACTCACTAGCAGAAAGAGGAGTAGGTGCTGTGGAGATAGTAAGGTCTCCACTGGCACCAGGAGTAGAGTTGTTACCTCTTGGTGGAGATGAAAACCCTAGATCCCTTCCAACCTTCTCTGACACCCTTGTATACGTAATTGGGGCACCTTGGTATAGCCTGTACATAGGGTGGATGTGGGTGTAATTGTGGTTGGGATCCCCAGTTTTCTTTATGGTGTTTAAGTAAAGTCATTTTTGCTTATATTTTTCTACCTTGACTTATGACTCTTTTCTTGGTTTTGTGGTTAGAAACATCAGGGTTTTTTGTTTTGTTTTGTTTTTTTTTTTCAATAGTCTGTGCCCTTTGGCATATCTGGGTTGCTGGTTCATTTGGCTCTAAATATGGGATATATGAGAACAAAAATGTACCCAGGGCACTTACCATATTGCTCTCCCTTGGTTTCTGTATCAATAGCCAACCTTTTTTCTTCTATTCAATTCAGATATGTCTTATTTTTTTATATGTATTATGTACAGGGTTTTAATTGTATTCAGAGGAGAAATGGGGAAAGGGAGTCCTCTGTGTTTCAGTAATCGTTGTGTCCCCAGCATTTGCAAAATGCTTGGGGAAATATAACATCTGATAAAGAAATTGTCTGTAACTGAATAAGGGGCATTTAACCTTCCATTTGGATAGATTTGATTTCACTTTAGTAACAAATAACCCCAAGATATCAGACATCTTGGTTTAAGGCAGCAGACATATTTTTCATTCATGCGCTTTCTTTTCAAGTGCCCACACAACATATATCGAGGTAGACTGGGCCATAAAGCAAATTCAGATAAGATTTAAAAGAATTAAAGGCATAGAGATTAGGTTTTCTGGCTACAATGAAATTAAAATAGGTAACACTTGTTCAGAGAAATACTGAAATTGTACTAGAGAAGATGTTAGTCTTTTCCCTTGAATAAATCCTACCTCTTCTTGGGAGGGGCTTCATAATTCTTTATTCTTTATGTATTCTTTTTTGTTATCTTTGGCTACATTTGAAGAATGCAAATGGAGAATATATTCCCTGGATGCTTGGAAATTGTTATTCTAGAGTTTCCTAATAGAAATTTGCAAACTAAGGGTTATTTTAGTATCTATATTGTAAGATTTATTTATGCATACAAGAGCTGGGGTGCAGGCCAGAGATGTGGGGGATGAGAGGATTCACCAGAGACAGAGTGGGGAACAGAACAGGCAGAACTACTGAAAATACACTGCTGAGGGGAGCAGCAGGTGAGACAGGAGAGTCTGCTGCACAATGTGGGTCACCTCCCTGGTCCAGGATTGAACTCGTGCTGTGGTGGCTGTGGATAGTTTCATAGTACTTCATCTTAACCTGTTGTACTGTTGTAGAGCATCATTTCCCCCTAACAGTACCACAAGGGAGGCTCCTATTTTAATATTCATTCAGTCATAATCACTCTTAGAAGAGGCTGGTGGTTTACTTGCTGGTTGTACAGCTATTTCAAAAATTTTTAAAAAAATTTTGAGGCTATGTGTTGCATTGACAACACTGCAGTGACAAACGGGAGTTCTGGAGCAAGATGTAAGATGCAGGATCTGCCCAAAGAGCAAGATCCTGTCCTTTTTGTTGATAGAATAATTATACAGCATCAGTTGTGTGGGGAAGGAGAACAAAAATCAAAGGAGGAGTTAAACTAGAAAATGTGCTCTGTCATCTGTAGTATCTGGGGTTGTGAGTCTGCCCTCCAGGCACTTCTCACCTGATTGATAACTTGGTATTGTAATTGAGGTCAAACCCTAGATCCCCAGCCATGGTTTCAGTCTTATCAACAAGGTGTTCCACTGATCAGCTCCTGCTGTCCCTTGTCATAAGTACATCAGTCAGTGGTGTTCCAGGTCATACCTCTTGATGCATAGCCTTCCCAGGGTGATCAAGCTTTCTGCTCTTGATTGATTTGAAAGATACCTTGTAGGGTTGGGTTCCTATAACTGATTTCCCGGGCAGTTTTGACCTTGTAAGGGAATGTAGAACTGTAGGTAACAAAAACGGTGCCAAACAGGCTGCTTAGGATTAGCAGACCCACAGCTATGTTGACTTATAATACTGTATCTGTTTTTTTTTTTTTTAGGGGTATAGATTCACATGTCTTTAATGAATATTTCCACACCTCATCCACCATCAAAATAACCTCCACCAGTAACCCCACCACAGTCCATTGATCCCCGCACCCCCAAACTCAGTTTTACAGCCAAATTTCAAAGATTTGTTTTGGTTTCATTTTGTGTTTTTGTGTAGTTCTTTATATTCTACATATGAGTGAAATAATTTGGTACTTTCTTTACTCCTTTCTTCTCTCTGGACTTAAGTCAAATTAAATCAATCAGACTAATGGAAGAATCATGGCTTTTGGTACTTTTCTCAGAGCTACATTTTCCAATTAAAGTATTTGGGTGGTATGACTATAATTCTTTCTGTGGTATCATGAATGGGGGTGCCATCACCTTGATTTGTTCCTTGCCAAGTCTGTTTTATTGATCTTTACTACTCAAAGACCTACTAAATTCTGTTGTTTACCTGATCTGAATGCAGAACTCTTGCTTCTTCCAGTTATAAAATTCTATGCTTTCTATTACCTTTCATCCCACTTAGAATATTCAGAAAAGATCCACTGGTCACAAAAAATGTTACTATTGTCACTAATAATGGCTTATTGGAAGAGATCAGAAAGGCAGTGTCCTACAAAGTTATATGGGATGTTTCTTTTTTTTTTTAAAGGTTTATTTATTTTGCATACGAGAACTGGGGTACAGGCCAGAGGTGTGTATGTGTGTGGGGTGGGGAGGAGGTGAGAGGATTCACCAGAGACAGAGAGGGGAACAGAACAGGCAAATTGACTGAAATACACTGCTGAGGAGAGCAGCGGGCGAGTCAGGAGAGGTCTGCTGCACCATGTGGGAAGCACCCTGGCCGGGGATCGAACTCAGGCTGCAGTGACTGCAGATAGCCTCATAGGTTGCGTCTTAATCCCTTGTGCCACCAGGGAGGCCCTATATAAAGGCCCTATAATAAAGGGAGGCCCTATATTACCTTTTATCTGGACTTTTTTCCTATGGACTCAGGGTAATAAAAAGTGTGGGTGATACCTAATAGAATAGAATAGTGCTACTTTTGTTCTTGTTAAAGATGTTATTTTCTAGGATACATTTTTTGGTGATAGAATTTTGATTACATCAAACTGATTCCCAAGACCTAATGTGGTTTTTAAATTTCACTTACTACATTGTTTAATCTATTTAGCTATCTTTTTTTCCATATTAATCTGTTAATATCCTCATGATTTCAATTTTTTCAGCATTTCTTCCTAATTTCATTTTCATTACTATAATAATATTTAGAACATATTAATTGGTATTTATGAGGTGTTAAATTTTATAATATCAATTACCTTTGTTACTATATCCTAATTTTTTTGTGGCATATAGGGGTCATAACAGTTCATCTTTTAGTAGCTAAAATATGCTTGGTTTATGTTAACTACTCAGTAAATGCTTAATAAATTGAATTAACATCCAGGGCTTTTTTGCTGTGAAATCTAATTTAATCTTATCTTTTTATAGTAACCCTTAATTTTACATATATTCAAAAAGACCTGTATGATACATATTTTGTGTATGAATACACATATTCATTTGCCATCTAAATCCTGGGAGATAGAAACCAAATGACTGTGGTAACCTTCAAAGAGTGTTGATGCAATTACTGAAACAATTTCTGAGACTGATGTGACACTTATGTTAAGAAATTCAGTATTTCTTGGGTGAAAACCAATCTTAATCAAATAATAGGGTTTCCCAAATCCTCGCCAGTTCCCAGACCTAAGGGAGTTCATAGATTCTAAGCTCATTATTGATAGGGAAACTGGATGGATCTCTGATACGCTTTACAATATGGCCAGGGCTATGTTTTTCTTCCCCTAAACCCACCCTGAAACCTTTTAGTTTTAATGAATATGAAATGATCTCTGGAGTTCTTGAATATTGCTATGGTCCATTGGTAAAAGAGGACTTAGGAGGTCCAATGGTAAGAGTTAACCCAAAGCTGCTCTGTTGCACAGTAATTGCAGATTCCCATGCTGTAGTTATTTACCAGTCTTAAAATGTTAGTATCTACCAAGGGGTACCTAGGGAGCAAAATACCAAAATACAAAGAGTATGTGATCTAAAAGAGGTCCTACCATCCTCATGCAAAAAAAGCAAAGGAGGCATATTCTTAGTGTGAAAGATTTTTAATAGGGTTGTATGCATAAGAAGAGAGAAGAAAGGATTTCAAGGAATAGTTTCTCATTAAAACTCCAAAAATTACCCATACTCTCATGGGTAAATGCCCAGCCAAACAACCTTGACCCAAAGCAGTGCTTCTGAGGCTAGAAAGCTTGCCACAAGTCTAAGACACCTTCTGGAAGGAACCACAAGGTAAAGGTTAGGCAACTCACAGAGAGCTAGAACAGGAGAGACTCGAATTCAAAATATACCACATAATCCAACATGAAGTCCAGATAATGGCTGCCATTGTCTCTGCCAAGGACCAGGAACAGACTCTTTACATATTTCTCAGCCATGTATCTTTTCTAATTGTCTCTATGATCCTTACTTCATGTGTCTTCTCCAAGTCACTCTTTGTACTCTTACTCAAAAAGTCTGGTCTGTGGCTTGCTGGGAGTTGTAGTGCAAGGCTGATGCATGTAATTGAGGGTGGGGGAAATGGTAGCCTTTCGCTGCTCCTCCCCCCCTTTCATGGAGATGTATCCGTAACATTAGGATCTTGATATAGGTGAGCCAGCAGAATCCCAATATTAACTGCTTGACCTGCAGATTGACAGGTGATAGAGGAACAACTAAGTAGAAGACCCTGAATAATACAGTAAACCAGAAGTAACACAGTATCCTTAAGGGAAGTATGGAATTTAATGACACTGCTAAAGACTTGAAAGATCTATGGGTGATGGTGATTCTACTCTATATCCTGACTTGTTTTCACGTATTTGCTATAAATGCACAACAAAGTCATAGAAAATGAGAACGATCATAATATAATCAGATGGTGATAAAAATTACAGACAGCGGGCCTCCCCAGTGGCACAGCAGGTTGAGTGCAGCACTGAGAAGCTGTCTGCAGCCTTGCAGCATGGGTTCGATTCCCAGCCAGCCACAGAGATTCCCACATGGCGCAGCAGACCTCTCTTGTCTTGCCCACTGCTCCCCTCAGCAGTGCTTTCAGTCTGTGTGCCTGTTCTGCTCCCCACTCTGTCTTGGTGAATCCTCTCACCCTCCTATGCCAGCTATTGTATAAATAAAAAATAAATCTTTAAAAAAAAAATTACAGCCAGGATCCTGGATTTGATACCTTTTTGGTAGTAAATCAGCATAGCCCACAACATCTTATATGTAGCCATATCTAGCAGATGTTTCTTTCACTTCTCAGTTGCAAAGATAATCAGCATGGTTTACTTTTCTATGGTGGTACAAGGGTACACTATTATTATCTCAGTACTACATACATCCTCTTGCTCTTTGTCATAATATGTTCTAGAGCAGTGATTTTTCAACTGAGACCAGTTTTCCATTTCTGGAGACATTTTGTTTATTATTCTGGAGTTAGGGCTTCCACTGTCATCAAGTGTGTATAGGCTAGGGACACTGGTCAATAACTTACAGTACACAGGAAAGGCCCCTAAAACAAAGAAGTATCTGGCCCCAAATGTTAATAGAGGCAAGCTTGTGAAATTGTGGTCTACATGGGGGTAGCATGAACATTTTGCTACTCACAGATTTATCATGCTGAGCTTCATGGTAGCAGGTTTATGCTAATTGAACTTGGTGACTTGAGGTATTTTAATGCCTCAGTAAGGCATATGCATCCCTGAAGATAAAAGCCCCAAAATGTTAAGGGGCTACTCTAACAGTTTCTAGAGACCCTGTGGCTTGGGCCGTGGTGCAATATCCACTGTGTACCTTGCACACTGCATTTGCACAGCTCTTGGTGTACCTTTTGGAATTGTGGAGATATCATCTACCTCACTTGTGTACATTACTCCAACCCATTTACTTGGTAGTGCATATGGCTTTCCCATTTGAGCTGGAACTGGAACATGACGAAATTCTGAAGTGAGTGCAGACAGTGTTTATGACATGTGTAGGAAGCTTCTGACAAGTCTCTTTGGGGAAATCACAGGGAAGTTCCCTATATTTTTATAATTAGAACATGCTTTCATCTGCTGACACTGTTGTCTGTTTTAAAAGCAATTTGGGCTGCTCTTAGAAACTGGTATGTTACACAAGAAATGATTATGACACCTTGTAACCTGAACTATCATAGTTCATATCATGAATTGTGCTTTGTAACTGTAACAAATTGTAATTAGTCATGTGAAGTAGCATTCATTGTTAAATGAAGTGGTAGATAAGAATAGGTTTGGGCAAGCATCTCTTAACTATGCTCCTGGTTTTTACTCCCTTGCCCTTTCTCTTTTCAGATGGAGAAGGGTTATCATTATTGGCAGACATTAACATGGCCTCAGTGTAAAAAACTGGGGACCTTATAAGGACTTCACAGAGAGTTCTCTGTAACTGGATAATAGAAGAGAAAAAAGCATAGACTGGCTTACCGATGTTTTTGCAAGGTGAGCAGGCCTCACTGAAAGTAGATGGCTTTCGAATAATAGCCCTAGTCAGGCATGTCCCTAAAAGGCAATGATAAGTAGAAATTTCACTTTTGATAGAAGGAGAGAGGTAGGTGGTACACAGGTCTATATATTCATTTGTTGACAATAATAAGCTGACAGAAGCTTGGAAAAAACAAACACAAATGTTGTTTATAAGGTACATGGAGTTCCAGCTGAGAGATGTGCAGCATGCCTGTTGGCATGGACCCAGATTTTAAGGATGTTTTTGTCATTCATTAATGTTCATTTAAGGGCGTCCTTTGTGGAAGGACACAAATCAAGAAGAGAGTCGGTTCAATGATTGTCAACCTGTGTTTTTCCCCTAGCCATGACAGGCTTGTGGAATCATCCCATGTAGAGAAATGCCTGATTTACCAACTCTGTCCCTGAAATCTTACAGGCCATAATATTCCTCAGGGCAACCATTATCCCCCAAGGCAACTCAAATGTTCTCTCCTGAGATAGCTATACTACATATGGATTTGTTTTCATTATCTGCAGTGCTTCTACCAATACCCAACCTTACTTGATTTACAAAGTGCCTTATTTGTTATCAGATTTTATATAACATCACTCTGACCAAAAAATACATTTGCAGCAAAAGAAGTATGGTTAACAAACTCCAAATTGTGTACCACAACAGATTAGGCCCGATTAACTCTATCCACCTGGCACTTTTGTCCCCTGGCTTCTAGTTGAAGATCACCCAATGAGTGTTGTCTTGTTGAGAAGAAAGAGGGTGTAATGTTTGCCTCCCTTTCATGTGCGCCTCACCAGACTGATGTGAAATTTGCTGTGCCCCTCTGCCTATGGCCACACTCTTAGAGGATTTCCACATAACTACAGTTCTTGCAGGGTTTCCATAAAAAGTATTAAATTTGACTTATTTATCCCTTTTTTCTGTATCCTGCTGATACACTTTTTTAACTGGATAATTTAAAATAATGCACAAGGATTCATTGTTTGCTCTTCAATATAAACTCTTCACAAAAGCCACTTTAGATAAATTAATTTCAGAAGACAGATTTTTGATTCACATTTCAGTTTACTCTGAAATAACAGTTTCATTTAAATTTTATGTAATTTATAGCCAATATTTTTATTTTAAAATATTTTCAAATCTCTTGGTATAAAATTGTACATAGAATTTTCTCATGTTTTAAGAATCCTTTATACATTTGTGGTCATTCTTATTCATGGAATTGGTTCTATTCATGGTATTCGATTCTGTTTTTCTTACAATGACTTTTATAACTAGTTAGGTAAGGGATTTGTATTTAAGAAAAGATAAAGATATTGACTTAATTTTTAAGGTTTTTTTGTCCTTTTATATGTTCTTACGATAGTCCGAAATTCTTACAGATATTTTGACTACACATCCCAAATTATGTAAATAACTGATTCTTCTATTGACTCAGTGAGGTTCCATCTGAGAGCAAGTCAGCCAGGTTGGTTGTGTGGGAAAAAGGCCCTCTTACCTTCTTGGCTACTGCAAAGATAGAGTTGTCTTTGAAATCCCTTGTGCTTTTTCTTCCCATCCCACCCTCTCTATTTTTATGAAGCAACCCAAGAAGGCCCTCTTGCCACCTGACTTATCCTGCCTCAGTTGTTGCAGGCAAGGGAAAGCAGGGCTTTAGAGTGCCACCCCTTGCTTCAGGAAGAACCGTTCTTGCTGTTCACTCAGTTCCTCTGCCAACAGCTGCCATTAGGTATGGCAAAAAGTGTCCTGCCTTGAGCCCTGTGCCTAGAGGAAGCCACATCACAGACACTGAAACCCAAACTTAGTTTTTCTCTTTAAAGTTTTCTAAGAAAAGTTTTTGAAAGATTGTAACAGGATAAGTGAACAGACATTTAGAGAAAAGGGATGTAGAGTGAGTTCCACTCTTCAGGACAGAAGGTGCTGTTTAGGTTTGGGAATTGTCAAGGTTAAACAAAAGTAGCAATGCTTTTTCTGAACTGGCTAGGAGATAGAAATGGGGGTAGAGGCAGAAAATTGTAGTCACTCCCTGGAGAGGGAGAAATAAGGTTGCCTTTGTTTGGTGTTAACTACCTCAAAGGACCTGATGTGAGAAATTAGGAGGGTTATATTCCTCTGAAGACTATGGTGCTTCAGAGACTTGGGCATGTCCTGGAAATACCATCAAGAAGGCATGGCTGGGGGAGTTTAATCCCATCTCAGATGACAGTATTCCTGTCCAACCTCTGGCTACAGGATGGGCCCAGAGGACAACATGGCCTTTTTTAGCCTGGGACAGATCAGACTGTGGACCTGTGTGGGGCTTGGCCTACATTGGCCTAAGCTTGATATTTAACTTCTAAATACTCTGGCATGCGTTTTTTTTGTTGTTGTTGTTTTGGGTTTTTTTGTTTGTTTGTTTGTTGTTTTTTGCTATTTTGCGGTTTTGCTTTAGGGCCTGCAAATGTTAGTGGGCAGGACTGGCCTCTGATTTGTTCATAAAACAAATTTCTAAGACTTACTTAATTGTATTGGCAACTCTCCTTGTTCATAAACAGTTTAGGCACTCCCTCTTGTGGTGTATTGTCAAATCACATGCTTTTAAATAAATTGAAAGCATTTGCATTTTGTCAGTTTTTGATTTCCCATTAGAAGTTAAAGTTCCAGGTTCAAATAGTTTCCTCAACTAACATTACCATAAAACTCAGAATAGATACATCTGTATTTTTAAAAGCTGTCTTACAGTAGATGCAATTTAATCATTTGTTACATTGAACTCTCAAGATCCTTGAGGCATCTCTATGGGATTAATGTTGCTTTAGAGAAGTCTAATGCCAGATTAGTGTTGATTTCTCTCGGCTTAAATGACTATCTCCCTGCCCCCACAACTGTCCAAAGAAATCTTACTTCATTTTAAAATCCACTGACTTTACAAAGGAGTATCTCTGAAACTTCAGCATCAAATTTTCCTGTGATGCGCTTTGCCCTTTTAAATTATAGATCAGTGTTCATTTATTTCAGGATAGTTTCCTCTAAATTTTACTTTTGAATATGTTTTTTTTTCTGTCTTGGTTGATTATTTATATGATTGATTTCCTTTGAATCTCATAATATTCTCACTAATCATTTAAGTCTTTTTTGTTCATTTAATTTCGTTTAGTATCAGACTCTTTTCCCATTATGATGTGACTTACTCCATGGTCTTTTATTATTATTATTATTATTATTATTATTATTATTATTTCATTTCTCTCCTGAGTTCTTTCAGTCTGGTTTTGGGTTTGGTTTTTTTTTTTTTCCCTTTCCTTCCTTTACCATATTTATGAGCTCTTAGAATCCCAGTTTCCAGCTTTTGAATTTAAGAGGCAGTTGTTTTCATCACCTTTTTCAAAGTATAGTAGTATAGTAATTTTTAAGTTTCTAGCATAGCAACATTTTTCTTGAGACTGTTCTGCCATGTCATTTGCTTTTCTTCTTTGGTTATTCACTTCTGAATGAGCAAATTATTACTTGAGCAGCTTTTTGTAATATGTTTTTATTCATTTTTGCTTCTACATAATATTAGCAGCTTAATGACTTGAAATACCACAAGAGGTATTAGCCAGACAGAGTCCAGAGTTAGAGACAACACAGCTGGATCATCTGCACAGAATCTCAAACTCAGGGTGTTAGCTGGTTGCATTCTTATTTGAGATTCTAGAGAAGAATCCTTTCCCAAGATAATTAAACTGTTGGAAATAGCTGTTTCTTGGGTAGAACTGTGATCCACCTTTCACAGATGATTGCCAACGGAGGCTGCTGGAAGCTTTAGAAAATTCCATATTCTTTGACATACAGTCCTCCATTTTCTTTTTTTTTTTTAAAGATTTATATTATTTATACAAGTGCTGGGGTACAAGCCAGATGTGCAGAAGGGTGAGAGGATTCACCAGAGACAGAGAGGGGAACAGAACAGGCAAACTGATGAAACACACTGCTGAGGAGAGCTGCGGCGAGACTGGAGAGGTCTGCCACATCATGTGGGATTCTCACCGGCTGGCCAGGATCAAACCCGTGGTGCAGAGGCTGTGAACAGCTTCACAGTGCTGCGCTCAACTGCCTGCGCCACCAGGGAGGTCCAGTCCTCCAAAAGCAGCAATGGCTCATAGAATCCTTCTTTATTTTAGATATTTTTCTTTCTTTTTTTTTTAAGATTTATTTATTTATGCATACAAGAACTGGGGTATAGGCCAGAGATGCCAGGGTTGAGAGGATTCACCAGAGACAGTGGGGAACAAAACAGGCAGATTGACAGAAGTACACTGCTGAGGGGGCAGAGGGCTAGTCAGGAGAGGTCTCCTGGGCCATGTGGGTTTCTCCCGGGCAGGTCGGGAATTGAACTTGTGCTGCAGAGGCGGTGGGTTGCTTTATAGTGCAGTGCTTAACCCCTTGCACCACCAGGGAGGCCCAGATATTTCTTTGACTTATGCTGCTAGCCAGAAAAAAACCTATGCTTGCAAGGGGGTCATGTGTTTATGTTATAGGGCAGCCCCGATACAAAACAGGGTGCCTGACTGTGGGTCCTCACCCGCACACTTAAAGGGACTTACCAATACTCTACTGCAGGCACACGCGAAAGGTTAGTAAAAGGTTTATTTACGAGGGAGGGGGAAATGAGGAAATGTACAGCTCAGGGAGAGTGGGAGACAAAGTTTTAAATGCGTCCTACCCGATCCACCGATCAGGAATCCCAAATGGCGCTCTGAGAGCTGGCCGTGAGCCAGGAGAGTGACAGAGCGAGAGACCCCAAGGCCCACGTGTTTGGTTTTTATACCCAACATGTCTGCTTAACTCCACCCTCAGGTCCCTGCCACCTTCCCTTTGGTGGTGACAGGATTTGTCTTTCCCAATGTCCTGATGGCTTTAGTCTGGAGTGGGAGTGGAGTCCACAAAGCCTGTATGGGATTAGCTCAGAACATCCTTTCCCCCTAACATTTAGAGTCAACAACCAAATAATCTTTCTGACTAATTCAAACTCAACTGGTTAAGAACCTTCAGTTACTCTGCAGAATTCCTTTTGCAAATATAACATAATCAAAGGTGTGTTACTGTCATGTTCCCAGACTTAAGGAATTTGTGATTTATAAGCAGTAGATTTCATCCTTGGTCTATATTCCAAGGTTCCTCACACACAAGCCCCCAAACCTTGACATTTCCTCAAGTGTAGAGAGTGATCAAGGTGATCCCCTGATCACTCTGAGTGATTGCCTGAGGGTGAGGACTGGCCATCAATAAACCCTGGGGCTAACCTGTATTCAGAGGGTTGAACTTTCTAGATCTCACCCCACACCTCCAACCTCTTAGGAGATTCAAGTGGCTGGAAATGGAGCTAGTACTGGTAGCAATGATCTCATCAACGGTGCCTGTGTTAAACAACAGAAATTTACTTTAATAAATTAAAGATTTAATTAACTTTGTTGAGCAATTTGTAAATCAGACAGCACCTTTCCAGTAAATAGAAAGGGCTCCTAAGGGCTCCAAAATGAAAAAGATTTTTATAGGCAAGACAAGGAAGTCAAACAAAGAATACTTTAGGCTTAGGTAACTTACCTATGGGTTATAATAGGGGTCAGTATGGCAGATTAACTGGTCTTTGGGGGATGGAAGGATTTACCTCATGGGTGTTATTAAAGAAGAAATAGTAGACCTAAAATGGAGTCACCCTTACCACCTTCAAGTCTCCAGTTTCCACTCCTCCCAGAATTGTAATCCTAGCCAGTTCCTATCAAAGGGCAAGTGATCTGCATAATAAAAATGCCTCACCCTTGCATTCCCCTAAAGAAGGGTAACCTTGCCTGAAGCAATTCATGAATGTGGGCAGTATCCCATCTAGTAAGAAGAAAAGGCCAATAAAAAGCAAGTTTTTCAAGGTCAGAAAGAGGGTGAGACAAGAAAGAAAGACTATTTCAAAGTCATCTTCTCTTAGGGGAATGCCAGGGAATCTTATGTAAATTATTGCTTTAATAATTTACATAAGATCCTTTTGTTAAAGGAAACTTTAGATCCTTTTGTTAAAAATTCCTTTTTGAGGAGAGGCTGAAAATGCAGTTAGTTTTGGTAGGATTTGGCATAAAAGATTCCATTTGGGACCTATTCTTTATTTTGGCCAATTTCCAAACACAGAAATTTCACTTTTTACCAGTTCACCAAAACATTCTAGACTGGTCCTTTAAGGCTGCATTGCTAGCGGAGGGTATAACTGCACTTAGGTTAGAAGTTAAGTTTTGATAGACTTAGCAGATGCCATTTGGGCCTATTCCCCTCCCTCTTTTTTTTTAACACCTATGTAATAAGGTCTTGTAGGGTAAAAGAACTGTCAGGCTTTTGTGCCTCCCACCATTAGGATTGATGATGGATCCCTGTGGTCCTGAATGCATGCCTGAAGCAATTCATGAATGCTTGAATTGCTGATGGTGAGCACCTGGAGTAGGGTGTGGGCCTATGTAGGTGGGTATACCTGGGCTGTGATTGGGATTATAAGAGCAGCGTCACAGGGACCCTAGCCTAGCGAAAGAGACTAGAAGGAGGAAGCAGAGGCCCCAAGAGAACCCCGGAGAACCCAGAAAGTGAGGGCTCACAGGGCCCAGGAGGCCTGCCAGCCTCGTGGCACCCCAGCACCCCTGCCTGCCGTATACCTGGTAAATCCTAATAAAAGCCTGAAAAGCTACTGAGGGCTCCAGGACTCCTCCTTTAACCCATCTGCTCAGGTCATAGAAAACCTGCTCTGTGCCCATCCCGGCACTACAGGTCTCCATTAAAAACCAAAAAGGAACAGGTTCAGAGAGCCTCCAGTTTGCTGAACACATGTGGATTTGGGGAGACTAGTGAGCCTAGGAGAGCGTGGAAGTGTTAGGGCAATTTCCCAGAGAAATCAGGCAGCACAGCACGCAGAGGTGGAGGGACAGAGATTTAATTGTCACACTGGTGGGCCCAGTGGGATAGCTGCCAAAAGTCGGAGCCCCGAATAGCAGCGATGGTAAGGTTTTAAACATTTTGTATGTGGGAGCTTGTTACCCCATCCATCAGAGACTTTATTGTTTGGGAAGTGGGTCAAGATAGCCATAGCTACTACCATGGGCAAGCAGCACACCACAGGAACGTTCCGCTCCAGCAATCAACAGAATGCAAGCAGCAGACTCAGCAACTTCCTGCTTCTGAAGCTCTATAGTCATCCCCCATATCTTACCCTAAGCATGTCTTCCTTCTGGTTATTTCTGAATTGTATCCTTTCAAGTAAATTGGTGCTATAATGAGTAAAACAGGTTTCTTAAGTTATGTGAGTCACTCTGCCTGAACAGTCAAATCTGAGGAGGGGCTCTGAAATCTTAAAACGATCCTCCCTGGCACCACGTTGTTTAATTTTGTTTACGTTAATTTACTTGGAAATTTATTTCGATTCTTAAAATGATTCTTAGTTTTGTTCTTTATTTTAGAATTTTGACAGTAATATCGGTAATATTGTTTTAGGACATCCTTTTCCCCCTGACAATATCTCATTATTAGTTTAAATATCAAAGTAAAGTGGTTGGGAAATAATAAAGGTTATGCCAGACAAGTATAATTTGTTAGATATTTAAATTATTAACTAAATTTCTGTAAATTCACAATTTTATTTTTTTCTCCTAAAGACACTTGCTTAACAAGGAATAGTACCAGTTGTGCTTCTTCAAGTTCTTCACTTTCTAGCTACTTGTATGTCTTCATCTTGGGACAGTTGTTGCTGGGAACAGGAGGAACTCCTCTCTATACCCTGGGAACAGCCTTTCTTGATGATTCTGTACCTACACACAAATCTTCTCTTTATATAGGTAAGTTTGTTCTATTATATAAGTATCTCATTATTATTTCTTCTTACTGCTTATTTAATCTCTAAGTAAAGAATAACATACATTTATTAAAATGTTAATGATTTCTTTAGATAAATGCAATATTGTTTTTTATTATTTGCTGACATTATGACTGTCAGGTGAATGTGGTTATGAGTTTTGTTGACAACCTGCTTTATTTCCTGTTCTGGGCATGCCAGCCTTCCCAGAAGAATTATTGAAGCAGTATGCTGTGGGGAATGCTTGACTTCTAGGCTAATTTGCACAGGGTGTGGAGCTCAAGTTCTGCCATTCTGTGATTTACTATATCATTCGTGGATGTGACTAGAGTCAACAAAAGAAACCACAATATCTATTATCTAGAAACTGTCATTCTCCATTTCAAACTCACCCCTTTGTTTTGATTTTTTTCCTTTGTCATCTAGTTCTTGGTGTAGTATAATTTGTCCTTAAATTCCTTCTCTGATGTTCCTGTAAGGTAAAACTGACTAGACTATTAATTTGAATTTATTTGCATATGAGTTTTCATTTTCTTAGTCTATTATTCTAATGTAAGGGATTGCTTGGTTCATTTGAATTACAATAGCAGGATATTATAGACAGGTTAATCTGTAAACAATAGAAATATACTGCTCACATCTTGGAGACTTCCAACATCAGGGTGCACAGAGATTTATTGTGTGGTGAGGGCTCATTCTCATTCATAGACATTTTTTTGCTGTGACCTCAGTTGGCAGAAAAAATGAGGGAGCTCTTTGAGGCTTCTTCTTCTAAGGAAATTAATCTTATTTATTAGAACTCTACCCTCACAACCTAATAATGTTGCTGAGGTCCTCCAAATGCCATCACATTGCCATTAGATTTCAATATATGAATTTGGGACAAAAACATTCAGTCTGTACCAAGAACCTGTTGTCATAGTATAAGTCAAGTGTGTTCTACAGAGGCTCACCCTAAATATGGAAACCACTACGTTTTTACCTGTTTTCTCTACTGTTTTGCACTGGAATCTCCGTATTTTCTCTGTTTCTGACACTCTTTCTACAAGTTCAGGCTGATCTGTACAACTTCTACATTTACAATGTCTAATTAAACAATGTTTTTATTTTGCTCAGCTAAATAACTTCTTTTCACTCTTCTAGTCTACAGACTTCCTTCCTGGTCCTCTCTGATCAATAGTCATAATACAGTTTTAATCTTTATGTTTTAGTAACATGCATAATTGCGGGTGAAGGCCCACAAGACCATCCCAGACTTAATTTTCTAGGATCATTGGACTCAGCATGTAATCATGTGCACAATTGATTTATTATAGCTTAAGGGTAAAGCAAAATCAGCAAAGGGAAAAGGTACAGACAAAACCAAGTACATACTTCCAGGAGTCCTATCCCTCCTGGTGAAGCTGTGGCGATCACAATTAATGTCTCCAATAGTGAGTTGTGACAGAATGTGTGAAGTGTTTTCTACCTTCTAATTTCATTAGTGATTCATTGCCAAAGGATTTATTGGGGATTGAACATATAGGAAATCTCTGCCTTACATGTACCAAAGTTGCAGGCATCTAGAAGGAATATAGGTCTTCAATAGTACCATACCATTTGTACAAACATTTTAGGCACAATGAACCACCCTTATTAGTTAGGGAGGTGGCATCCCTCCATACAGTTAAGACCGCAGATGCCAACTAAGAGCCAGCCTTAAAGCAAGACTTTTTAGAGATCAGGCACCAGGCCTGCAATGTTAACACTTCTCTATGCTGTTGGAATGAATGATAATTTTTGAAAGTATGGAAAAAGAACAAAAGTGGAAACTTATTTACTTTGATCTCTTTAATTTTTCTATTAAGGAAAGTATGTACTCTTTTCTTAATTATACCATCTTAAAAATTTTTTCCCATTTCTGATACTCACTATTTTTCATTGCATAATTAGGTTTTGTTGAAAGAAATTCTTCTATACATATGCTTTTCATATTTGAAACTTGCCCCATTTTCGAGATCTTCCATTCTTTTAAAATAGTATTTTATTACTGGTAGCAAACATTATGTGAAACACAGTCTATGTTTAGCAAGGCAAAAATGGGCAAAATGAAAGCAGTCAAAATATTCTACCTGTGGGGGCCTCCCTGGTGGCTGGCACAAGGGGTTAAGACACAATCTTTGAAGCTGTTCGCAGCCTCTGCAACACTAGTTCAATACCTGGCCGGCCAGGGAGCAACCCACATGGCGCTGAAGACCTCTCCTGACTCACCTGCTGCTCCCCTCAGCAGTGTACCTCAGTCAATCTGCCTGTTCTGTTCCCCACTCTGTCTCTGCTGAATCCTCCCCCCCACACACACACCTCTGGCCTGTCCCCCAGCTCTTATATGCATAAATAAATAAATATTAAAAAAAAAAAATTCTACCTGTGAGAATGAAGGAAAAAAGTGGTTACTACAATAGCTCTATCCTCAGCCTTTTCTATGCCATTCACCTTGTTTACATTTATTTTGATATTTTCATTGTGTTGATAATCCTTGTCTTTTAAGTTCATTTAATGTTTGTTTTATTCTTTTAGTATGTGCTTTCTAATTATTCTCTACTATTATTTGTTGCTCTTTTTTTCTTCCCTTTTTATATTTCCTCTAATAACTTCCTAATTTTATAATAGGTACACAATTGATATTACGAAATTCTAATATTGATACTTTTACTGTATTACTGGTTATTAGAGGTTTTAGAACACTTGACTTCACTTATTCTTCCCTCAGCATTCAATTATTTCTATGTACTTTAATTTCTTACACGTTTGCATTCTTTAAATTATTGTCTTACTTAAAAATACTCATCCACATTTACCAATGTGTTTACCTTTTTTATTGTACTTTTTCACTCTGCACCAAAGAACTTCAGTCTGGGATCATTTAACTTGTGATGAATTCTTTTCTCTTTTCTAAAATTTTTTTTTATTTAATCTAAAAATGAATTTTTTACTGTTGAATATTTCTGCTGAAATAGATGACTCGAGTTTTAATTTTCTTTCTGTTAAGAAGTCTTTTCCACTCCCCCCAAATTACATTTTTTTCACTTTGTATTTTATCTTTATCAGTTTCCTTTACTATGATGTATGTCTAGGTACAAAATGCTTTTATTAAGCCTATTTTGGATTTATATGACTTAATGAATATATTGCTTAATGGGTTTTTTTTTTGGTTTTGTGATATTTTGTTATTGAAATAAAACTTCTGACCCACTTCCTCTCCAATTACATATACAAAACTAGATCTTTTTTAAAAATAGTCTTTGTTTCTTATTCTTCTATATTTTCTTTCTGTGCTTCTTTACAAATGTTTACTGATTTAATGATGTATTTTCCAGGTTAATAATACTCATGCTCATCTGAGTAATGTGATTCCCCTTCATATAAATATTTACATGTATATTTTATAGTTTTGAAATTTTCCACCCAAACCCTATCTATGTGTCTTTTAATAATTTCCCAATCTCTAGCATACTTGGCAACACTGCATTCTGAGATGATTTTTATCTAATTTCAAGGGTTGAATTTATTTGGAACAAGGCTGTTCTTAACTCTGCGTGCAAGTTTATTTCTAAATCATCCTCCCAGATGCCAAATTAAGAGGTAGGGCCTGGAAAGATGTGCTCCCACATTAGGGTCCTGACTGGAATTTTTATTTTCCTACTTCTTAGAGATTAGCCAAGTACTGCTAACTCTCTTGATGCCTCTTGTATATTCAATAAATATTCTTAATGAAAAAGATCAATCCCAATTTATTCTCTCGTTCCCAGAATCTTAACTTAATGATCCTCCCCTAATTTCTTTTTTTTTCTTTTTTTTTTTTTTTTACTTTAAACAGATTTAAAAAAAATTAATCTTACTGTTTAAAAAAATTCTTACTAGGAAATTTGGTAGGATACACTAGTCCACCATGGCCAGAATTTGTAATCTTGGTGTCATATGAAATTTATTGTTTTTGCTTTCCTGGTATATTTCTTTTCTAAATATATTTATGAATATAAACAAAGCAGTCTTTATAGCTAAGTATGGAATAATTGCTGAATGCAAGAAAAAGCTGTTGATTTAAACAGTGCTACTCAGTGTATGTCCCCATATGAAGATAAGTTGTATAATTATACAAAACTTGAAGGTATTTTTACAAACATCAGTCTAAACCCAATTTGAAATTATTTAAATAATAAAAAAAGAAAAAGCCTGTCACCAAAAATAATTTGAGAACCACCCATTTCTAGCATTATTAATCTTGTATTTTTTTCTAAGCTGTGTTAACTGTACTTTTATTTTTTTATATTGAGGTAACATTTTTCAATATTTTTGTATGATTAATCATATACTTTTATTTATAACACTTTTTGAGCATGAATCCTTTACATATATTCACTTAATTATTTATATATTTTGTACTTAAACTTTTTTACTAATATATTTTTTATGTTTTAAAATACCTTTATAGTATAAATTAAGGAAGGTGACAGATCAGTAAAAATTCTTAATGCTTACAGATCATCTTGGATGACCTTTACTTTGGCGATTTGGTTTAGTACTGAAGTTATTTTTGCTAGAGATATA
Source organism: Talpa occidentalis (assembly GCF_014898055.3). Lineage (NCBI taxonomy): Eukaryota > Metazoa > Chordata > Mammalia > Eulipotyphla > Talpidae > Talpa > Talpa occidentalis. Next base: position 78,467,989 of record NW_023604972.1, read on the forward strand.
TGTTTAACTTTGACTGTGGTATATTGTACCTTGGTATAGCGTGAGAATCTCAGCAATTAATTTAAAAAAAAACCCAAATGTGGCAATATACTAGTATATAGATGTATGCAATTTTTCTTTTACAAAAATAGAATACAGCAAAATTTTTAAAATCTGAGAGAACTGAGTCAGGTTAATTTTGCTGCAAATGAGAAATTCACTAAGAATGGTGGTTTAAATTAATGACTTACTTTTAAAAAACAGGACAATGACAAGATCCAGGTTCTAAAATCAGCTGCTGTAATGTAATATAAAAAATGTTTTTGGAGGGGCCTCCCATGTTGGTGCAGCAGTTGAGCGCTGGACTGCGAGGCTGCCTGCAGCCTCTGCAGCACCAGTTCATTCCCCCGCCGCTGGTGAGGGTCCCACAAAAAAAAAAAAAAAAAAAAAAGAATGTTTTTGGAGAATGTACAAAGCAGGAAAAAATTTTTCCTTAACATTTTTTTCTCCCATAAGACTTGTAATCAATAATTACTGCCTTACATAAAAAACAATGGTGGATGTACTATCTGGTAATATTACTTCATGGATTTATAATAATTCTGTTTATTGCAGTTATCAATATTGACTAAGAATTTTTATAATGAATATGTATTTTATTTATTTATTTATTTATTTTTATTTTTTAGAGGCATGTTTTATTTATTTATTTATTTGTTTGTTTTGTTTTTTGTTTATACATGCACTGGGTACAGTCAGAAGCGCAGGAGGGTGAGAGAATTCACCAGAGCCAGAGCAGGGAGCAGAGCAGGCAGAAGGACCGAAGTACACTGCTGAGGGGAGCAGCAGGCAACAGGAGAGGTGGGACCCTCCTCCGGTGGCAGGGGAGCAGCCGGGGATCGAACCAGAGCCGCAGAGGCCGCAGGCAGCTTCGCAACCCAGTGCTCAACCGCTGCGCCACCGGGGAGGCCCTGAATATGTATTTTAAGCTTCACTTTGCAAGTGATGCCAAATGATATTTTGTGGTCAAAATATGTTTAAATTTAATGTAATTCTTATTTTGATTTTTCTACAGTCAAATATTTGTCTTATTTACTACTAGATCTTCAAAGGAAAGTTGTACAAAAGACCATTTTCAATATTTTTGTTCTTTTTTAGGAATTGGCTATGCTATGTCAATATTAGGCCCTGCTATTGGCTATGTTTTGGGAGGACAGCTGCTAACCATGTACATCGATGTTGGTTTTGGACAAAGGCAAGGAGATACCTATTATTCTTTTACTTAAATTAGTTTATTTTAATGTTGTTTAGGACATAAACAGGACACTTTCCTCTTTCTTTTTTTATTTGCCCCCCAGCCCATTATTTCTTCAATATAGTATGATGAGTTTTTCAGAAACAAAATGGGACAGGCACAATTTTTATGTATTTTGGCTGCATTGCTTCATAAATGAATGCCTTACCATTTCTTAGTATAATGCATTATAATGCACGCTTTCATAAATATGGATATTTGTCACCTGGTAAAATTTTTAAAAATACACATCTAGAATTTGTGCATTCTTCAAACAGAAGAATTTCATGAACTTGTTTATATTGTCAGTAGATTTAGTTGAAGGTAGATTACCCGAAAAGTTTTAAGAGCCTGTGTTCTCAACTAAATTAGGTAGTAGCTCTGATAATGTTGCAGAGATCACAGTGTTGTTTTATTTTTTTAAAAACTGTGGCAGTTGAGGAAAATAAATAGATAATGTTTAACTCACACTGTGTTCTGTACAAGGTATATTTTGTGTGTTGCCTTGCTTTGCATGCCATTTTATTTAAACCTTTTACTAATCTTAAAAGGTAGTTGCAGCTTATTTAGTGGCCATTGCATGAATTAAAGCAGATCTTTTTTTACTCCAAAATTTCCCTGTTAACCACTGGGCTTCATCTCCTGAGCAAAGAAAGTTAATGACTTGGTGAGGCCATATTTGGCCTCTGAGAATCCTAACTGTACAATTCTTTGCATGACCGTGAGCAATGAATAGAAAACCATGGTAATGAGTATGTGATTTTTTTTCTTTGAGTTGTTAGTCCAAGGTTAATCTTATAGGAAGGTGTGCAGAGGAAATTCATGAAGGAGAGAGCTGGGTTTTGAAGAAATGACATTTGTTTTAATTTCAGGAGAGAATTTACTTGGTAAATGTTTTGGGAACATGAGTGTTGTGTTTTGGGAAGAATCCTATTATAAACATATGAGAACCATTATAAAACACTGCTAATAAATAAATTAAGAAGAATTTTATATTTAAATGAAGGTTCTATTTGTGGTTTGCTCTAGGATGAATTCAATATAGTAGAAAAGACTTAGTTGAAGTTAAAGAATGTTCAGAAATCCTATGTGCTTTTAAATACTAAAATACTTACTGTTAAATATTTCAAATGTTTATGTCATACTTGCCTTACTGAAGTATTTTGTAAACCATAATTCTTAAAGCTCTCACTTGTGCCTGCTCTCATCACAATGACTCATTTAAAATTGTGGATATTATAGCAGTATCCCTCTATGTAATCACTTGAATTATAAAGTGTATAATTATCACAATAGAGTTTTAATTAATAAGATAAAGTTGACTTTTACCTCTTATTTTTCTATTACATAGTGTTGATATCACTGAAGGTGACCCTCGATGGCTGGGGGCATGGTGGATTGGATTTCTATTGGTTTGGTTCTTTGCTTGGTCTTTGATACTGCCATTTTCTTGCTTTCCAAAACATTTACCAGGTAAACATGTTTTCTTTAAAACCCAGGATTTTTATTTCAATTCTGAGTCAAATGTTGCTTTCTATATGATAAATAAGAACCCTGGAGAACTTGTGTTTCTTAGAATCTCAGTTGTCTGTCAGTATGAACTTTTGAATACTGCTTTCACTTTAGCAAATATTGAATAGCTATCTTAATATTCCTGGTTTTATTTATTTCTAATTAATCAGTAAAACTGGACATACCTCCTTACTAAGTTTACTTCTTATGTATTGTCTGAAGTCTTGCTCTATGTATATGAGAGATACACTATCTTTTAAATTGTTAGTCATTCATTGAATTTAATTACTTGCTGATGAAAGTACAAGTATTTTTTCTGTTACCAAAGTCATATCATAACACTCATTTTTCACCATATTTTAGTACAACATAACATAGTCTGTCAAAAAGAAGATATTTATAAAAAGGAATGAACATTCCTTTCTCTGAGATTTTGTTTTTATATACTCATGTCATTTATAACACACATGTAGAAATGTTTTGCTAAGCTGAAGACAGTTTCTTTTGTTATAAGTAACATGATAGATGATTAATTTTTGTAAGTGGGCAAAAGCTGGTCGAGTAAAAGACCAGGTCATTGATTTCATTCTGACCTGGGCAATCCAGCTTATGTTCCATATGTTGACTGTTTTCTCAGATTTATTCATGGTATTATCAAAAATCAAAGAGATATTAATAAGTGGTAGATTTTATTTCACCTACAAAGCTATTTAGAATTACAGAGCATGAAGGGAAAAAGTTTCAAACACACTTTAATATATAAAGTATGAAAAATGCACTTGGATGGAAGGGAAAAAATGCAAGATTTTATATGAAGATAATTAATATGTGATTGGAGCAAAATTGTTGCATCTTAATTTCTAGACTGGTTGAAATTTCCTTGGCTAGTGGTAATAGTAGTAGTTCCTAGAACAGCCAGATTATAGACTTGGGTATTTGTGTAATTTTGCTGACAAAGAGTGGAGCTGGCTTCTAGTATCTTTGAATTTATATACTTCTAGGAAGTATATAAAAAAAGGAAGAAGGTAATCATTTTTAAAAGCAACAAATGAAGTGATAGAGAAAGAGCATTTGCTATTTTTTAGGTACAACAGAAATTCAAGAAGGAAAAATTTCCCAGACTCATCAGATTAAGAATTGTTCCTTACAATATAAAGATGAGAATTTTGGAAAAAGTTTTAAAGATTTCCCAGCTGCTCTAAAGGTAAAATAACATTGTTCACACATATTCATATATACACATATCACGTAGTACATATGAGATATATGTACATATTACTATTATACATAAACAAGTATATATCACATGCATGCATGCATTGTTCATTTAGTATATTTCCAGTATTTATAAACAACTATTATTTATATTTATGCTTTTGTGCTAGAGAAGGTGTTGAAATTTTCCAGATAATTATGTTTATTAAAAAGTTACCATTTCAGGGCCTCCCCAGTGGCGCAGCGGTTGAGCGCTGAGGTGCAAAGCTGCCCACAGCCTCTGCAGTGCCGGTTCAATCCCCTGCTGCCAGCGAGGGTCCCACATGGCACGCAGACCTCTCCTGCCATGCTTGCTGCTCCTCTCAGTGTACTTTGTCAGTCTGCCTGTTCTGCTTCCCGCTCAGGCTCTGGTGAATTCTCTCACCTTCCTGTGCTTCTGACTGTACCCCGGTTCTTGTATAAATAAATAAATCTTTTTTTAAAAAAAAAAAAAGTTACTATTTCATCATGCTCTCATCCCCATTTTGGAGTATAATCATAGTTACTCATTTGGTGAACTCTTTTTTTTCTCTAGAATTTGTTGAGAAATACTGTCTTTATGTGTTTAGTTCTATCTACATCTTCAGAAGCCTTAGTTACTACTGGATTTGCTACGTTTTTACCCAAATTTATAGAAAATCAGTTTGGATTGTCATCCAGCTTTGCAGCTACCCTTGGAGGTAAAACAATTTCTTTGTTCTTGTAATTTAATATTTTGTTTATTACAAGAGTATACAATTTTGAATAGTTGACTCCTTGAAATTTAAATTTTATACTGATTTTCTGATATTGATCAATCTATTGTATGAAAGGCATCTATATATTGTATAAAGGATATATAGTTAAGAAAAATAGCTTAATAATCAAATCATGAATTGTATTAAAATTTTAATGTTATATCACTTATTCATGTTTCACATGAATAGTTTCATATGTTAAAACTATGTTGGTACTTTTTTATGTTTTCCTAGTTTCAGTATGGATAATTGAGTATTTTTTTATGTTTTCTTACTGTTGTTGTCTTCTTTCTCATTAGGGGCTGTTTTAATTCCTGGAGCTGCTCTTGGTCAGATTTTAGGTGGTGTCCTTGTTTCAAAATTCAAAATGGCCTGTAAAAACATAATGAAATTTGCTTTGCTCACATCTTTAGTTGCACTTGTGCTGAGTTTTGTATTTCTTTATGCCCACTGTGAAAATGAGCCATTTGCTGGTGTTTCCGAATCATACAATGGGTAAGTGTATTTCAGTGCTTTTTGGTGTTAATATCAAAGCAATAAACTTTATATTTCTAAGTGTAAGTTTTCTTAAATGGTATGAGATTATTTTTTTAATTGGTAGGTTTTATCAAATGTAGAGGTTTTTGTTTAAATATCAACAGTTAATTTCTCATTAAGAATTAGGTGTTTATGCAGACAGCATTTAAGGAAGGGGCTAATATTTCTAGCATAGCATTTATTCAGGAACACAAAGATTAATACAATAGAATCTTTTCCCTTGCATGTTTAATATCCTAGGAAGACTTTCATATTTCCTGATGATGTAAATATTTTTAATGGAGATGACTCCTTATGGTGAAATTCTGTTTGTTATTAGGTGGGTTGAAAATAGGCTACTAGCAGAGAAATTGGAACGAAGCTAATCCTAGGTAATACTAGTCCTTGTTGTATTTTCCTATACCTGGTTTGACCATTTTATCTTACTTTGTCTTGTTTATTTTGCTTTGAAATCGAAAGCCTTCAGTAGAGGATTAGTGTATTTTATAGCCCACAGCAGTACTTTGCTTCATTACTTGTGTTTGAGGCTTTTGAGGGAGATGATTTTCCAGGTCAAAGACTAAAAATTTTATAAATATCGCATCCAGATAACTTTATAAAAATGTGCTTTGTTTGGAAAAGTTTGACAATAACAATTATGATTTGTAGTTCTTCTCATTTAATTTGCTGAGCGTAATAAAGCAGTACTTAATTCAGCTCCATTATATTTATGCAACATTTGTTGTCTTCTTCTGCTAGAAGATTTTTATAGCAAAATCCTTTCATTGAAGGAGTCTACATATAGCAGGAGGGGTTGGGAAACAAAACAATGAAAAAAGTATTAGGTAATAAGAGATAGGTAAAGGTCTAAGGAATTAAAAAAAAAGGAGAACCTTTCCATTTCTTTTGATTAGATTTCAGTGAAGTCTTCATGGGAAAATGGAGAAATGAAGTCTGTCTTTTAAGAATAAAATGATTTTAGAGAAATAAAGACTTGGAAAGAGGGAAAGGTAGAGGGGATCTGTTAAGCCAAGGCATACATTCTAGAAAGTGAAAACTAGGTTCAGCAGCCATTTTGAATGGGACTTAGGTCATATCTAGAAATAAGTAGAAAAATAAATGGAAATGTTAAAAAGTAGGTAGAAGTTATACAAACATGACTTTCAAACCTATAAATGTCACCCTATCCCATGAAACTACCTTCTCTGTATGTTCCTCACAGAAGACCTGGTAGTTAACTCTAGTTTTATTACCTTCACAAGAGAATGATATATTAGTGAATCCTTTTGGTATTTGTACCCTCAATAACAGTCACTACCAGAGAGATGAGTTGTCTTTTCACTAATCAGATGGGTAGGCAACTGAGACGGTGTCATTTTAAGGTGCAGTTGGGGGTTGGTTATCGAGAAATATCTGGGACGCAGAGAGAGCTTAATGTATGTGCATATTCTTAAAGGTGGGGAAAATGGAAGGTGCACTTTTATACACATATGTACATTCATGTGTAAGATAAAAGTTAGAGGTGAAATTTAACATCCCAAAGGAGATATTTTTCAGATCATTTTTCCCCTGTGACCCCAAATTCTTAATTTTAGCTCTGTACCCTAAATTAAAAAAATATTCATATTATGGACAGCTTAGTCAAAGTAGCCTCATCCAGGAAAAAACCATATTTATAAGAAAAAGTTTATGGAAAGAACAAACTAAGAAGCTCAAGAAATACCTTATTAGTGGGAGAAAGACAAAGAGACTGTGAAAATGTAATGTTATCTAATTGAGTCGTGCAAGGAATCTTTGCCCTTTGCCATATCAGCACAGGATGGGTTTAAAGGAGTTTTTTTTTAGCTGTGAAATTCATTCTTTATTGTTTGAAAAAATAAGTAAAGGAGGAATTGGAGAAATAGCTTTGCTTAGGGTAACACTTTTTATTATCAAAGATACTACTTCTTATTAACAGCCTGATAAACAGGTGTGTTATATTTGACAAAGAAAAGTAGTAATCTCTGGAGCCGTTTTCCCATTGATAAAATGAGTATGTTGAACACTTGATGTGATTCATGCACTTCCAGATTGAAAATTTTGTCTGCATCTCAGGGAAATTTGGCAAGGTCTGGAGACATTTGGTTGTCACAACTAAGGGGATGCACCTAAGCATCATGTAGTCCACAGAACAGCCCCACCTCCTTCCCCTTGAAAGAATTATCTTTTACCAAATGAGAAACTGCTTTAGTTGCTACTTTGCCACATTTCTCATGACTGATGGGCATTATATTATATATTATTGTTTCTACCATCCATCTCTACTGCAAGAAGTTAAGCTCTATGTGAAAAGGCAACAACTTTGTTTTATTGGTTCAGGGATTAAGTATATGTTGAGTGAGTGAATAAAGGAATGAATGGCAGCTTATAGTAGTGCTTCCAAACTGTTCACTGTAAGTTATAGCATAGATAATTTATCCTTCTTTCATTTCTTGTTGATAGGACAGGAACACTTGGAAACCTGACTGCTCCTTGTAATGCTGATTGCAACTGCTTGCGATCATATTATTATCCTCTCTGTGGAGAAAATGGAGTGCAATATTTTTCTCCCTGCTTTGCAGGTTGTAAAAATTCTGTTTTAAAAGGACATTCAAAGGTAACTTTGCCTGCTGCTTTACCTTTATGAGGCAATATGTTTGTATGTTTATGGATGGCATTTTGAACCCTCCAATGGAGTTGTGATGCCTAGTCTTTCCTACCTGGCCCACCTCTTCCAGCAATGAATAAGCTCTAGATACCTATTGTACAACATATTTTTATAATCAATAACATACCATACACTTAAAATGTAAATACCATTCTGCCCAAGGAAACTAAGACAGATCTCATATCCACAGCATACTTCAAATGGTATTAGTTATTTTGATATGGTTGATTATAAATAATTCATATTCATATTTTTCACCAAATATTGTTATCGCCATCTTAAATAGCTAATTTTCTTTAAGAGATTGCTTGGCAGAAACTATTTACATTTCCACATTTTCTATTTGTCATGGCTTATTTTTATGTCCAGCTACTTTTAGCTCTTCCTTTTTTCTGATGTAGTATTTTAGATAGGTAAAATGCAAAGATAATAAGGTGCACTTTTTTTTGTTTTTTTTTTTGTTTTGTTTTGAAATGTTGTGTGTGTGTAATTATTTACTTCATGTCTAAGTCCTTAATTCAAACATACCTTTGCAAGATTCATACAGGTTGTATGTAGCTGTAGTTGATTCATTGTTATTATTTCATAGTTTTCCATTGTGTGAATATTTGAGTGAAAGTTTATCTATTCTATAGTGCATGATTATTATTTCCAGCATTGAATTACTAAGAATAGAATTCATATGAACGCCATTATGTGTCTTTTGATGAACAGAATGTATAACTGTTAGGTATGGATATATAAATTTAGGAATGGGATTGTTGGGTTTTAGAATATATGTAAATTAGATACTTTCAAATAGTTTACCATTTGGCTGCACCAAAAACACCCTCACCGGCAGTGTATAAATGTTCTAGTTGATCCACATATTAATGTTTTCATGTATTTTTTCACAGAACTGTAGGATATAATTAAGTTTATTTTTGAAAATTTAAATAATTTTTTTAACATTCATATATATTTTATCTTTTTCAATGTATTTTATTTTTTTAAATAAATTTTATTTTTTTGAATGCTGAGTAATATTCCATGGTCTATATGTACCTCATCTTCAATATGTGCCATTCTCACTGGTGTAAGATGGTATCTCATTGTAGTTTTGATTTGCATTTCCCTGATGACAAGTGATGTTGAACATTTTTTCATATGCCTGTTGGCCATTTGCATTTCCTCTTCAGAGAAGTTTCTTTTTAGCTTCTGCCCATTTTTTGACTGAATTATTTTCTTTGTTGTTGTTGAGTCTCATCAGCTCTTTGCAGATTTTTGTGATCAGTCCTTTATCATTAGTGTTGTGTGCAAAAATGTTCTCCCAGTCGGTGGGGTTTCTCTTTGTTTTTGTTATTGTCTCTTTTGCTGTGCAGAAGCTCTTTAATTTGATGTAGTCCCAGCTGTTTATCTTTGCCTTCACTATCACTGCTTTGGGTAATGTGTCTGTAAAGATGTCTATGAGGTGCATGTCATGTAGTGTTTCACCTATATTTCCTTCTATGTATTTTATGGATTCAGGTCTTATGTCTAGTTCTTTAATCCATTTTGAGTTGATTTTTGTGTATGGTGTGAGGTAGTGGTCAAGCTTCATTCTTTTGCATGTAGGGTCCCAGTTTTCCCAGCACCATTTATTGAACAAACTTTCTTTGCTCCAGTGCATATTCTTTACTCCTTTGTCAAAGATTACTTGACCATAAATCTGTGGGTTTATTTCTAGATTTTCTATATGGTTTCATTGGTCCATGTGTCTGTTCTTGTTCCAATACCATGCAGTTTTGATGGTTATGGCTTTGTAGTATAGTCTGAAGTCTGGGAGTGTGATGCCTCCATTCCCTTCTTTTTTCTTTTTTCAGAAGAGCTTTAGCTATTTGGGGTTTTTGGTGATTCCATATGAATTTCATCAATAATTATTCTATTTCTTTGAAGAATGACATTGAAATTTTTATTGGAATAGCATTGAATCTGTATATTGCTTTTGGTAGGATGGCCATTTTAATAATGTTTATTCTTCCAATCCATGAGCAGGGGATGTCTTTCCATTTCTTTGTGTCTTCTTCTATTTCTTTTAACAGTGTTTTATAGTTTTCTTTGTATAGGTCCTTTATCTCTTTTGTTAGATTTATTCCCAAGTATTTGATTTTTTTTGTTTTGATAATAAAAGGGATTTTTTTTTGATTTCTTCAGATTTATTGTTTGTGTATAGGAAGGCTACTGACTTTTGTGTGTTGATTTTGTATCCTGCCACTTTACTGAACTGATTGATGAGTTGAATTAGTTTTTCTGTGGAGTTTTTGGGGTTCTCTATGTATATTATCATATCATCTGCAAATAGTAATAGTTTGACTTCTTCTTTTCCTGTTTGGAATCCTTGTATGTCTTTCTCTTGTCTTATTGCTCTGGCTAGGACTTCCAGTATTATATTGAAAAGCAGTGGTGAGAGTGGACATCCTTGGCTTGTTCCAGATCTTAATGGAAATGCTTTCAGCTTTTCACCATTGAGAATGATACTGGCTGTTGGCTTGTCATATATGGCCTTCATGATGTTGGGGTATGTTCATTGTATCCCAAGAATTTCAAGGGCTTTCATCATGAATGGGTGTTGCACTTTGTCGAAAGCTTCCTCAGCATCGATTGATATTATCATATGGTTTTTATATTTCTTTTTGTTGATGTGTTGGATAACGTTGATTGATTTTTGGATGTTGAACCATCCTTGTGTCCCTGGCATGAATCCTACTTGGTCATGGTGAATTATCTTATGGATACATTGTTGGATTCTGATAGCTAAATTTTTATTGAGGATTTTTGCATCAGTGTTCATTAGGGAGATTGGCCTGTAGTTTTCCTTTTTTGTGTTGTCCTTGTTCGGTTTTGGTATTAGTGTAATGTTGGCTTCATAGAACGTGTTTGGTATTGTCCCTTCCTTCTCAATTTTTTGGAAGAGTTGTGAAGGATAGGCACTAATTCGTCTCTGAATGTTTGGTAGAATTCATTTGTAAATCCATCAAGTCCTGGGCTTTTGTTTTTGGGGAGGTTTTTGATTACCATTTCAATTTCGCTGCTTGTAATTGGTCTGTTTAGGTGTTCTATTTCTTCTTTATCTAGCTTTGGGTGATTGTAGAGTTGTAGGAATTTGTCCATCTCCTCTAGATTGTTGAACTTGTTTCCATATAACTGTTCATAGTAGTTACTGATTATTCTTTTGATTTCTGCTGTGTCTGTTGTGATTTCTCCTCTTTCATTTATGATCCTGTTTATTTGTGCTTTCTCCCTTTTTTCCTTTGTGAGCCTGGCTAGGGGTTTGTTTGTTTTATTTATTTTTTTCAGAGAACCAGCTCTTGGTTTCATTGATCTTTTGGATTGTTTTTTTTAGTTTCAATTACATTTATTTCTGCTTTGGTTTTTATTATTTCTTTTCTTCTACTGGTTTTGGGGTTTTTTTGTTGTTCTTTTTCTAGATCTTTGAGCTTCGAGATCAGGTTGTTTCTTTGAGTTCTTTCTTGTTTCTTGATGTGAGCCTCTATTGCTATATATTTTCCTCTTATTACTGCTTTTGCTGCATCCCATACATTTAGGAAATTGGTGTCCTCCTTGTCATTCAATTGAAAGAATTTTTTAATTTCTTCTTTGATTTCCTCATTAGTCCAGTGGTCTTCCAGTAGTGTAGTTTTCAATCTCCATGAGGCAGGAGAGTTCCTTGCCTTCTTTTTATGGTTTATTTCTAGTTTGATGCCTTCATGGTCAGAAAAGATGGTTGGTATGATTTCAATCTTGGTGTATCTGTTGATGTTTGTCTTGTGTCCCAATATGTGATCGATCCTGGAGAATGATCCGTGTGCACTTGAGAAAAATGTGTACTCAGTTTTTTTTTGCATTTAGTGTTCTATAGATGTCTGTTAAGCCCAAGTGCTCTAGGTCCTTATGTAGAGCTTTAGTGTCTTTACTTATTTTTTGTCTCGTTGATCTATCCATTGTTGATCGTGGCTTGTTGAAGTCTCCCACTACGTATGTGTTTTCTCTGATGTCTTTTCAGAGATGACAATAGTTGTCTAATATATTTTGGTGCTCCTTCGTTTGGTGAATATATGTTAATGAGTGTTATTTCTTCTTGAAGCATTGTCCCCTTGATCATAATGTAGTGACCATTGGGGTCTCTTTATCTTTTTGAGTTTGAAATCTGTTTTATCTGATATAGGTATAGCTATTCCTGCTTTCTTTTTTGGTCCATTTGCTTGTAGGATTGTTTTCCATCCTTTAACTTTGAGTCTATTTTTATCTTTTGTAGCTAAATGTGTTTCCTGGAGACAGCGAAAGTTTGGGTTTTGTTTCTTAATCCAGCTTACGACTGTGTATTTTTTACTGAAGAGTTTAGTCCATTTACGTTTAGAGTTAATATTGATATGTTATCATCTGTATTTGCCATTGTGTTTGTCTTTCCTTTGATTTTATTTATTCTTTTAATAACTTTTTTTTTTGGCCTCCTTTCATTGTTATTCATCCCTCTGAGGTTCTGGCTTTAGGACTCCTTGTAGTATTTTTTGGAGTGGGGGTTTAGTCATAATGAAATTTGAGAGTTTCTGTTTGTCTGGGAAGGTCCTTATTCTTCATAGAGGAAGGAGAGCTTTGTGGGATAGAGTATTCTTGGTTGGCATCTGTTTTCTTGGAGTCTGTTGACTATGTCCCTCCACTCTCTCCTTGCCCGTAGTGTTTCTTCAGAGAAGTCTGATGTCAGCCTTATTGGTTTTCCTTTGAATGTTATCTGTTTCTTCCCTCTTGTCAGCTTCATTATTTTTTCCTTGTCCTGGATTCTTTGGAGCTTTACTATTATGTGTCTTGCTGTATTTTCCCTTTCATCATGGAAGTTTGGTGTTCTTCTTGCTTCTTGTATATGAATTTTCAGCTTCTTCTTCACGTTTGGGAAGTTCTCTTCAATTATCTCCTTGAATATTTTCTCTGTTCCTACATCTCTCTCCTCCCTTCTGGTATTCCTATAACTCTTATATTTCCTTTCCTCATGGAGTCAGATAGTTCCCGAAGTCTTTCTTTGGTCTTTTTCCTTCTTACTTCTCTTTCCTTTTCTGTTTTGGTTCTTTTTATTTCTGTGTCTTCAAGAATACTTATTCGTTCTTCCATTTCATCTATTCTGCTTTCATTGCCTTTCCCAGAGTTCTTTAGTGCCACCATTAATTCTTTGATCTCCTGCATTTCTTTTACTTCCCTCTTTAGGGACTCAGTTTCATTCTTCTGATCGTTGATTATTTTTCCCTTATCATTGTTTTCCTTTATGACTTCTGTCAGGTTTTTAATCATGGCAATTTTAAATTCCCTTTCTGGAAGGCTCAGAAGTTCTTCCAAGTTACTGTCGTTGCAGTCTGGGGGTTTGATTTTCTTTTTGTGGTGTGCTTTTTTCCTGAGGAGTTGCTAGGTTGCGTGTGGTTCTTCTACTCCCTACTGTCTGTTTTCTAATTTGCCATATGCATTGGGATACTGTGTTGCTGGGACTGGCCGGCATCTTGGGTGAACTTCTCCCCTCACCTCTGGCTCCTCCGGGAGCCATCTATCGGTTTCAAGCAGTCTTTACTGAAGAAAGGTCCTTGTTCTAAAATGCCGATGCGGGGACACACTCCCCTGCGTGCCAGGTCTGTCCCAGTGGTGGGTTCCCGCTCCCCCTCTGGGCTCGGACTGCAGGCCAGAAGGGGCCTGGCGTGGGTGAACTTCCCAGCTCACCTCTGGCTCCTCAGCGAGCCTTCTGCTGGTTTCAGGCAGTCTTTACTGAAGAAATGTCCCTGTTCTAAAATGGCGATGCAGGACACACTCCCTGCACGCCCGGTCTCAGGCACACTCTTCCGCATGCCCGGTCTGCCCCGGCCATGGGCCATGGGTGCCTGCTCACCCTCTGGGCTCGGGCTGCTGGTCTGAAGGGGCCTGGCATGGGCAAACTTCCCAGCTCACCACTGGCTCCTCAGGGAGCCTTCTGCTTTTTTCAAGCAGTCTTTACTGAAGAAAGGGCCCTGTTCTATGGTGTGTTGGTGATTTTTTTTTTGTGGTCAGTAGGTGGCGCCAGAGATCTCTCCTAGTGTCCTTGGGGAGCTGTTTTTTCACCCCGTGGGACGGGGAACAGAGTGGGTGTGGTGGGGAAAGCCTCAACGGCTTTGGGGTGCTGTGTCTGCCTTGTGCCCCACTGTCGTGGGGAACCCACGCCCCGAATTTCATGCCCCAGGTCTCAGTTCCAAAGTCCTCATGTCCAGGACGCGGGCTGTAGCCCAGTTAAGTGTCCACAGAAATGGCGCCTTTTGCACCCTGTTCCCTTGTCCAGGCACCTGGTTTCTGATTACTCAGTGAGGGACATTCACCTCAGTGAGAGCCCCCGCGCGTCTCCCTGCAAGTCTAGGTCGCAGGCGTGGGGACCTGGGCATCGACGATACACGTTTGCTTTTCAAGTGCGCCGCTTTTCCACACAGCTTAGCGGCTGGCCTGGGGCTGTATGTAGGTCTCCAGGAGTCTTTGTTTTTCTCTCAAGGTGCACTTTTATTCACAGAAATTTTAGGCTTATAATTCACCCAAACTACAAAAACAGACATGCTTAATATTGCAGGAAGATAAATACTTTTTTATGTGAGCGAGTTAGAAAGTTTCATCAAAGAAGAAACTACTATCCTCTGTTGGCTTTTTAAAAAATTTTAAGGTTTCTTCACCTCATTATTGGATATATCCAATTGCTGAATATGTATTAGTCTACTTTGAGGATGTCATCTGTGTGGTACCAAGAAAAGACCTTAGCCTTTGGAACAATGAAAATACCATTTCTCTCTCAATTCTGGCTCTCCTTTGGCTTTATTTAGGCTTTAAACATGTAAAAAGATACAAAATAAGGATGGCCTTAGGATAAAAACTCTTGGGGTCTCCCTGGTGTCACAAGGTGTTAAGACGCAGCACTATGAAGCTACCCACAGCCACTGCAGCATGAGTTTGATCCCCGGCTGGCCAGGGAGCAACCCACATGGTGCAGCAGACCTCTCCTGACTCACCCGCTGCTCCCCTCAGCAGTGTACTTTGGTTGATATGCCTGTTCTGTTCCCCACTCTGTCTCTGGTGAATCCTCTCACCCCCCGCATCTCTGGACTGTACCCCAGCTTTTGTATGCATAGGTCAATAGATCTTTAAAAAAAAAAAAGATGAAAAATCTTTAAAAAGTAGTTATGCCTAACATAATTTTTAATATCTGAATTAGTTTCCTAAATAAATTATACCTATAATTGTTTAATGTTACTCTTCAACATTTCATAAAATTAATTAGTATGTATATATATGCATATGGTTGTGTGTGTATGCATGTGTATATATGTGTGTATGTAAAATATAGTCAATATATTATGTATATATAATAGCCTTCAAGATAATTAGGTAACAACTTCTAATTTTCTTTTTCTGTCATAAAAATATCTTAAGAGGGATATGGTTTGCTTTGGTAAAGTCATTCAAAAGGTCAGAAATATAAAGTAAAATGGCTTAATTGAAGGCATATTTGTCCCTAAAATCTTGTGACCCATTACTTGACTTTAATCTGAAATTTACTAAACTTAGTGTTTGTTCTTTCAGATTTGTGTAGATAGTGAGATTATTGCTATATATGTTTCTTTGCTTCCTATAATGGAAAAGAATGTTAGCATGAAACTATTTGAATAATTATAGTCTAGTGGAAATAGTCTATAAGATGTGAGACCTCTGTAATTGTTATATTATTGTCAATTTGTTTGATAAGTCATGAGTCAGCAATAGATTACAAATTGAAGAAATGGACACAAAAGTCAAATACAGATGATTCTGCTTCATGAATATGGGCCCTTGTTTTCACTTGGTTTATTTCTTTTTTTTAAGGTTTATTTATTTATTTGTTTGTTTGTTTGTTTATTTATTTATGCAAGCACTGGGTACAGTCAGAAGCGCGGGAGGGTGAGAGAATTCACCAGAGCCAGAGCGGGGAGCAGAGCAGGCAGAAGGACCGAAGTACACTGCTGAGGGGAGCAGCGGGCGGCAGGAGAGTTCTGCGTGCCATTTGGGACCCTATTCCGGTGGCCAGGGAGCAGCCAGGAATCGAACAGGCGCTGCAGAGGCTGCGGGCATCTTCGCAACCCAATGCTCAACCGCTGCGCCACCGGGGAGGCCCCACTTGCTTTATTTCTTAAGAGTTAATTACTCTTGTCTGAACGTATTTTCCTGAATCATATACAGTGCTACAAATCAGTGTTACCACAATAATAAAAAGGGGGGTGGGTTAATTCCTCTTTCTCAGCATTATTTGTTGTATATTGACTGGGTAAGAGTGTTTACTGTATCTTAGAGATAGCGTACTTTACAATGACAAAATGTTTTCAAGATAAGCACTTTCAGTATCTTTATATGTAATATTTGTAGGAATATTACAATTGTTCCTGTATTGAGAGGAAAACAGAAATAACACCTACTGCAACAAGTGATGGCTCTGAAGCTACAGCTGGAAAATGTAGAACTCGGTGTCCATTCTTGCCCGTTTTCCTTTCCATTTTCTTTATTATAGTTATTTTCACCTTTATGGCTGGTACTCCTATAACTGTATCCATCCTAAGGTATGTATAATATTGTGAAATTTCCCATCCCTAATGCAATATGATGCATGAAAAAGAAAATATACTTGAGTTCATTTGGGGTATTACGTAGACCATTGGTTCTAACACCAATTCAGTCCTTAAGAGGTCATTAATTCTGTGGCGTTGGAAAGGCTAGCTCATTGACTCCTAGATGTCTGAGGTTTAAATGAAATGATGTATGTGAAAGTGTCTAACCTGCCTACCTGGCATGCACTTGATGTTAATTTCTCTGCTTCTTTCAAGAGGTTTCAGTTGTGTTTGAGTTTGAGGAAATACAATGCACTCCACAAGTCAGAACCAGAATGACATGTGTTAACTAATTTGAACTTTATTCCTCTTCAGTTTTTGTTTCTTGATACTCAATACCTTTTAATATGCTTTTTAATAGATGGATGGAAGTCTTAGAAATTCTGTATAAAGATATTAACCTGTTAACATACTATATGGAAAGAATAGATGAAATGCCTTTTAAATTTTCAAATTTGAAAAGTTGTATTTCAGCTACACATTTGCTTTTAAAGACTAGTTTATCTTTTTAATTCCTATCTGTGTGCCTACAATCAACATCAGGTCTCATTTATCTTTGATAGTCATTGCTTAAAGAATTGTTAAATCAGACAAGTTTGGATGCCATCAGGGTGGTATGGCCATTGAAAAATGTTGAATTAGATCAAGCTCAGCAACTGTTTTATATTGTCTCAAATCTGTACCCTTATCTGTAGGAGTGATTACTGTCTCAAAGTTTGTGTTAGAGAAAGAAATATCTGCTTGCAACTTTAGTTAATAGTGACAGTCAAAATGAAATCTTATAAAAGAATGTTCTTTCTCATTTACAGTTTATAAAAGTTTATATATAAATACATTTGTTAAAATTTATTTGACTCTTTTGGTGCTTCCAACATTTTAGTTCATAGAACATTTTTCTTTTGTATCACCAGAAAGGTGAACTGTATGTAAAATAATTTATTTCATGTGCACAATGTTTATTTTAATATAGAAACATTAAGCTGGTGTAAAATTGAATTTGTTCAAAGACTGTATATATTTTTTAACCATTTTTGGTTTCTTATGTTTAATATTTCCAGGTGTGTTAATCACAGGCAACGATCTCTAGCATTGGGAGTACAGTTTATGTTGCTTCGATTATTAGGTATGCCATTTTTCTTACTAGTTTCATTAGTAACTGCTGGTTATGTCCATTAGTGTTATTGATTTATTCATTTATTCCAAGAATAATAGAATTAATTTAAATGCCAAGAAAAAAGAATTATTTTAAATGCAGTGGAAAACTACAATTGCTGAAGAAAACTTTCCCTTATTTAGAATGCAGTGTTAATTATGTATCATCTGAGAAAATAATGACTGTTTTTACCTACCTGATTGGTTGATTAGCTGTTTTTTTCAATTCCATTGCAAATACTTAAGGAGTATGTCATATTTATTTGAATTATAAAATAAGATCACGAACACATTTATAATGGAGAGTAGTAAAAGACGACTTTTTTTTTCCATTCATGTGAAATCTATTGCCTACAGAAATTATGATACAGTCTTAATTATAACTGCTGCGTGAACTCTTTACTCACTGCTTTTGTTTCCATTTGGGAAACTATTATGTTGTGTTTATAGTGGAAAATAATGATTTTAAATGTTTCAATAAAAGTATGGTATAGATATAGTGGCTAGTTAGGAATTGATGGGATAAAGAATTCATACCTGAAAATTTTATAATTTAGGAAGAAATAATATTTTATACACATAATTATGTGTGTATAATTTTACACACAGTATTATACATATAACATTATTATGTATAAAAAAAACAAAGGTGTAACATTAGATATCACCGACACCAACTTTCCCATTTTTCTGGTGAGTAAATTAAGGCCTTGAGAGATTCAGGGTTTTGCATACAGTTACACAAACAATTGTGAATATGAGACTAGGAAAATCATCTCCTTACTCTCATTTCAGTGCCCTTTGACTCCATCATGCTGTGGGTTTTAAAGAATAGGCTGGATGTAACTGAAATGTTTGCTTAAGAAATGTCACTTCAAATGATGTATTTGATTTGTAACAATTGGAAGCTCCTTAACCATATGGAAATGTTTAGTGCCTTATGAACTCAGGTGGGGAGGATACATGTGTATGAGATAGTAGTACTCCTAGGCATCTCAGTATGACTGTTTATATGTGTACACATGTACACTTGTCACATACATACATGTTGATATATGAGATAGTAGTACTCCTAGGCATCTTAGTATGAATGTTTATATGTGTACACATGTACACTTGTCACATACATACCTATTGATGTTCACATGTCTGTGTAAGCACACCCAACCACAATAGTTTATGTATATATACCATACATACACATAACACATATAATCTAGTTCAACAGACTTATTTTGGTTCTCAAGAATATTACAATTTTTTAAAACTATAATATTTAACTTAATTTTATTTAATTAATTTATGTTTTGCATAGAAGAACTGGGGAATAGACCAGAGGTGTGAGGGGTGAAAGGATTCACCAGACAAAGTAGGGAACAGAAGAGGTGGATTTACTGAAATACACTGTTCATGGGAGCAGTGGGCGAGACAGGAGAGGTCTGCTGTGCCATGTGGGCTATTTCCCTGGCTCGGTATCAAACTCAGGCCCTTGTGGCGATAGCACGGAGACACAAGCCACCCGGGAGGCCCAATAGTTAATTTTAAAGACATGTTCATTAAATTAGAAAAGCAGTGGATAAAAACATTTACTTAGCTAAATATTAACCCAAAATATACCAGAGATTTTTGTTAAAATAATTTTTAACTGGAGTTTTTAATTCTTATAATTTTCATAAAATCACATTACTCTGTATTAGCTCAGTGTTTTTTGGTATATTCACAGTGTTGTAAGACCTTCACCACTATGTAATTCCAGAACATTATCATCACTCCAAAAAGAAATCCTGTACTTATTAGCAGTCAGTCCCCATTCTCTCCCATCTAGCCCCTGGCAATCACTAGTCTATTTAACTTTCTGCCTTTATAGATTGTCATTTGGACATCTCATATAAATAGTCTTATATACACTATATAGTCTTTTGACTCCATTTTCTCTAAAATTCAAGTAACAATGGTTAATAACATAAGTTTTAGGTTGCATCATTATACCTCAACATCCATATAGTGGTGGACATTACGTTCATCACTAAAAGTCTTATTCCATATTCACCATAAAATTGACCACTTTTACTTGGTCTACTCTTTCCCCTTCCCATCTGGTAATCACTAATTTGGTTTTATAGTCTGAAAGTTTATTTTTATTTAGTTTATTTCATTTGTTTTTATGTACCACATATACATGAAATCTTAGTGTTTGTTTCTCTATCTGACATATTACTAATCATACTACTCTCTAGCAAATAACAAGATTTCATCATTTTTCATAGCTAAATAGTATTACATTGTGTACCACATCTTCTTTATCTCATCTATACCAGACATTTTTACTAAAGTGAAATATTTAATAATTGTCTCTTATCTATAAGTATTTTAGAATGTTTTGGATTTCTTTATAGCCCTATTAATTGTACCTGAACTGATTTGCATATGGACAGATTAATATCTATTCTTATTTATGTAAAATATGTAAACAAAAATCTAACTATAAACTGATGTTTACCCACATGTAATTAACATATAATTCTTCTAGGCACAATACCTGGACCAATTATATTTGGTGTCACAATAGATAGCACATGTGTTCTCTGGGATATTAATGAATGTGAAATTAAAGGAGCTTGCTGGATTTATGATAACACCAAGATGGCTTATATGCTCGTGACTATAAGTAAGTGATAACCTCTTGATAACTTTAGAGTAAACCAGTGATGTCAAAACCAAAAATGTCTTAGTTACTTTCTTAGGTTTTGAAATGTTGAGCCTATACTGTTCAACTATTTTGTGCTCCTGAAGTAGACATCAGTTTTCATAGCATATTTTTGAAAGGATGGTTGCCTTCAAGGCACTCTCTAAAATAAAATAGAATAACACTTTGGCTTTCTTTACATTACAGATCACATAATTTTTAAAAACAACTTCTCAAACTTTTTTTTTTTTTTTTTTGGAAAGTATAACAAAAAAGTTAAAAGAATTCTGAAAGGCTCTGGTCTGATTGTCATTTAGGTACATAGGCTTTGAAAAACACGTAGAGCTGCTGTAGGGAGTATCCTTTGTCTCTAAGGCATGTTGTAAGAAAATATGTTATAATTTACAAAGTTGGCCATATGTCACTCTTTTTTGCCTTTGTGTAGTCTGTGTTGTATAGTCTTGGTTAAATGATAAATGAAATTTAAGATTAAGAAAGTAAAATAATATATCTAGTTGTATGAGTAAGATAACATTTTAAATTTTAAAATGTCTAAGAAATCAATATTTAAAAATGAGAAATCTTGGATAGAAATACATATATTATATAGATACATTATTTAATGTGTGGTATTCATTGAGATTGCCGTTTTCTTGACAGATATATCAAGATAGCCTACTCTTATATGTTCTGAAACCCAGAGTAAGCTGTACACTGGGGGGTTTTTTATACACATTTTTAAATAAAATGTTAGTGTTGAACATAAGAGAATCTTAATGTTTATATTTTTGGTCATGATTGAAAAATAAATTTGGTTGAGTATTGAATGTGATATTCCTATAGAAACTTTCTCTAAAGAATTTAAGTCTTTTTATTTTCAGATTGTTTTTTCTAACATAGATAAGAAAATTCTGCAGCTTACTATACAGATTCAAGGATGTAAACTCTTGTTATTCACCTTTAGTTGCTTGCAATTTTTGTGTAGGTTGATACTGTATTCATTAAAATTAGAAATGGAACATACCACTTATTTTACAAGAATGGACAGTCATAGCTATGAGTAAACTAATTGTACATTTTTATTTAGAAAGAAAATGCTAGTTCAGGACTGTAGCTTAAAAAATTTTCAACATAGAACTGTAATGCTTATAATCCTTCTTTATAATAGGGGTTTCTATTCATGAAGAATTTATTATTGAGAATTAAATTTTAATGTAAGTCCTAAATATATGATTAATTTTTGTTTTTTATTTGTTAGGTGTTATTTGTAAAATTATTACCATTTTCTTCATTGGGCTTGCAGTCTTTTTGTATAAACCACCACCACCAGGCACAGATGTGTCATTTCAAAATGAGAATTCAGTTGTGATGACTGTTTCATTAGAATGCGATCTCAACAAAGCAGAAAATGAACGGTGAAATAGTAAAAGAGACTACTACAGCTGGAAAATTGACCTCTATATGTAAGAACACACATTTGCCATTGCAGCATTATTTACCCACTATAGACAATCATATCTTAAAAAGTGATCTTTCATAATTAAATGTATTTTCTGTATATGTATGGACTCTTTTTTTTTTAATGTAAGACACAGACTTGTGCCTTCAAAGCCTACCAAAAGCCTTATAACACATACTCAACTTTTATAAAACTCCCTACTGTTGGTATAAAACCCCCAACAAATTAACTAGGGGAAAAAAGCCAACAGTTGAAAGTTTACATTTTAAAAACAGAGAATTTCCTTTTGTTTGGCAAATTGGTTTAAATGCCATTGCCAATAGTTTGGATTTATTTAAAAAATTTTGTGGTGCAGAAATTTAAACTAATCAAATTTATGTAATGTGCTTTAAATGTTATTATTGAAATCCCATTAATTTAAAACCAGCTATTGATAATTTTATATTAAGTCTACACATTCTTGTCTGTCATCTATCACAGAAAATTATTGAATTATTAGAATATGGTTAATTATCTTCTTTGTATACCAATATATGGTGAATATCAGCATTGTATACACATATTTTCACTTTACCTCAGGTTTCAGGAGATAACTTGTTGATTTTTAACATTTACATTTTCTGATTTTGTGATAGTACTGTTCAATTACATGTCTTTCCAAGGACAGTGCCAACTCCAGTAAAGAAATATGCCTATTAGGCATGAAAAGATTTTTTATGAACTATTGATCAATGATTTTGTACTCATTTAGAAACCTGATCACTTACTACATTAGTTTTAGCACCTACAGTGGTGCTTTACTTACAGTAGGCATATACTATTGTTTGAAAACTTTAATTCTCTTTAGCCAATCCATTTATTCGATAGATGAAATATTTCACATCTGATACTTATTACACTCCTCTTACTCAGTAAAACATGGGCCAACTTTGTCTACTCAGACTATGGAGGAGTTAGATGAGTGAAAGTAAACAAAATTAACTTCTATGTGGTCAAGAATTTTGCTGATTAAAAGAAATGTTGAAGTTCATACCTATTTGAAATTCCATAAAATAACATTACTCATTTAATAAGGTTATTGGCTTTCGTAGGTTAGCTTTTTATATACTGTTTATTCAGTTAAAGTTGGTTTACAGCCTTATTGCCGAAAGTATGGGATTCATCACTTCAGTGTGCCCACCACAGAAGAAGCCATAGACCCATGCTTCCTCCCTTCTATATGTGCTTTTAGCAAGCAGTGTTTTATATACACTGTAATCAGAATAACAAACTCAGAGTAAAGGCCTGGTAAGTAGCCAGGATCACAAGAATACCAATTCACTAAGTTTAAACCATTATGTTTGGTGGGGCAATAATGAACCAAGAACCTTGTAGAATTTACAAATTGTAATGCAGAGAATGAGTTAGGAGACAGGCAAGTTAGGATTCAAGATACATATTTGAATCCAAAACATCAGAAATGGAATCCAGATGAGTAGGGGGGAAAAAAAAAAAACAGGTTCTTGAGGTTTGTGAAGTTGATTGCAACCAAAGAAACAGTGCATCATGGGAGAGAACAAACACGGGATATCCCAGATATCCCAGGATTTTAAATGTTGTTTCTGTTGGAGCCAAGATGTAAAAGAAAGTTTGATCTTTCTCCTGTATGTGGAATCAGGGAATGGAATAAATTTTCTAGCTCTAAAATAATGGCAAATTCTGAAGCACTCACCAGTAAAGATGTAAGACAGTAAGAGGAAACAACTATGAAAACATACTATGATAAGGACCTTAATTTAGAGGGAAGAAAAAAATAGAAATAGTTTGAGACAAACACTAAAATGGCTTTCATAATGATTTTTAGTAATCAAGGATTTGAATATATTTTGTATATACAATTAGATGATACTTTTTTTTACAAAGTATTTAATGTTTACAGAGAAATGGATAAATTGAAAATTATTTCGGTGCTCGAAGAAGTCAATTTATTTATAAAAATTACCTCATGGGGACCTCCCTGGTGGCACAAGGGGTTAAGATGCAGCACTATGAAGCTACCTGCAGCCACTGCAGAACGAGTTCGATTCCTGGCCAGGGAGGTGACCCACATGGCACAGCAGACCTCTTCTGACTCGCCTGCTGCTCCCCTCAGCACTGTATTTCAGTCAGTCTGCCAGTTCTGTTCCCCACTCTGTCTCTGTGGATCCTCTCACGCCCACACTTCTGGTACCCCAGTTCTTGTATACATAAATAAATCTAAAAAAAAAAAAAAAAAAGTACCTCATAATAGAACAGTACTGAGAGTGTTATAATTTATAAACTTTTATGTTTTGATTGCCTAGGTTATATGGATTGGTATTATTCTACTTTTATAACACAATTTTCCAGAGTATGTGCTTTTCAGATTTTGTAATGATTTTTATGTAAGCTTGAATTTGTAAATTGACCTATGATATGATTTTTGTACAAAATTGGGTATATATCTTAGAACTTTACTAACACTTGGGTTTTTGTTAGTTATGTATAGGAAATACAAAGGTTAAACTCTTACATGTGGAAGGAACTTTATATACAAGTTAGCCATGTAAATGAGAGGAAAATATAAATAAACATTTAGTTCTATTTCAAGATTTTATTTAATATAAAAAAGACACGCTGCTGAAGTATGAGGATTTGCCGAAGTAAAGTGATGAGACTGACCTTTCTCAGGAATATTTGGAGCTGAGCAAATGTTGAAATTTGAAGTGTTTCCCCCTGACACCAAAATTTCATGTTTCAAACAGGGTGCTTACATATTTGTAAATATTTAAGCAACTTGAAAGTGCCTGGAAAATTACACCACTGTGCTTGGTTTGTACTTTTTTAGGTAAATCTATATGCCAAAAAGTAGAGCTCAAAAACATTAGTTCAATTTGTTTAATTATTGCTTAAAATTACAATGGTACTATGTAAAATTGTATAATGGAGCATGATAAAAGGTAAAACTTGGAACATGATAAAAAGTAACTTATTTGTAATTAGAAGTGAAAAAATATGTAAGACATTTTTATCAAGTCAGAATGTACTCAACTTTTTAAGTCTCTCACCTTATTAAATGGCACAAATTTTTAAATATGATTTCTCTGTTTATGAATACACATATATTTTATGATTGAGAAAGGTAAAGCTTGTAATTTTTAACCAGGTGAATATAATCACTGATTTCTGGCATCTCAATATAAACTATTAACTATGAAATATTTCTTTGATGGAATAGTTTCCATGTATGAGCAGTGGGTGTATATGTTCTTGACTTTACAGGTAAGGAAACTGTAGTTGATGATTCTGTGGTCTGCTCAGAATTGCTCAATGTTAGAGCAAAAACTAGAACTTAGGAAACTTATTTCTAAAACAAAACAATGTTCTACGAAATCTGAATTTAGCAGGGATATCTGAATTTCTCCAAAGAATGCAAATTCAGTTTCTAAGATTTGCTTTCCATACTGTTTAGATTTCCACAAAAAATCATGAGTCATGTAAAGGGGCAGGAAATTTTTATTTATAGTCAGAAACAAATTAATGGAACTTTTCTTGGAGGAGGCCAGAGGTTAACATTAGCATGTAGACTTCAACATAGCTATTATAAATATGTTCAAATAAGTGAAGAGAACCATGTTTATGGAGTTAAATGAATATGAGTACCAACTCACTAAAGAGAGAATCTCAATATAGGAAAATGGGGAAAAAATGAAGTTTTGAAATGAAAAATATATCTGAAGTGAGAAACTAAGGTTACTCAACATCAGATTATAAATGACAGATGAAAGAATCAGTAACCTTGAGGATTTCAAAATAAATGATGCTGAAGTTCAAAAAGTAGAAAGGATAAATAAAAAGAGCCTAATAGACTGAAGGACTCTATCAAACAAAATGGAATGAAGGGTATTAGAAATTGAGGGGAGGGAGTGGACAGTATCAAACATGCCATTAAACTCCTAAATAGGATGCACTTAAAAAGATTTTACTGTGAGCCACATGATAATTGAAAAACTAAATTTTGAAAGCAGTGGAAACCCACTCATTATATACTGGAAGAAAACAGTATAAAAAACAGATTACTTATCAGAAACAATTAGCAGAATGGCTCCTCCAATGAAGGATGGTAAAAAGAAGGATTAGTCTGCCATCAATATGGTAGTGATGAGAGAATATCATCAATGTACACAAACATCAGTGGAGTGGGCTTCAAGAAGGACACCAATTGCATACTCCAGATGTACATATTAGTCAAAAAAGCTCTCTGGGCCAACAAAAAAATTCCATGTATTGTATCTGTCCAGAAAATATAAGGAGGATGAAGTTATCACACAAGCTATACACTGGTTACCTGTGTACCTGACACCATTTTCAAAAATCTGTTGTCGATGTAAATGAGAACAAACCACTAATTGTTCAATAGTTATAAAATCACACACATAGAACCAAAAGGTGACAAAATACTGGGGAAAAAAAAGATTTGTATAGTCTGTATTAAGCAAATATATCCTTAAAAAGTGATGGTTAAATAAAGACACCCCCTGAAACATATATAATGTCATAAGGCATTGCAATATTTATGAAGAAATTTTTTTTGAAGACTTACTTTGATTTGATAGTGTCCTGAATTATTTCAGGACTCAAGGAAATTTTTAATTACATTTTACTGTTGACAAGTAAATGTTAACTGTTATTTCACATTTGATAATATCTTTAGTGAATATGGAGATAATTAATAAAATATGCTATCTTTTAATTTGAAAAAATAAAAAAAAGACATTCCTACATTAACAAAGACTGAAAAAAACTGCTTTTCATAGTCCAATCTTACAAGAAATTCTCAACTGTCAGGCTGCAAGGAAATGACACTGAATAACTAATCATGAATAAATAAAAGATTGCATAAATTTATTTTAAATATTTCTCTTCACTGATGTAAGTTATATCCAAAATAATGAAGTTGGACCCCTATTTTACAGCATTTAAAAAATTCAAAACGGATCATAGGCCTGTATGTAAGAGCTTTAACATGTTTCTTGTGAGATATTTAGAAGGAAATAGAGTAAATCTTTGTGATCATTGGTTAGGGAATGATTTGTATCTTGGATATGACACTCAAAACAAGTGGCAAAGTAATCTTTCTACAATCATGAGGTGAGTTACTATTTTCTAGCCCTGACTATGAATCTTGTCTGGAAAATGCTATATTGGTTTTTCTCTGCTTGGCAAAATATAGTTTCAAGGTGTCACCTCAGATGGCTCAGGTATGTAATTACAGGTTACATACTTGGGATTTGAAATTTATGAAAGGCGAATGAAGTCTCATGACAGAGAAATAGGTGATTACGGTTTCAAAGTCCCCAATGGTTGAAGGCAATTACATGGATTTTGAGGAATGGCTGTGTTTTGTGGAATTTGGACTCCTAGCTTGGCTAATGGCATAATCTTGGTTAAGAAGCCCTCAAGTACCCAGTAACTGAATTTAGAACCCAGTCTATTTAGGACTCCTGAATGTCAACAAGTCTTTGATCAGAAAGCTGATCTCAGCACCAGCCGAAGAGCTGCCAGGTGCCAGGAAAACTTTTGAAATCAATATGCATGAGAGGGGTTTTACCTGGGAATGTTTGGATTAAGACCAGAAATGCAGCCAAAATGGACCATACTAGTAAGTGATGGTTTCCATGTTTATAGGCTGTAGCTACCATTTGTGACCTTATTCATGAAGCAGAAATATTCACCTTCGTTCAGTCCATCACTGTGTTTATGGAACACCAGGTTTTTACATTAGAACAAAGGGTGAACTTTTGCTGACAGCTGCGCACATAGGAACATTATCAAACAGCTCTATAAGATAATCCCATGGGTGCTATTGAGAGTCATTATTGTTTTAAATCCATCTTCGTTGCTCCCAATCAGTGCAGAGATCCTTGAGGATGAAATCTTAACCCCAACTCTTTAGAAACTATTGAAAGAATATATGCTAATTGATGAGATTTGTCTGACCAGCCCCTGCTAGAATGAACTGTTTACAGATGGTAGCGGTTTTCTGGAACAAGGCTACTGATATACAAAATATGCAAACTGAGCTTGCCTTTTGGTCGTGGACTGGGTGACACAGATGTGGGTGAGAGACCCGAGGGGAGGTGACAATGGCGGCTTTTATCTTGATTTTGATTTTGCTCTTTTCCTTCCGGGCTTGTCTGGTTGTTTCTGACCCTTTTCTGTGGGTCCCCACTGGAAGATGCTTTAGACTTGTGGCAGGCTTTGGGACCTTGCTCTGGGTCGATCCCATTTGGATGGAGTTTTACTCATGAGGAGACGGGTAACTTTGGGTGCTTGATTTAGAAACTATATTCTTTGCCTTTCCTGTATTGTTTCCTAATTGTATTAAAGTTCCTTTCCATTAAATTCTCATATGTTTTGTGTTGATGCGCGGATGGCAGAACCCATTTAGAATAGGCAGGTTTGCAGGTTTGGGCTGCCCCTCTCCCTGCCCTGTAACATCTTCACAAATATAGGTAAAATTGTAATTTCTTAAGATATTTCACATAGGTTAAGTGAAGAAAGCCAAGGCACCATCTGTTTCCATATTTTGTAGGTCATCTTCAATCCCCTGGGTGTGCCTCATTTCCTGAGTTTTTTGTTTTTCTCCCTCTCCTTTTCTTCCCTTCTTGATGCAGAATAATGCAGCAGTTAAAAAGGTCTAGTGAGGAATTTATCCTCCTCTGCCTAGTAGGATCCTTTTCCACAAGTCATTTCTAACTTGAGGGCGTAAGGAAAGGGGGAGGTGATGTTTGTAGTACCTAAAAATGTCCACATTTCTCTAGAATTGATCCAAGAATGTTGTCAAGGAGATAAGTTAGTAACTCCTACAGAATATATTGATAGTTCAAGGTAGCAATCGGATAAGAATAAGGACTTTTACAAATTGTATATTTGTATTCTTTTATGTATCCAGAGGAAATGAACTTTATGATTTTAGTGTACTTCTTCCTCTCTAACCTATCAAAATGTCTACAATTTTTTTGAAAAAAGATTTGTTTGTTTATACAAGCACTGGGTACAGTCAGACGCACGGGAGGGTGAGAGAATTTACCAGAGCCAGAGCAGGGAGCAGAACAGGCAGAAGGACCGAAGTACACTGCTGAGGGAAGCAGCGGATGGCAGGAGAGGCCCTCCCGCCATGTGGGACCCTTGCCTGTGACTGGGGATCGAACCGGTGCTGCAGAGGCTGCGGGCAGTTTTGCAGCCCAGCGCTCAACCTCTGCACCACCAGGGGAGACCCCAAAAAGTCTACAATATAAACCTTTTGAAATTCAGTAGTTTCAATTGAGTGATAGGCAACAATAATAAAAATGAAGTCACCTGGGAACTTTAAAAAGTTATCAATGTTCAGGTCTCAGCCAAGACCAATTTAATTCATTTGCTAAGAATTTCCTTTAACAATTGCTTTAGGTGATTTGTAAAGTGAAGTCATTGACTTGGAAACTGCTGAATATAAACGAACACTTTGAAGAGTGGAAGGAACATGAATCACATTTTGTTGCCAGTGATTTGTTTTCTTATTTTTAATTTTGATCTCTAGGAAAACAAAAGTTTGGTTTGAAAACAAAGGAAAGAGAAGGAATAATGGAGTCATGTTGAGAGTGAGATAGTGCAGGGATTTCTTTTGAAAATGTGTGTAAAGTCAGGACCGGACACAATGCGGGTTTTCTGATCCCATGCAGACCAGGCAAAGGAGGAGTCAAAGTCCTCAGTGGTTTTTTGCAGGTCTTATATTGGGGTTCAGCAGGTACGTGGCAGGCAGGGGTGCTGGGGGGCCGGGAGGCTGGCAGTCCTCCCAGCCCCCAGCAAATCCTCACTCTATCTGGGCTCTCTGGCGTTCTCTGCTTCTGCTTCGGGCTTCTTCTCTTTCAGCTTCTACTGGCGTCCCCGTGACACCGCCCTTAAAAAGCAGTCTTAGCACAGGTGTGCCCACTCCAGGTGCCCGCCATCAGGCATGCATTCAGGATCACAGTGTTCCCTCATCTATCCTGATGGCGGGAGGGCAGAAAAGCCTGATATTTTTCCTTACCCTACAATGTGGAAGCATGTGCTCTCAGGAATGAGGTAAGGCAAGTTGGGGAAAAAGAATGCTAGAGAGTTAGAAAGCAAGAGAGAAAATTACCTGATTTAAAATTTTCCCCCCCAAACAGGGCTGCAACATACAAAAGAATGAAACTAGATATTATCTCACACCATATACAAAAATAAACTCAATGTGAATAGAAGACTTGAATATAGACTTGATACCATAAAATATATAAAACATAGGCAAAACACCCCATGACATACACTTCGGAAACATCTTTGAGGATTCTTCTCCAGAAGCAAGGAAAACACAGGAGAAGATAAACAGCTGGGGCTACATAAAACTAAAAAGCTTCTGTTCAGCAAAAGAGACGATAATCAAAGAAAGAAACATCCTACTGACTGGGAGAAAATATTTGCACACCAAATGATGGGTAAGGGACTGATATAAAAAAATAACAAAGAAGGCCTCCACTGGTGGCGCAGGCGGTTGAGCGAAGCTATGTGAAGCTGTCCACAGCCTCTGCAGTGCCGGTTTGATCCCAGCCGGCCAGGGAGCAACCTACTTGGCGCAGCAGACCTCTCCTGACTCACCTGCTGCTCCCCTCAGCAGTGTATTTCAGTCAGTCTGCCTGTTCTGCTCCCCACTCTGTCTCTGGTGAATCCTCTCACCCGCCCGCGCATCTGGCCTGTATCCTGATTCTTGTATGCATGAATAAATAAATCTTCAAAATAAAAATTTACAAAGAGTTCATACAACTCAACAAAAAACATAGTAAACAACACAATCAAAAAAATGGGCAGAAGAATGAAAAAGACACTTCTCAAGGAAGAGAAGCAAATGGCTAATAGACATGTGAGAAAATGTTCAGCATCACTACTTATCAGGGAAATGTATATCAAAATCACAATGAGATACCACCTGACACCAGTGAGAATGGCCCACAGTAAAAAACAAAAAACAAAAACAACCAATGCTGGAGAAAATGTGGAGATAAAGGAATGCTCTTACATTGCTAATGGGAATGTACACTGGTCCAGCCACTATGGAAAGCTGTGTGGAGGTTCCTAAGAACACTAAAAATGGTCTACCATATGAACCAGTTGAAAGGGAACTGCTAAGAGAAAGAAATCTTTCCTGTTAAAAGAGTCATAGACCTGGAAATGCAAAGTAAATAATAAGTTTGCTTCCTTAATAAGCCTATAAACAAGGTCTGGCAGCCTGCTATGCTGATTGATCTTCTAGGCATCCTGGAAGATCTGTATCCTTCCCCTTTTCCTGTGTCAAGAATTTGTATGCTAACTAACCAACTTTATCAATGTGAAGTGGTTGTGTATAAAAGAAACTCTTTGTCTCTAGACCTTATGGGACTACCCAGGCCTGAGACCTCATGCATGAGTAATAAAGCTTTCCTGACCTCACCATTCCTGAAGTAACTCTTGTTCTTCCCCTGCCTGTGTAAAAGGCTAGAATTTATTTCTGCAACAATATGTGTAATAAAGAAACCAAAACAGAAGATCAAGAAAAAGTCAAAACTTGTAAGCTGAGCATAGATCTGAGGCATACAGCAAAGAAGAGGAGGGAGGGTAGATCAAAACAGGGGAGGGAATATGGTATTGGTTCACTGGTGATATGGTGGCAGGAGAACTATGGGGACTATAAATGATGTCGTTTTGTGGAGTTGTGGGGCCCTTAGGTTCACTCTGGGAAAGGTTTCACCAGACCTTCCGGTTCAGCGGCACATGAGTTCCCCAGGCGGGTTTCTCCACAAGACTGAGACATTGGTTATATTTGAAGAACAGGTTTATTAGGGTGTAGAGGCAGGAATGGACACGGGGCAGGTTTTCTAGGATCCCATGCAGACTGGGTAAAGGAGTCAGAATCCTCAGTGGTTTTATGCAGGTCTGTTATTGGGATTTACCCAGTACACAGCAGGCAGGAGTGCTGGGGGACCAGGAGGCTGGCAGTCCTCCCAGCCCCCAGCAAGTCCTCACTCTATCTGGGCTCTCCAGTGATCTCTGCTTCTGCTTCTTTGCTTCTCTCTCGGCTTCTCTGTTCATTCTGCTGCTTCTTGGCTTCTGCTGGCATCCCCGTGGCGGCGCCCTTAAAAGCCCAGTCTCAGCCCAGGTGAATCCCATCTACCTATGCCTACACCCTACTCCAGGTGCCCGCCATCAGGCATGCATTCGGGACCACAAGGATCCATCATCTATCCTGATGGCGGGAGGGCAGAAAAGCCTGACATTTTTCCTTCCCTACATAGGGAAAGGGACAGGTTTTGCTAAGAGAGGCCTGCATGGTTGCAGGTGGGCGGCCTTGAGGAGAGCGACCTCCGCTGATGGAGGTCAGTGAAGAGAAGTCCCGGCATGGTACAGGTCATAGGCATCCAGAAAGCTGCTACCCTGCAGAGGGATAGAGTTGGTGAAAAGAGGCACCTGCATAGTCACAGGTGGGCAGTGGGAGTGCTGCCGCGAGCCTGTGCAGAGACTGCACTGATATAGTCCTTTTCTCTTTGGGAGGGGTCACTCCTCCGTGGAGTGGCCTGCTTGTTGCCGATGTTGGGTAACAGGCAAAACTAGAAAGGGATCAGAGATCCCAGGGTGGGCCCAATCTCTGTGTCTTTACCCTCAGGCCTATGCTCCACTTCCTGTAGCGTCTGATTGGGCTTGGGTCTCATGCCTTGTGATAAGGCCCTGGTGCCTAAGGGTTATGACCTCTACAGCTGGATTAATGGTCATGTTATTCCCCTCGACCCCCACCTCCTTGTGTGAGCCAGGTTTTAGTCTTGAGGCCTCCTTTCCAGTTTTTCTATTCTTGTCCTCCATCATAATGATGTAAGAAAAAAAATTAATTCATAAAAAATAAATTTTTTTCCAATGCACCTCCCTTCAGAAAAAAAATAGAGCTCACAACTTGATAAATTCCTTCTTTTCCTGAACTAGTGAGCTACTTTAGTAATAATGTGGACATAACACTACAAGCTATTTGATGGTGATATCCAGAAGTAGATTAGTTTGAGCACATGGCAATGTGGGAATGTGATGGTAAATTGAGAAAGTCTGATAAGGAAAATGGGGCAGATCTGCCATAACTAAGTGAAGATGCTAAGACAGCGACAATATAAAGACATCTTAATACATGATCCTCAGCTATTCCTTGAGAAATTTCTTTCTTTAAAAAATATGATAATTTTTTTTTTAAGATTTATTTATTTATTTTTTATACAAGAGCTGGGGTACAGGCCAGAGACGCGGGAGGGTAAGAGGACTCACCAGAGGCAGAGCAGGCAGACGACAGAAATACACTGCCGAGGGGAGCAGTGGGCACGACAGGAGAGGTCTGCCACACCAGGTGGGATTCTCGCTGGCCTGCAGGGAGTCAAACCTGCACTGCAGAGGCTGCGGACAGCTTCACAGTGCGGCACTCAACCCACTGCACCACCAGGGAGGCCCACCCTTGAGAAATTTCAAAGAATATGGAAACCACAGACTTATCTGGCTTCCCAATGACAGTTGCTCTGACAGGTCTCTTTGCTAGTTGTCAGAAAGCAGAAGCCAGGTCAAAGAAAGGTAAAAAGCAAATTACTGTATCAAATATATCTTCAATTTCTCCCCATTCACCTGTCTTTTCCTTGTCTTATATGTGTACCCCCTCTTTTTTTTCCCCCTTGGTTGGATTAAATCAATCTATTATTGAACTTCCTTTGTGGAACCAAGCTTAGCCAAGGCTTTGCCATTTTGTATACCCTCCATCTTGATATTTTAGTTCTTGCAAAACCACATTCCGGAGATAGTTCCAACAGTCACAACCCTCACCCCACTTGTTGATGTAAAATTAGACCACCCCCAGCCGCCAATGACAGTGGTCTTATCCATACATGGAGCTGCATTTCTACCCGTCCAATCGGCCTAGGACTATAACCATGCGTGCCAAAATGCACTCTAGCAGCCAATGGGTGACAATCAGCATGATTTGATTTTCGAGCCAGTCTGTAACCTTATAAAAAAAAACCCTGCTTCTTTTTTTCGGGGCTCTCAACCTCTGCCGTTGCATCGGTGCATGTCGTGAGCCCGGATTCAAGCCCGTAATAAACTCCTTTGCGTTCTTGCATCAGCTGTCTGCGTGTCCTTGGGGGCTGCACTTGTCGACGTTGGGCACAACACTTTTCATATAAGTAAATCACACACTGCTAATTATCTTACTTAATTTGATAATTGCCACCTGTTTTTGACAGGTGATTTGAGGGTCTATAAATTATAAGCAGCAAAACTGTCAAGTAACATGGCTCATAAAAACACATTAGAAAAAAAGGATAGATGGAATCAGGCTTTCATTACTTATTGTGAAAAAATTAGACTTTTATTACTTATTGAAAATATTACTTATTGTTTATTTATTGGGTATGATGAAATGTGCTAGAAGTGCCAGTACTCCCTGCTTTTCCAATTAGCCATTTTGCTTTTACGAAGGATCTACATTAGTACGTGTTTTCTTAAACAGAAAAAAAAATCTGAAAATGATTTGTCAGATAGCCTTATGACAAAAGGTGAAATGTGAAAATAGTGTGCAGCACTTGTTTTGCAACAACTCATTATAAAGGCAGAATGCACTCTGGGCAGTTAGAATGGCATAACCAAACTTTGCCCCATGCTAAATACTTTGTACGCATTGTATATCATATATTTCTTCCTTTTATTACATGTTAATGTTATTTTAAGGTTTTTTTTTAAATATTTATTTATTTATACATACAAGAACTGCAGAACAGGCCAGAGGTGTGGGGGGTGAGAGGATTCACCAGAGACGGAGTAGGGAACAGAACAGGCAGACTGAATGAGCTACACTGTTGAGGGGAGCAGCGGGTGAGTCAGGGGAGGTCTGCTGTGCCAGATTCCTGGCAAGGGATTGAACTGGTGCCTTAGCTGTGAATAGCTTCATAGGTTACATCTTAACCCCTTGTGTCACCAGGGAGGCCCCTCAGTTTAATTTATTATTTGGTAGGTTATTTTTGCTGTCAAAAATTTTCTATATAAATAAATGGCAATTGCTTCTTTGCTTTACACCATTATTCTTTCAAAAGATTTCATAGAAACACTCTGCATTCAGATTGGGGGGGGCTATTTTACACATTTGTACTTGTGGTTTTTGGAGTCTGGGTTTGGAGTGCAGGGTCCTTGGGTTCACTCTGGGAAAGGTTTTCTTAGGGGAAAGGGTGTCCTGAGCTAATTCCATACAGGCTTTGTGGACTCCGCCCCATTCCAAACCAAAGCCATCAAGACATTGGGAAAAACAAATCCCACCATCACCAAAGGGAAGGGTGCTGGGACCTGAGGGTGGAGTTAAGCAGCCAGGTTTGGTATAAAAACCGCTTCCTGGCTGCAACCAGCTCTCAGAGACCCATTTGGGATTCCAGAGCAGTGGGATCGGGTAGGACGCATTTAAGACTTAATCTCCCACTTTTCTCCCTGAGTTGTACATTTCCTCATTTCCCCTTACCTTGTGAATAAATCTTTTATTAACCTTTTGTGTGTGTCTGCAGCAGAGTATTAAGTCCCTTTCAAGCAAGCGCAAGTGAGGATCCACAGCCAGGCAACCTGTTATATATCGGGGTGGCCCTGTAACTGTTTTGTAACAATTTCACCAGAGCTCCCGTTTCAGCGACACTTGGCCAGTTTCCCAGGCGAGTTTCTCCACGAGACAGAGATGTTCGTTATATTTAAAGAACAGGTTTATTAGGGAAAGGGATGAAAGAGTAACAGACACTTGCATAGACACAAGAGGGCAGGAAAAGCTGCCCCAGAAGGGACAGGTTTGCTAAGAGAGGCCTGCATGGTTGCAGGCGGGCGGCCTTGACAGGTCAGGGGCAGGCAGGAAGGCTGCTGCCCTGCAGAGGAGAGAGTTGATAAAAAGAGGAACCTGCATAGTCACAGGTGGGCAGAGGGAAGGCTGCCCAGTGCCTGTGCAGATACTGAATTGATATAGTCTTCTGTTTGGGAGGGGTCATTCCTTGTGAGCCATCAATTGGTTGCTAATTTTAGATAACTATGCAAAATCTGAAAGGAACAGGAGATTCCACAGTGGACTCAATCTCCATATCTTTACCTTTGGGGTCTGTTGGGCTCAATCACCATCTCTTTACCCTGGAGCCAGTGCTCTAGACACTCCCTACAGTGGTCTGATACCGGCTTGGATCTTAGGCTTTGTAATCAAGGCGTCTGTGCCTAAGGATAGTGGTTTCCATAGCTGTGTCAATGGTTATGCTAATGTCTTCTACCCCCACCTCCTTGTGTGAGCCAGGTTTCGGGTCTTGGGGTACCTCCTTTTCAGTTTTTTTTTTTTTTCTCTTCTTTTCTTGTCCTCCATCATACTCATTACAATTCCATCTTTTTTTTTTTTTCCACATGTGAGACAACTCCAAACTTAAAATTTTCAAGACCAAAAATTAGAACTTGATTCCAGGTGTCTCTGCCTCCCAAACTCAGGTTTTTTTCCTTTTCTTACCAGAGTATGCCTAGATTAACGAGATATATTTAAAACAAAAACCAAACAAATAAAAAACCCCAGAGACAATGTTTAATTCTTGTATTATTGAACTCTTTCAATCCTACAATTTACATTTTATGTAGAAATAGTAGGAAAATTTGAAGTAATAAACATAGTAATGTGTTGTTTTCAATTAAGAAAAATGTATTAAATTTAGATCCTTTCGGTCTTTCCAAGTTTGCAATTTCTGTTTATACCAGCAGGTGGAGGTGTTGTTCTTACTACTGCTGTGAAAGGGGTTACTTTCTGAATCTTTCCCTTTATTTGATGGAGGGCTATTTTCGGTTATTTGGTAAAAACGCATTTGTAATTTATATATTATAATTGTTCCTATCCTATTACTATCCAGAATTCTTTATCATTGCAAATTATTGGAAAGATTTTCATATTAGTGTTACAGAGCAGCCCCGATATAAAACGGGTTGCCTGGCTCTGGGTCCTCACCCGCATGCTTTAAAGGGACTTATTAATACTCCACTACAGGCACACACAAAAGGTTAATAAAAGGTTTATTTACAAAGGAAAGGGAAATGAGGAAATGTACAACTCAGGGAGAAAATAGGGAAACAAAGTCTTTAATGTGTCTTACCAGATCCGCCAACCTGGAAACCCAAAGGCACTCTCAGAGCTGGCTGAGCGCTGCGAGCTGGCAGAGAACCAAAAAAGGGAAATCCCCCCAAGGCCCACGTGTCTGGTTTTATACCAAACTTGGCTGCTTAACTCCACCCTCAGGTCCCAGCTACCTTCCCTTTGGTGGTGACTGGATTTGTTTCTCCCAATGTCCTGATGGCTTTGGTCTGGAGTAGGGGTGGAGTCCACAAAACCTGTATGGAATTAGCTTTAGGACATCCTTTCCCCTAACATTAGGAGAGAAACAATGTAATATCTAACAAGAATTTTTGGTGAATGAAACTTTCATCATTTTGACTTATTTTCTAATTTAGACAAAGAATAGCAAGTTTCTCATTTGGTGTTTTTTTTCACCAGACATTGACAAATGAATTTTTTTTTAAGATTTATTTATTTATTTATACAAGCACTGGGCACAGTCAGAAGTGCGGGAGGGTGAGAGAATTCACCAGAGCCAGAGCCAGGAGCAGAACAGGCAGACTGACAGAGGACACTGCTGAGGGGAGCAGCGGGCATGGCAGGAGAGGTCTGCGCGCCATGTGGGACCCTCTCCAGGCGGCCGGGGATCAAACCAGCGCTGCAGAGGCTACAGGCAGCTTTGCAGTCCAGCACTCAACCACTGCGCCACCGGGGAGGTCTGACAAATGAATTTTTGGAAACTATTCTGTATTTTATCTTTAAATACAATAAGTTATTTGCATTACCATTCATAAAAATAATTCGATCCTTAAAAATCATAGAATATAACAAAAATAATAAATTTAAAAATTTTATACCAGGTTGTTTTCCACTGCTAAGAATGAGTTCCATACATATTACAAATTCAAAAAAAAAATTTTAATGGAAATTTTTTTTAAAGATTTATTTATTTATACTAGAACTGGGGTACAGTCAGAAGCGCGGGAGGGTGAGAGGATTCACCAGAGCCAGAGCAGGGAACACAACAGGCAGACTGACGAAATACACTGCTGAGGGGAGCATGGGGCGAGACAGGAGAGGTCTGCCGCACCATGTGGGAGGCTGCAGGTAGCTTTACAGTGCAGCACCCAACTGCCTGCGCCAGCAGGGAGGCCCTAAAATTTTTTTACTGTTATGCTGCCATTTCCTTTCACAACTGGCTGGAATGCCTCAAAATAGGATTTTAGAAAATGATTCTGAGAACATAGGTGATACGTTCTCACATTTATACTACATATTAAAAGGACATTTCAGTTGTGTTTATTGTCCTCAAATTCTTTTGGCTAGTCTAGAAATGCATTATGTAATATTGTTTTCCTGAAAAATTTCTACTCTTGAAATACTTTTTTAAGCTTAAGCCAGTTGAGACTTCAATACGCAGAGTTGTGACTAGAGTTACTTTTATCAAAAACCTAGAGTCAGCTTGCAAACTAAAACATAAGAATGCAAATAGTTAACAAATAAAATGATGTAATATTTAAACAAAAAGTTAAAATATTCAGCTTCCAGAAAAA
Organism: Talpa occidentalis; assembly: GCF_014898055.3. NCBI lineage: Eukaryota > Metazoa > Chordata > Mammalia > Eulipotyphla > Talpidae > Talpa > Talpa occidentalis. Next base: position 78,506,616 of record NW_023604972.1, read on the forward strand.
ATTATTGACCATTTACTTAATGGCAGGAACTTCTTAGAATTCCAAAATTGAAGGAGGCATTCTGTTTACATTTTTTCTTCAGAGGCTAATGAACTTTTGGAAATAAAATTGTATTTAATCAATTATATTAGAATACAATTCAGGCATTTATTTTTGGTCTGAGCAACTAGAAGAAGTTGTTGGTTTCCCCACTAGTTTTATTGAGATATAACTGACATATGAAATTATATACATTTAAGATGTAGAAGTTGAAGGTTTGATAAACATATCTTTTGCAATATGATCTCCACATTGAGGTGATTTAACACTTCCATTGCCTTCCTAGAAAATTCTAAATACATACTATAGCAATGTTAACTATAGTCATCATGTTGTACATCATATTCCTAGAACTTACTTATTTTGTAACTTGAAGTTTGTATTCTTATTTTTTTCTTTTCTATTTTATTGAGGTAATATTTTAGTGCTTGATCTAGGAATACCAATGGACCCCAAACTATTAAGGGGTGCATGCTCTAAAAGGATTCCAGCCATCTGCTACACAGAGACAAAGGGAACATACTCTTAGTGTGAAAGATCTTTAATAGAATTAGTGTACATAGAGAGAAGAAAAGATTCCCAATAATAGTTTCCCAATAACCCCCCACAAATTACCCATCCCCTGTGGGCAAAATGCTCAGCTAAACAGGCTCAGCCCGAAACAGGGCTGCTCAAGTCTGAAAGCTTGTCACCAATATAGAGTATCTTGTAGTGGGGAACCATAAGAAAGGGGTTAAGAGGTCTCAAAGAGCTAGGACAGAAATAGAGGGAGCAAATTCAAAAATCAAATTACAAATCAAGATAATGACTGCCATTTTTTTCCTGCCAAGGACAGTCTCCCTAGGTGTCTCTCATCCATATGTCTATTCCAAGTCCCTACAGGTTTCACCTACATATGTCTATTCCAAGTCACCTTCCCAGTAGTACCAGAGAGCAAGTTGAGCCACAAAAGCAAGAGCCATGGGTCCACCTTCCTTCCATGTTACACTACTCAGCTCTGCCCCAGTTCCCAGTAGCTCCCCTGTTCATGGCATACTGGAATTTATAATCCAATGTGGCTTCATGAAAGTGGCGCCTATTCTATTTTCCTCCCTCTTTGATATTAGGTTACCACACTGTATAGGTTCCAGGGGTGCATTTTCTCACCCTAACAACTACATATATCTCACCATACTCACCACCAAGTGTCCAGTCACCCACGCACCACCAACTATTAGGTCTTCTCTACCTATTCCTTACCTCCACTTCTATCACTATTTTGTTTTCAGAGTCTTAAGGTTTGTTTTCATTATGTTTCTTCCTTTGCTTTTTACTTTTTAATACACTACAAATTAGTGAAATCATGACGTATTTATCTTTCTCCTTCTGACTTATTTTGCTTAATGTAATCCTCTTGATATCTCAAATGATAAGATGTCTTCTTTCTTTTTAGTGCCCAAGTTGTATTTCATTGTAAAACAGTTAAATTTTATTACCAGACATTTTATGGAAGAGTTTGGTGTCAAACATTAAACTAATAGTATAGAATTATGGCCTCTGCCCCAAGCCAGGTCCTATAGTCAACATCTATAATGAAATAAAGTATGGAAGCTTCAAATTGTTACTATAACACACAATGACAGTGACTCAAAAATCTACTTGAGATTTTTATTCGAGAGTGAAATTTATAAAGTGATAGATTGATACAATGTTACAAAACAATACCTACTCATAAATTACCTGCTTAATCTCTGCCCAAACTAATTAACTTAGAAATATCTCCATAATGAGACAGGCATTTTGAATTCCAGTTATGTATCTTAAACTCATTTTCCACAAGTGATGTTCCTTTTTATTTTGCAGAGAAGAGAGAGACTATTAATGGGACCAGTCTCAATTTCTATTTATATCACTTTACTTGCCTTCCAAATACCCAACTCAAGCCCTACTTTGCCTTCCCAGATTAGCCTTAGAGTGGACATAGTCCTTGGGCTAAATCACAGGCATCCTACACTCAGTTTGGCATCATGTGATCTCACTCCCCACACTTTCCTTCTCACTTCCTCTATTTTGATTAGTGACAGTATCAGTTGATTTCCATACCCACCTACCTTTGCATTCTAAATCTGTCAACAATCCCATCTTAAACACATAAACTATCTCAATCTTGAAAAGTGACTATAAATTAGCAACAAATATAGCATATGTATATATAATTTTATTTTTTTATTTTTATTTTTTTTTATTTATTTTTTTTTTAAATAGAGGCATGTTTTTATTTATTTATTTTATTTGTTTGTTTGTTTTGTTTATACATGCACTGGGTACAGTCAGAAGCGCGGGAGGGTGAGAGAATTCACCAGAGCCAGAGCAGGGAGCAGAGCAGGCAGAAGGACCGAAGTACACTGCTGAGGGGAGCAGCGGGCGGCAGGAGAGGTCTGCGCGCCATGTGGGACCCTCCTCCGGTGGCTGGGGAGCAGCTGGGGATCGAACCGGCGCCGCAGAGGCCGCGGGCAGCTTTGCAACCCAGCGCTCAACCGCTGCGCCACCGGGGAGGCCCCTAATTTTATTTTTTTAAAGATTTATTTATGCATATAAGAACTGGGGTACAGGCCACAGGTGTAGGGGGTGAGAGGATTCACCAGAGACAGAGTGGGGAGCAGAACAGGCAGACTAACTGAAATACACTGCTGAAGGGAGCAGCGGGTGAGTCAGGAGAAGTCTGCTGCGCCATGTGGATATTTTCCTGGCTGGGGATTGAACTCATGCTGCAGTAACTGCAGATAGCTTTGTAGGTTGCATCTTAACCTCTTGTGCAAGCGGAGAGGCCCCAGAATTAATATTTTTTAAAATCCATAATCTATGTTCCCCCATCAAACATAATTACTTACATATTACTATACATCCTACCAAAGTGAATTTACTGATATTTCTTTCCTTATTAGTAGGAGTAGGTTAGTCATAACTTTTGCATTATACATTTTCACAAAGCTTCTTAGTTTATATTCTTGATATTATAACTGTTAGGTAATTCCCAGGATTTCCATGGACTGATAAACAGCTGTCAGCCAATGTTAAGTCTATCTCTCCTTCATGATATTTAAATTTAAAATAATTTAATAACTTTGAGAAGGTTGTATATAACAAGAGCAAATATGAAGCAAATTTTCGAGGATTCTGATGACCCTTGTATTCTATGTTCCATTCATGCTCCAAGTCTAAAATCTGCCTGAAAACCTCTAACATACCAGGTCCTCTCCCAATGACAATGTTTCTGATTAACTTTACTGACATGCTCATGCTTTCACACATTCAGGTTTTATATCTTGGAGGATCCATCTCTCTAGTAGAAACAAGTCAAGACAGTGAGAAAAACAAAATCTTTTCTACTGGATCCTGATGAGGTTTTTGGATTGTTGAAGTCAATCATTCTGATGGCTTACCTAGGGCAGTAGCAGAGAATCATTGAAGAACTCCTGAGAGTGTCCTGAGCACTCACCTTTCCTTCCGGGTATGTGGTCTGCTCTGAGAAAACAGCAAGCCAAGAAACTGACTATTTTTCTTATTTTATTTCTGCTTATTAAATATTAAATGATGTGTCTCATTTAAAGCTACTTCCCACTTCTTACATATTCCCTTTGAATTTTGGACAAGAAAATGGGAAGTAAACAGCCAATAAGAGAAATAAGATGGAAAAGCAAAGTGTCTGATAAGACTGGAATTGCAGTTAACACACAGGTATCTCTAACATCACAACAAATGGACACATATTTTGCTTTAAAAAATAAAAGGAAGGAGATTTTGTTATTGAGATAGCTGAGTGGCTTTTATAATGTATGTTGTAAAAAGACTTTACCATAACTTCATCATAATACTAATTTTTAATTAAGAAACTGCTTATCATTCTTCATGTAGGAAAGTGTCATTTCCTTTGTCCTCTTCACTCACCTGGTAAATATTCATTTAAAAGTTATTTTACTTCACTTTAATACTTTATATTATTCAACACAAGATAGTTTCACTATTAATGTAATCCAATAGTCATTTATTATGGAAAATGAAGAAACCTTTAGAAAATTTAAAATAGAGGGCCTCCCCTGGTGGCGCAGGCAGTTGCAAAGCTGCCCGCAGCCTCTGCAGCACCGGTTCGATCCCCGCCTGGGTCCCAGCAAGGGTCCCACATGGCGAGCAGAGCTCTCCTGCCTCGCCCGCTGCTCCCCTCAGCAGTGTATTTCTTCAGTTTGCGTGTTCTGCTCCCCACTCTGTCTCCGGTGAATTCTCTCACCCTCCCGTGAATCTGGCCTGCACCCCGGTTCTTGTATAAATAAATAAATAAATCTTTAAGAAAAATGAAAAAGAAAATATAAAATAGAGAGAAGGGCAAGATGGTGGCAGAGTGAAGACAGTGGACTCACAGCTGGATTGCAGCAGAACAAAGCTAATAAGTCCTGAAGGAAAAACAGATTACAGCATATTCAGCAGTAACATCCAGAGGAGGGGGACCCCAGCATGCAGCAGAACAGTTAGGTTGCTGGCACAAACAAGGTGAGCACCAGTGGTCCAGTGTGACCTGCAGGCAGCAGAGCACAGCTGCCAAGGCCCCTCAGTGAGCACTAAGCTCTGGGATGGAACCTGGAAGCAGACCTGCCAAAGTAGACTCCCACGGACATTGCTGCAGAACTTGGCATGGTCCAGGGCATGTCCTGGAAGCAGACGTGCTGCAATAGGCCTCTACAGACATCAGTGCAACCTCACTGGGTTCCTGAGCAGGTCCTGGAAGAAGCCCTATCACAAGTGGGCCCCAGCAAGTCCTGAGACAGGATTTGAAAGTTGATTCACCATGTACATCCGTAAGACCTAGGCACAGACCTCTTTGAGCTCCAGGGTGAATTTTAGAAGCAATCCCACTTCAGTAGCCCTCAGTAGACCTTAGCAAGCCCCGGGAGTGTTCTGGAGGCAACATTTGTCACAATGGGTTCTTGACAGACTTCAGTGAGTCCTGGGGTGGGACAGGGAATCAGCCTGCCACAATCAGTTCCTGTGGATCCCGGTGAACACCAGGGAGAGGACCCTGGAAGCAACTTAGCCCTACTAAGTCTTGGTTAACAGTGGTGCAAGTGTTCTCTGCCCTGCAGAGGCAACTGCAAGGTCTTTTACCCCTTGGCTGCAGGTTTAGAGGAGCAAGCCAGGACTGTTTGGACAGATAGTCTTTTTTTTTTTTTTTTTTTAATAGAGGCATGTTCCATTTATTTATTTGTCTGCTTGTTTGTTTGTTTTGTTTATACATGCACTGGGTACAGTCAGAAGCGCGGGAGGGTGAGAGAATTCACCAGAGCCAGAGCGGGGAGCAGAGCAGGCAGAAGGACCGAAGTACACTGCTGAGGGGAGCAGCGGGCGGCAGGAGAGGTCTGCGCGCCATGTGGGACCCTCCTCTGGTGACCGGGGAGCAGCCGGGGATCGAACTGGCGCCGCAAAGGTTGCGGGCAGCTTCGCAACCCAGCGCTCAACCGCTGCGCCACCGGGGAGGCCCCAGATAGTCTTTTAGATAGGAGAGGAAATGATTATTCCTTGGTCATTGAAGACAGCAATAGTCTTCAACAAGGTTGAAACTGAGCAGAATCATGCTGCCTTGAAAAGGAGGTGGATAGAGAGAGGATTCTGGGGGTTATGGTCTGGAATGCAAGAGACTGGTAGCAGGGTGGTCAGCTCAGCCAGAGTACCTGGGGACAGTAGATCAGAGGTTATGTGGAGTTATACTCCCTGCAAGGGGAAGAATTATATAGAAGGCGCGACACGCAGTTTGTGTCCCTAGTAAAGATAATTATACTAGGTATTTACATTGGCACAATATGCTGTGTTAGCAATCATATTTTCCTAATTGCTTAGGACACAATGAACATGAGGCTGTTTTAGTTTAGGAGGTGATATTGTAGGTGTGCTTCCACCAAAATTAAAGCAATCAAGTAATTCAATGAGAAGCATTTCTCCAGAAATAAACAAAGACAGTGGTTTATAGAGCAAATTATAGATTCAGTTTCTGAGTTTGCATAGTAGTCAGTTGAGAAAATTTCTGGATTGACTTTGAAGCAACTCCACGTGATGGAATGAAGCTGGCAGTTTCATTCTGATGCATTTTCTTTTTTTGAAGCTTGCCTCTCTTTGTGATGCCATCAGGTAGCCTATTGAACTTTCTGTAGTGGCCCCTATAGCAATCAAACATTGAGGTTATCCATGAGTCGTTGAGATGATTTTTCCAAGTATTATATCAAATTGTTCAGCTTTAGCTTTTATCACTCCTAGAAAAGGGCAGTTTTAGTTTCATAGTGATTCTATGTTGAAAAGTGGGAGAAAATTGGATATATTATTTTGAGAGTTCTAGCCAGATATTGAAGGAAACTATAAGAATCCCAGATCCAATTCAATTTAAAGGTAGAAAACTAAACCTCAAAGATTAGTAACAGCACTAGACTCTGACATTCTTCGAAGTATTATGATGGAAACAATTTTTTTTCCTACAATCATCCCCTCCCATTTCTATCAATGATAACAACAGTAAGACTAATATGTTTGGAAGTTAAATTTAGTTTTAATATACTTGTCCTCATTATTTACATAATTGCAGCAAGAATAGATGCTTTTAAATTTGCCTTGATGGAAATTTTAATAAGAAATCTTTTTTTTTTTTTAAAGATTTATTTATGCATGTAAGAACTGAGTGTAGACCAGAGGTGTGTGTGAGGGGGGGGGCGGTCAGAGGATTCACCAGAGACAGAGGGGGGAGCAGAACAGGCAGATCAACTGACATACACTGCTGAGCAGAGTAGTGGACGAGACAGGAGAGGTCTGCTGCGGGTCAACTCACTGGCAGGGATCACACTTCTGCTGCAGTGGCTGGCGATAGATAGCTTGATAGCACTGTGTCTTTAACCCCTGTGCCACCAGGGAGGCCCTTAATAAGAAATCTTAGACTAGACTTTTAAAGTCTCTTAGTTTAAGAGTCAAGCTAAGTCCATGTCTAATTTTGTCCTATTACAATGAGAACAGATTCTTATTGAACTTAGGTAGATAGATATATTGTCACAAAAATAAGAATATTTAAGAAAAGCTTCTGAAATCTGAATGCATCAGGTAAGGAGAACAAATAAAAGTTTATTTTATTGACTCGATATATGGATCGTTTAAACGAAGAGCAAAGAAGATGTTTCTTAGATCTGGAAAGCAAAACAATAAACATGCTTTAGATGAAGGCATAAAAATAAGACTTATCTTCATCATTTCATTCAGTGTCCTGTAATTCTTGTTTTACTTCATTTTGGGTTAGCAGCTTTATGAATCAATCAGCATTCCATTATGATTAAGAGTTTTAGACTTTCTTATCCAGGTCAGTGTTATCTAAAAGCCATTAGAACTTGCATTTTAGAGTGATTATCAGGGTCTTCCCCATAAATCGCTTTGAAGTCGAACCATTTTTGCAGAAATTATTTTGCAAAAGCAGCAAAGTAAATGACAAATGACATAAAAATGGCCAAGGTTAAAGGTGTGAGAGAGTTAATTTTAATGCAATTGATAGGGAAATTTGGTTATTTCTGTGACATACATTTTAAAATGATAAATAAACTTATGACTAATAACATATCAAGAGATTAAATATTTAGAAATTTCATATAATTTCTGAAACACATTAATAACATTCATAGGGATATAATGTAAAGAACATTTAGTATCACTTCTTATTTGTTGATTGTTTTTGATTTCCACAGGCATAAACAAAGGAATGACCCAGATCAATATAATCAAGCAAATTAGGGTAAATTTAAGCCATGTTTTTTATTTTTATTTTTATTTTATATATTATTTATATCATTTTTCATTTTTGCATAATGTATGCATTTCCATCTTGATTATCCTCCCCATACAATTCCCACTCCGCCTTGTTTTGATCATACTCCCTTCTCCCAACCCTGTAATGTGTCTCTGGTTTGTAGTTGCTTCTTGATTTTGATTTTTACTTTATTATAATTAGTCTTTTTCATTGTCCCTTATTCAGGTTTTCTAAATTCCTGCTATGAGTGAGACCATCTGGTATTTTTTCTTTTTCTTTCTGGCTTATTTCGCTGAGCATGATCCCTTCCATGTTGCTGCAAATTGCATGAGTTTATTTTTTGTGATTGCTGAGTAATAGTCCATTGTGGATATGTACCACATCTTCTTGATCCAGTCATCTATCTTTAGGCATTTGGGTTGTTTCCATAGCTTAGCTATTGTAAATAGTGCTGCTATAAACATAGGGGTGCAGGTAGTGGCTTTTTGAATGAATGTTTCTGTGTCCTTTGGGTAAATACCCAGGAATGGAATTGCTGGATCATATGGAAGCTCCATCTTTAGCAGGTTGAGGAATCTCCACACAGCTTTTGCATAGTGGTTGGACCAGTTTGCACTCCCATCAGCAATGCAGGAGAGTTCCTTTTCTCCACATCCTCACCAACATTTGTTGTAGCTAGGTTTTTTAATATGTGCCATTCTCACTGGCGTAAGATGGTATCTCACTGTACTTTTGATTTGCATTTGATGATTGCAAGTGATGTTGAACATTTTTTCATATGCCTATTGGACATTTGCATTTCCTCTTTGGAGAATTTTCTTTTTAGCTCTTCTGCCCATTTTTTGACTGGATTATTTACTTTGTTTTTGTTGAGTCTCATCAGCTCTTTGTAGATTTTTGTGATCAGTCCTTTATCATTAGTGTTGTGTGCAAAAATTTCTCCCAATCCATAGGGTGTCTCTTTGTTTTGGTTACTGTCTCTTTTGCTGTACAGAAGCTCTTTAATTTGATGTAGTCCCAGCTGTTTATTTTTGCCTTCACTATCACTGCATTGGGTGATGTGTCTTTAAAGATGTGACTGGGGCCTCCCCCGTGGCGCAGCGGTTGAGTGCTGGGTTGCGAAGCTGCCTGAAGCCTCTGCAGCGCCGGTTCGATCCCCAGCTGCTCCCCGGCCACCGGAGGGTCCCACATGGCGCGCAGACCTCTCCTGCCGCCCGCTGCTCCCCTCAGCAGTGTACTTTGGTCCTTTTGCCTGCTCTGCTCCCCGCTCTGGCTTTGGTGAATTCTCTCACCCTCCCACACTTCTGACTGTACCCAGTGCATGTACAAATAAAAAAAAACAAACAAACAAATAAATAAAAATACATGCCCATGCCTCTTTAAAATAAATAAATAAATAAATAAATAAATAAAAAATAAAGATGTGACTGAAGTATATGTCATGTAGTGTTTCGCCTATATTTCCTTCTATATGTTTTATGGTTTCAGGTCTTATGTCTAGTTCTTTAATCTATTTTGATTTGGTTTTTGTGCATGGTGTGAGGTAGTAGTCAAGCTTCATTCTTTTGCATGTAGTGATCCAGTTTTCCCAGCACCATTTATTGAACAAACTTTCTTTGCTCCATTGTATATTCTTTGTTACTTTGTCAAAGATTTGTTGACCATAAATATGTGAGTTTATTTTTGGATTTTATATTTGGTTCCATTTATCTGTTTGTCTTGTTCTAATACCATGCAATTTTGATTATTATGGGTAAGCCATGTTTTTATAATTAAACTTTAATCTGCTCAAGGGATATTCAAGGTTGGTCTCTATTTTTTATTTTAAATTTGGAAATAATATTTTCATTTTTGGAAAAGATAGTCATATCCACCGTGAAACTACAAATGGTATAAACTACTTGAAATAAAGTTCAAAGCACCTTTGATATCCTTTATGTAGGATGAATGTGAAAATTAAGATAATTTACAAACAGCTGCCTAAACAAGTTAGAAATAGGAACATCAAAAAGAGCATAAAAATTGAAATGGGGAATCAAGATGAAGCAATAGATCCATGTCCTATATATCATGACTAAATAAAGGAATTTATACATCAGGAACCACAATAAACCTGAAGCAAGATAAGAGTTCTTTACAATGCTAGTGGTCATTGTTTTTCCTATTGCAATGAAATTAATTTCACAGGATTAAGACAGACAACAAGGCATATGTCATAGCCTTAAATTTAGCATGAACTCAACATATTTCCCATGATATCTCTCTACAATGATGTATAACAAAGCAGTTTAATTTTTTTTAAAGATTTATTTTATTTAAGGCCTCCCTGGTGGTGCAGGGGTTAAGACACAACCTATGAAGCAATCCGCAGCCACTGCAGCACAAGTTCGGTTCCCGGCCGGCTGGGAGAAACCCACATGGTGGGACAGACCTCTCCTGTTGCTCCCGCTGCTCCCCTCAGCAGTATACTTTGGTCTGTCTGCCTGTTCTGTTCCCTGCTCTGTCTCTGGTGAATCCTCTCATCCCCCGCATTTCTGGCATGTACCCCAATTCTTGTATAAAAATAAAAATAAATCTAAAAAAAAGATTTATTTTATTTATTTATGCACATAAGAACTAGGGTCTAGGCCAGAATTGTGTGGGGATGGGGGTGTGGGGTGAGGTGTGTGGGGGTGTGAGGATTCACCAGGAACAAATTGGGGAGCAAAACAGGCATGTCTACTGAAATACACTGCTGAGGGGAGCAACCGGTGAAACAGGAGAGGTCTGCTGTGCCATATATGGGTTAGCTTCCTGGCTGGGCATGGAACACATGCCACAGTGGCTGGGAATAGCTTGAGAGTGCCGAGACTTTATTTAATTATTTTATTAAAAAAAATTTTTTTTTACATCATTGTTCATTTTTAAACAATATTTGCTTTCTCCCACTCTCCTCAGATGTAGTCCCCATAGAATTTCCTTCACCAATGCACCCGTGCACCATCACCTCAGTCCGCCGTGCTCCTTTTGATCCCTCTCCCTCCTCCTCCCCTGCAGTAAGTCTCTGATTTCTAATTGTCCATTTTTGCTTTGTTGTGCTTTGTAATGTTATTATTTTTTTTTACACTGATGTCTTATTTGGTTCCCCTATACACCTGCTATAAGTGAAACCATCCAATATTTTTCTTTTTCCTTCTGGCTTATTTCACTGAGCATAATTCCTTCTAGCTCCATCCATGTTGCTGCAAATGACATGAATTTTAACCCCTGTGTCACCAGGGAGGCCCCAAAGCACTTTAGTTTTTGTCATAGTTCCTTCATAAAAGAAAATTAGATGTAATTTTCTTATTAGATTATAACAAATATACAACTTATAAAGTATTTCTGAACTTTTGAAAAAATACTGCCAAGTAAAAATATTTAGAATACTTTTGATTTGTAAATAATGATTTAAAAAAACATAAATCTGTCTTATTCCATATATTGAAAGCAATTTTTGAAAAGTTTCATGAGGAATTATAGTGGAAAGTATTAAATAAGAAAACTGAAATCAATCCTAATACAATAATTATAGTAATGAGAATAAGTGAGTCAAACTTTTTGGTTAATGGCAAAGAGTCTCAGATTTGATTTCTTAAAACCAATGTAATTTAACAACATGGCTTGGGTAAGCTAGAGATCTAAAAAAAATGATAACAATGAAAGATGTAGTAAATTGATTTAAATAAAAATTAAAGGAAAACTTGGACAAATAAAATAATTATATAATAGCAAATAGAAGTTCTAATATTGAATAATATAAAATTAAAATATAGAAAACCAAAATTTCTATACTCAAAGGAAGGAAATAATTGATACAAAAGTAAAATTGTGTTTTAAGAGAAGAAAATCATTGAATCTATGACTGGTCATGTAGATAAAATTTAAATGAGAACCCACTATATTATAAGCATCAAATCTTTATTGAATTGATATAAATTGTTGGGGTATCATTTAATAAGGTTAAAACCTAAGCCCCCACTCCTAGCCCAGCAGGAAGGTTTGGGAGGCTTAAATACATAAAAGGAATTGATAAGGTTGCTAAGAGAACCAGGCCTGAAGACTCATCACCTTGACCATGAAGGTGAAGCAGGGCCAGGACATTTTGTATCAAAGGTCAACACCCAAGACCAGACATCCCAGCACTAACTGGGAAACAGTTTCACTCACTTGGCTACTTGCAAAGCCTCCAAACTTTTCCTCTCTGAGGTTGGCTGCTGGAAGCTACTACACATTCTTCAGGCTGTTACTTGCCTGTAACAGCCTTCTGGAAGATCAGCATGGTGGGGGGAGGAATCGCTGACCCCCCAATCCTTGAAGATCTGAAAATGCTGAAATCCCGAACGCTGAATCCCAAACACTGAATGCGGAGGCTACTTCTGCAGTCCCTTACAGTTCTTATCAGTCTCTACTCCCAGGATTCTTTGTTCACATTTTCCCTGGGTTTATCTATCCTCACCAGCAGCCCCCTCCAGGGGGCACCACTTGTAACAGTCTTTGGCTTCAGCCATCATACTATTAAGAGAAACATGTTTAATTTTAATGACTATATGTCCTCAAAACTACAAAAAAAGCCCCTTATGATTCTGATGTTGATTCTCAATAACAAGGGAGAATAGGACCTCCCTGGTGGCACAAGAGGTTAAGACACAAACTATGAAGCTATCTGCAGCCACTGCAGCAGGAGTTCACTCCCCTGCCTGCCAGGGAGCTACCCACATGGCGCAGCAGACCTCTCTTGACTTGCCTGCTCCTTCCCTTAGCAGTTTATTTCAGTCATTCTGCCTGTTCTTCTCCCGACTCTGTTTCTGGTGAATCATCTCATCCTCACACCTCTGGCCTGTACCCCAGTTCTTGTATGCATAAATAAATAAAATCTTTAAAAAAAATAAATAAAATCTATTGAATTAAAATTAAAAAAAACGAGGGAGAATGTATCATCAAAGAAATCAGTAAAATCTAATCAGGGAAAGAAAAATGTAGATTTTTAAAAATATTGTGTGGGAATAATAAAATATTTCTGCTTTTTTACCATTATGGAAAACAATATCTACCTTTCAATCTGTGTTTAGATGCTCTTTAAGACAATTTAGAAGCTGAGTATTTTTCCTATTAATCAAAATTACTTGTCTGAATAACCATATTTAATTATACATTCATGTGAAAAAAAAAATTGAGGTAGTCCATGGGGCATTTGAGAAAGTTCAGCTGCCGCCAAACTTCGGTTGGTGAGGGAGAGTGGGCATGAGTGAGACTGTTCCTTCAGACCAGAGTTGAGAATGATGGCGTGATAAGTTTCTGTTACTTTCCACCAGTGTAGATAAATTCACCATTAACCGTATATCACCTACCTTTGCATAGCAATTTAGTGGTCACCTGGGGTCAAGGTCAAATTTCCCCTACTTGCTTAGGTGATCTTTCTGCCCAATATTGGCTGTAATCTTCATCTTATAATTATGTACTGCTTTTCTTGCCAACCCAATTCAGGCTTCTTCTAAGGGAAAGTCAACATGCGAAGACAAGACATGTGGAGCAGAGCCAGGTTTTCATGCATTTTTAGAATTTCCTGACCCAGCTCTGAGTTTTCAGAGTGACTTTTTTTTCTTTTCAGATATTTCTCTTACAACCTGGAAGAGGTTGGTCATCAGTAATAAAGGGTCCCAAAAGGAGCCAGATCTTCAGCATCACTCTCATGTTTATCTGGGTAATTGAAGATGCAAATACCATTGTTGTTCTTAGGTTTATTCAAATTAGTGTCCATATCTTTCCAATTTTGGTAAATGGAAATTAAAAAGGAAAGAGGAATATGTGATGATAGTAAAACTAATGGAAAACCCATGAATATAATCAGAAAAATGAATGTTATCAGAGTGCTCTGTATTCGTTAGACAATTATGATTTTCATATCAATTGCGCTGTTAGACCAAATGCATAATCTTTTTCAGAGTCTGCACTGTAAGCTCACCTGATTGTTATGAAATTAAGTTGTATGTTTTCAAATTAATACACATCACCGGCAATAAAAATCCTGAAGTCTGATTAATTTTCTAATTATTTGGAAGCATAAGGAAGATGAGAGCATAAAGGATGGGCCTCATTTCGCAACATTTGCTCTTCTCTTGGTAAAGGCACAGGTGAGAAACCTGCATCTGTACTGCTCTATACAGTTATGAGTCAGTTAGGAGGACTTAAACTATGGCATTGACTGTAACCAGGTAAATTTCCAGGCAGGTGAAATAACCTTATCAAACTTCAGTTAAGTGAAAACTGTTTCTATATGTTAAAAGCCTTGCTTTTTTTTTTTTTTTTTTTTTAGATTTATTTATGCATACAATTGCTGGGGTAAAGGCCAGAGGTGCAAGGGGAAAGGGGAATGTGAGAGGATTCACCTGAGACAGAGTGGGGAACAGAACAGGCAGACTGTCTGAAATACACTGCTGAGGGGAGCAGCAGGCAAGACAGGAGAGGTCTGCTGCTCCATGTGGGTAGCTCTCTGGCCTGCCAGGGATCGAACCTGTGCTGCAGTGGCCCGAACTCATGCTGCAGTGGCCCGAACTCATGCCGCAGTGGCTTGAACTCGTGCTGCAGTGGCTTGAACTCGTGCTGCAGTGGCTTGAACTCGTGCTGCAGTGGCTGCAGATAGCTTCACAATGCTGTGCTTGACATCTTGTGCCAACAGGGAGGCCCTTAAAAGCCTTGCTCTTCATCACTCTTTTCATGCCAAGTCACCAGAAGAGGCGGGTAAGGTAGAAGATGTAAAAGGTTTGATCTCTCCAGTTTCTTTGTGAATGTCTGCTATGTCCTTCTTCTGTAACCTGGCCCTGTCTTTGATGACTGTTGGCTATGAAAATCATTAGTATATGTCTGTCACTGCAGCTGACACCCACCTTGACAATGTCAATATCTGTTCAAATGTCAGGACCTAGATTCTGATTCTGGCAAAATTGGGATCCAGAGTGGCAGGTGCCACAGTCCCTAGAGCTAAGAGAAATATTCAGAATAACTGTAGTGATTGTTCACTTTCTGACTCAAGCTTTTATTTCTTACATGAAGACTAGTAACAAGTCTAATATATCACAGATATATTTCAACTACAGTTGACCCTTGAACAGTGTGGGGGTTAGGCCACCATCTCTCCACATGTATACTTAAAAATCTACTTGTAACTTTTGACACAACTTTACTAATAGCCCACTGGGAATAGAAGTAATTCTGATATCATTAATGGTCAATTAACACAGTTTACATGTTAAATGAACTAAATACTGCATTCTTACAATAAAGTAAGCTGAAGAAAAGAAAATGTTATTAGGAAATTCAAAAAGAAGAAAAAAATACATTTATAGTAATGTATTATATTTAGCAATAACATGAATTTATGACCAGGTTTACAAGAAAATCCATGTATAAGTGTACTATGCAATTCAAACCCATTGTTCAAGGGGCAAACATGTACATACCTGCAGCCCTTCTTAACATATGGCTCAGTTTCCCAACTGGGAATAGGCTGTCTCCATACCTCCCCCTCCCTTCATGAAGATCATCTTATGACACAGGAATTACCTACTCTAGTAGATATCAGCAATGTTTGACCAATTCTGATGGCCAGCAAAGGGCAGTGTGCTCAAGCTGTGGTCTGTAACACACTAACAGAAATAAATACAAGTGCATCTTAATACTTGACCTTGACTTTGACTTTTTTTTTTTAATTGAGGTAGCATTTGTTTACATCATATGTCTTTGTTCTGAGGTCAAATTCTAAGGGTTTATTTTGTTTGTTTGTTTTTCTGATCTTTTGCGTTGTTTCTTAACATTACATAGCAGCAAAATCATCTGGGATTTGCCTTTCACAATCTGAGTTATCTCACTCACATAATCCTTTACAGCTCCATCCATGTTATTACAAATGGCAAGATTTCATGTTTTTTTTTTTTTTTAATAGCTGAACAGAATTCCATTGTTCTTAACACTCAGTCGTGACCTAAGCTGGATTCTTCAACTAATCTGGTATTTTGTAAATTTTGCCATGTAAATATTACCATTGATCCAGTGATCTCACTTTCCAGAATTTGTTTCTTTGAGCAACTATTGCACACAAATTAAGATGTCAATTAAAACTGAAGCTGGTGTTTTAACTTCCCAGAATGTCTTTTTACATTTGATTTTCAATTTTCTTATGTTAAAAATTACTGTAATGATATGTGTCTTTATAAGGATTCCTTTGAAACATGTCCATCAGAGGATTGATGTTTGAGGTGAGCAGAATTTCTGTTTATAGTAAAATGATTTTTCTTCATTGTTTTTTTCTCTTTCAAGAACAAGTCAGTTTTGTAATTTTATTTGTAAGTGTCTAGTGATCTTCTGACCACTGTCAATCAATTACCATAGATTAAAGTATAGGCTGTTATCTGAGTGAAGGATAGCTCTGTAACTGCTAGAGTAAACATTTATGTATAAGGGCAGTGAACGTTCCCCAAGTTATAATTTTGACCACATATCTATGAATAGTAGGCGATAAACACAGGAGGTAGAAATTATTTACTGGTGATAAAGACATTTAATTTGTTCATAAAGATCAACATATGTCAAATGAAGAGACAGTTACAGTGAGAACATATTTAACATGTTTAAGGTTAGTGGAAATTTAGGGAGTTAAAGGAAATGAAGGGCTTCCCTGGTGGCGCAAGGGGTTAACACACAAGCTATGAAGCTATTCGCAGCCGCTGCAACACGAGTTCGATCCCCAGCCAGGGAGCTACCCACATGGCGCAGCAGACCTCTCTTGACTCACCCGCTGCTCCCCTCAGCAGTATATTTCAGTCAGTCTGCCTGTTCTCCCCATTCTGTCTCTGGTGAATCTGCTCATCCCCCATATCTCTAGCCTGTACCCCAGTTCTTGTATGCATAAATAAATAAATCTTTAAAAAAAATTAAAGGAAATGAAAATGGAACTTCAAACCTAATAAATAGTTTAAGTCTTTCCCACAGCTTGATGAGTAGCTGGGGCAAGTTGAATGCTAATGAGAACTTTTTGTTCCTTGAAAGTATTAATCACCAGAATGGTCAATGATGAACAGGGTTTGGGAAATAAATAGCACTTATGTGGTGCAACTAATTTGTGTTTTTGGAGTTCTCCCTTGCAAAAGTATGCTACCAAATTAGCTGGATGTATATGAACCTGCTCAGCTTAAGGATGCTCGTTCTGGTCACAGTGCCAACTACTTGGGGATTGCCACCTGCTCTCCATCAAGTTTCTTTGGCATGTCAGATAGACAGTCATAGATCATAGATTGCAAAGCAGTTGCAAACTAAGGCATCATAAAATGAGATTTTCCAAATCCTGTAACTTTTCTTTAAATGTCCCCTTTTCCTTCTGCCAGATTCCTGGGACCATTATTTCGCCTACCTTCCCCCAACTTAGCAGGGTTTCTAACCTGGTCACCTTGATACATGATCTTTCTCTTGAAAATTTCCCAAATCTAAAATCTTTTAGATAAGCATCACAGAACTTGTACTTTATGAAATAATTTTCAGTGCTAAAATTTTGATAAACTAATGAATCCACATGCAAATATAACTAGCACGGCTATTTAGCCATACTAGGTCTTGCGATTTATGTTTCAAATGAAGATACTTGGAGGGGGGGGACCTCAAACTAAGGTTGGGAATTTAAGAAAACAAAATGACCAAATTCAAAGCAGAGGGAGAAGCATCCGGACCTCCTTTTGTGATCCTCAGTTTCCTTTCTACCAAGTGTAGCCACAAGATGGCAGTGTTACAAAGCTATGTTTTCTTTAGTTCAGAGGATTTTTAAAGGCGGTGGAATTCACTTTGAACAGATACTTAAGTTGAACTTGGAACTTCAAGTTCATACTAATGTTTGTGTTGTGCTTCAGGAGATGGGTGATTTCCAGTCAGAATGATATGGACTGGGACAATATATCACTATCACCACGCGTCTTGCCTTACTCCTTTCCTTCTCTCATGCACTCAAGTATAATGGTGGATGAAAGTCTGTGGATTCGGCCTTTACACCATAATGAGGAGATTTCAAATGATTTTGGCGCTGGAGGACCATAGCAGACACTGGTTTTTTTTTTTCCCCTTCCTTTGCCACGAAGGTAGCCTGAGTAAATTCCATCAAGGGGTTAAGCTTTTGCAGGGCAATAAATCCTGTTCTTTTATAGCTAAGTCATTTACCAATCCCTCAAAATCTCACTGTTTTTCTCTGAATATATGGTGAGCTTTACTTTCTGAAAAATTTATTATTTAGGTACTTGAATCTGTTTTGTAGGATATAGAAGAATTCATTATAAAGAAATGTTTAATATATTTTAGGAGCAGATGGTTTGTAATATGCAGCTATGTTTATTTTTAAGTAAGTTTAGGGCATATTTTCATCTTTATGACCATATATGTGTACACATATGTTCACATATTTGTGTATATATGTGTATGTATGAAACATCTTAGCACATAGACATCATGTAAGAAATATCAGTGATTATAATAGTATTATTAATTTTTGTTGTAGTGTTCAAAGTTTGTGTTATATTGCAATTGTGCACGGGAACCAATTTGGTTCTTCTCACAAAGCCACAGATAAAATTTCTTACCAATGATCTGTTTTGAAAATGCAAAGATAATACGTTTAATCACTAATCTGTGTTCACTAAAGTTTAAAATATGTGTTTTATATTCACAAAATATATTCATTTTCCTCATTCTTCCTTTAAAGTGTCCAAATAACTCTCTGCACAATTTGGAATGGAGCTCAACTCTTTTTCCCTACTGTCAGTAGATACTCACTAAAATCTGTTTTTAGCACTAAACCAATGCTCAACTGTGTTTATCTTTGATAGAATCACAGAGCAGAAGCAGGAGTGATCTAAGTAAACTTCATGTATAATGCTCTAACTGGGTCCCTACAACTCTAGACTCCGCAGGGTTAGAGGTCCTGGTCCCACTATGGTGATGGCTCACAGGTGAACCGGTGGTGGGAATTTTTTGGGGAATGCAAAATGATATAAAAGATATAAATAAATTATAGAAAAACATAGGATGTCCTGGTCCCCAAAATGAGTACCTCTTGCAGGATCCTATTGAATTACAGTCTACATCATTCAGCTGAGCACTTTGAACTCCTTGTCTGTAGAGAATAATACTGAAGCAGTAGAGAGGCCATCTTGTAAAGAGTAATTGATTCTGATCACCAGGAAAATGCAGGATTTCTGATACACAATGGGGGAAAGTGTAATACTTAAAAAACTAAGGTGACGGCCTCCCCAGTGGCACAGCAGTTGAGAGCTGGGTTGCGAAGCTGCCCACAGCCTCTGCAGCGCTGGTTCGATCCCCGGCTGCCAGGCGAGGGTCCCACATGGCGCGCAGACCTCTCCCTGAAGCGCCCACTGCTCCCCTCAGCAGTGTATTTCATCAGTCTGTCTGTTCTGTTCCTCGCTCTGGCGCTGGTGTATTCCTTCACCCTCCCATGCTTCTGACTGTACCCAGTGCTTGTATAAATAAATAAATAAATCTCAAAAAAAAAAGATTAAAAGGGCCTCCCCGGTGGCGCAGCGGTTGAGCGCTGGGTCACGAAGCTGCCCGTAGCCTCTGCAGCACTGGTTCGATCCCTGGCTGCTCCCCGGCCACTGGAGGAGGATCCCGCATGGCGCGCAGACCTCTCCTGCCGCCCGCTGCTCCCCTCAGCAGTGTATTTCGGTCCTTCTGCCTGCTCTGCTCCCTGCTCTGGCTCTGGTGAATTCTCTCACCCTCCCGCGCTTCTGACTGTACCCAGTGCTTGTATAAATAAATAAACAAATTAATTAATTAAAAAAAAGATTAAAAGAAAAATGAAGGTGAACTGATTAGATGTCTCTTGGTGCTCCCCATTTGGGCGGAATCGTGCACTGTCCATCAGATTCTTATGTTGACACCCTTACTCCTATGTGATTACATTTGGAGATAAGACACTTAAGAGGTAATTAGGATTAAACAAGATGATCAGAGGGCCCCCTTATAACACTGGTATCCTTATGAGAAGAGGACTCACCAGGAGAGCTTGCATATGGAATGTATAACGAGGAATGAGCATGGTGAGAAGGGAGTGCCTACAACCTAGGCAGAGAAGCCTCACCACGAACCAAACTTGCTGGGCCTTCATCTCTATCTTGAACTTCCAGCCTCCAGAATTTTGATAAAGTTTTCTCTTCTTAGATCATCTAGTCCCTGATAGAAACCACCTAGCTTGATGAAAGTTCATTGCAGGAGGCCTGAATGCAAGAGCCCACCAGGAAGCCCACCTGGGGGCAGGAATGCAGAAGCCAGCCTAGAAAATTCAGACAATGCATCCCTCCCCGCCCTAGAATCTTTTCCCGCCTTGCAAACTAGGTCTCCCACCTGACCTCTCCTCACCCTATAAAAGCCTGCCTCCCCCTGGCAACGTGCATGGCTTCACCAACCCCCACCTTGGGTCCGTGAATCCCACCCAGAGCGCAATAAATTTTCCCTCCTTCGAGAAATTTAGCCTGGCTCTCCTATTTTTTTTTTAATTTTTAAAAAATGTATTTATTTATACAAGAACCGGGGTATAGGCCAGGTGCGCAGGAGGGTGACAGGATTCACCAGAGACAGAGCGGGGAACAGAACAGGCAGATGACGAAATAAACTGCTGAGGGGAGCAGCGGGTGAGACAGGAGAGGTCTGTCGCACCATGTGGGACCCTCGCAGGCCGGCCGGGATCAAACCGGGGCTGCAGAGGCTGCGGGCAGCTTCACAGCGCTGCGCTCAACCGCCTGCGCCACCAGAGGAGGCCCTGGCTCTCCTTTTCTTTACCCCGCCGAGTCTTTCACTTGAGAAGAGTAATATACTCCTTTCGCCATTTTTATGGTAAATGAACAGCTATATCCACTCCAGCTGAAGAAAAGAATACTGACTTGGGGTCAGTCCTCTGAAATTGTTAGGGGAGAGAATTTCCTGAATGAACTGCATGTTGTGGTTTTTGGAGCCTGTGGGTTTGGAGTGCGGAGTCCTTGGGTTCATTCTGGGAAAGGTTTCACCAGAGCTTCCATTTCAACGACACCAGGCGAGTTTCCCAGGCGAGTTTCTCCATGAGACAGACATTAGTTGTATTTAAAGGGCAGGTTGATTAGGGAAAGGGACAGAAGAATAAAGGACACTTGCATAGACACAAGCAGGCAGGAAGAGCTGCTCCAGAAGGGACAGGTTTGCTGAGAGAGGCCTGCACTGTTGCAGGCGGGCAGCCTTGAGGAAAGCTGCCTCCACTGAGGGAGATCAGTGACAAGTCCAGGCAGGTACAGGTCAAGGGCAGGCTGGAAGCTGCTGCCCTGCAGAGGAGAATTGTTAAAAACAAGCACCTGCCTAGGCACAGGTGGGGAGATGGACTGCATGCTGCCCCTAGGAGATTCTACAATGGGCTCAATCTCCATATCTTTAACTTTAGATGTGCCCTTGGGATACCTGCTTGGATGTTATGCTTTGTAATCTAGGCGGCAATGCCTAAGGATACTAGTCTGTGCCTAAGGGCCTAAGGATATTATTTTCAGCAACTGTGTTGTCTGTGCCTAAGGATCTTAGTTTTCATAACTGTTGTCATCTGCACCTAAGGATCTTGGTTTCCATAGCTGTGTCAATGGCTATGCTAATCTCTTACCCCCACCTCCTGTGAGCCAGGTTTCTGGTCTTGCGGTGCATCTCCTTTTCAGTTTTTTTTTTTTTTTCTATTCTTGTCCTCCATCACTACACAAACTCAGGTTTTTTTGACCACCCTCTGGCCCCCAGGCCAGAGAGATCCAAGGCACCAAGGACTGCAAATCCCATAATGCCATCACCACAGAAGGGAGGATTGCTGGGAACTGAGAGTGGAGTTATGCAGCCAGGGTTGGTATATAACCAGAGACACGTGGGCCTTGTGTGGTTGGTTTTTCGCCGGCTTTCCTCGAGTTCTTGGGATCCCAGTTAAGCGGAAAGGGTAGGACACATTCGCCAATTTATCTCTCTCTCTTTTTTTCCCCAAAGTTTTATTTAATTTATATAAGAGCTGGGGTACAGGCCAGAGGTGTGGGAGGGTGAGAGGATTCACCAGAGACAGATCAGGGAGCAGAACAGGCAGATGGATCGAAAACACTACTGAGGGTAGCAGAGGGTGAGACAGAAGAGGACTGCCCCGCCATATGGGTATCTCCCTGGCTGGCTGGGAATCGAACCCCCACGCTGTGAAGGCTGTGGACAGCTTCACAGCGCTGCGCTCAAACCGCTGCGCCACCCAGGAGGCCCTATCTCTGTCTCTTTCTCCCTGGGTTACTCCTCTCATCATTTCGCCTTTTTTGTAAATAAGCCCTTTATTAATCTTTCATAATCTGTGCCTGCAGTTGGGCCTCATTATGAGTTATTTTAAGCCTGTGGGTGAGGACTCACACTCAGGCCCACTTACTTCATGTTGGGTTTGCCTGTAACATGTCACCAAACAGGCCCAGCAAAGTTGGTAGCAGAGAGTGAAGGGGACCTTGCAATGGGTAGTGGAGGAAGGTGAAAATATCCATTGTGTCCCTGGCAGCAGTTCTCTCGGGTTAACAAGGCCTCTAAGTCAAACATTCAAACATTCAGAGGTTCCTGAAAGTGCTGTTCTCTGAACATATGTGCATAGATGGTCAGGAATATGCATCATGCTGATATCTCTTTAAAGAAGAAATTGTTACCCCAGGTGCTGCAGCAAATAGTCTTTACCCTTGGAGTGATTTTTCTCAACAGATAGCTGTGTCACCTAAGGCATGTTCTTTCAGTGTTCACTTTGCATGACTGATGGAGGCAAAAGCCTAAAGGCCTATTTGGTTTGTCTTAAAGCAGACAACTCTGAAGTGGGACTTTAACTCCAGGTGATTCCTGGGGCCTGGTGCCACAGCTGCACCTCCTTAACTCTGTTTCCTCCTTTCTTTCCCTTCTGTATTAGCTGATACTAATGGTGCTCCCCTATAATGACCTTATACTCTAAACTTTCTCTCATAGTCTGCTTTCCAGAGAATCTGATCAGTTACATTCGCTAGCAATTGAATTAATCTTAAAACGGGAAGAAAATTTCAAGCCTTCAGTATGCCTTTGCTTTGGTAGTCAGCAACTTCACAACAAAATGCAAAGTCATATTTAACATACTGTTGCACTAAATGATTACTTTTACACTTAAGTTTGTGTGAGCTGGATTTTTACCAAGTGTCCAAAATGTACCCAGTAGATGAGAAATTTATTCATGAAGTTATTAATCCGTGTTTTATTGCAGAATTCACTGACTGAGCCTTATCATTCTGATACCTTCTTTCTTTAGAGGTTATAAATGTTGAGGCAGATGGAAAAAAGCTACTACAATAGAGCTGAGAAACATTGGATTTTTCCTTCATTGGATGATATATAGCCAGGTGTAATCTTATAATCTTTATGCTGAAATTGTGTCAAACTGACAGTCATAATTGATGTTAAAGGGGACCAGAACAAATGGGACAAGCTCTGTGTGATCTGTTTATTTTGAGATTAGGCATCCATCCTGGGTAGATAGCCTATAATTCTATAATTATGTTCTGCGAGCTATGTGAAACAGCAGCAACAAAAAGCATGGTATTAATTTGCATGTTGTGATAGGAATAACACAGACTAAAATACATCCTATTCCATTGATTGCCTTTTTGCACAGATCTGATAATGTGATATTTCTTTGGTGTATCAAGTCTATTTATTCTACTGTGCTTCATGTTCTTCCACTGAAACTGGAACTAATGGGAAGGGGACAAAAGAAAAGAGAGCCAAAACATTTCAGTACAAGAAATTTCCTTTTCAAAAGATTATCTATTTTATATTTCAGGCAAATCACTAAATAATACATTTAAATATTCAAAAGAGATCTTATTTTTATTTTAGTATACTAATTTAGATCTGCATTAATGGATGTTTGTAATCCAAAATATGTCCTTTTAGCCCTTCATCATACTTATGATATCATACTTTTAATTCTATTGTGTATTTTATTTATTAAAATTTTTTAAAAGATTTATTTATTTATTTATACAAGCACTGGGTACAGTCAGAAGTGCGGGAGGGTGAGAGAATTCACCAGAGCCAGAGTGGGGAACAGAACAGGCAGACTGATGAAATACACTGCTGAGGGGAGCAGCGGGAGGCAGGAGAGGTTTGCGCGCCATGTGGGACCCTCGCCAGGCGGCCGGAGATCAAACTGGCCCTGCAGAGGCTGCCAGCAGCTTTGCAATCCAGCACTCAACTGCTGCGCCACCGGGGAGGCCCTATTTTTATTTTGTTAAAAATTTATTTATTTTTATACAAGAGCTGGGGTACAGGCCAGAGGCGCTGGAAGGTGAGAGGATTCACCAGAGACAGATCAGGGGAAAATAGGCAGACGACCAAAATACACTGCCGAGGGGAGCAGCGGGTGAGACAGGAGAGGTCTGCCGCACCATGTGGGAATCTCCCTAGCCGGCCAGGAATTGAGCCCACACTGCAGAGGCTGTGGACAGCTTCAACAGCTTCACAGTGCTGCACTCAACCCTCTGTACCACAGGGAAGGCCCTGTGTACATTTTAAAGTCACAAAGTCCATCATTATCTCTCTTATTCACTAATGTATGCACTTCACTGCGCATGCCCCCCATCTCCCCATTCCCTAAGTTTAAAAAATCACTAAACTTAAGTTCAGTGGATATTTGCTATTTCACTTAGTGGTTTTGTATCTTTACCCCCACATCTAGTTTACATTCTGTTTGGTGACATTTAATTTCCTTTTTGAGACTTAGACCTCACCCATTGTCCAAGGTTTATGAGAATGTATATATGAATGCTCTGTGATTAAATGGAAAGAATAAAGAAAACAATTGATTTAAACCTTCATGAGAATGTTTAAAAGCATCAGAATCATTGACCTTAGGAATGTCCTTGCCCTTACCTTTTTACCCCGTTTGGAGGTCTTGTCATTCCCACTGATACTATGAGTTACCTGACTATTTTCTAATAAATTCCCTTTTCAAGTCATATTACCCACTTTATGTTGAAGCAAAAAAAAAAACAAAAAACAAAAAAACTTAAGGCTCGACTTCTTCAAAACTTTGCTACTACCTAAAAATACCAAATGTCAAATTTATATAAGAAATATAAAATAGGAGCCTCCCTGGTGGCACAAGGGTTAAGATGTAACCTATGAAGCAATCTGCAGCCACAGTAGCACAAGTTCGATCCCCGGCCAGGGAGCAACCCACATGGCGAAGCAGACCTTTCCTGTCTCGCCAGATGCTCTCCTCAGCAGTGTGTTTCGGTCAATCTACCTGTTCTGTTCCCCACTCTGTCTCTGGTGAATCCTCTCACCCCCCACACCTCTGGCCTGTACCCCGGCTCTTATATGCATAAGTAAATAAATCTTAAAAAAAAGGAAATATAAAATAAGGAAATACTATAACTAATGTGTTATAATTGCAAAGAGTTTTGAACTTTGTCATTTGATAAAATATTACTCTTTTTTTCATCATGATGAATCAACTTTTAGAATAGTTTCTCTTCATCTGCTTCCAAAACGCATTTGAAATAATATACATAATAGATCCCAAAGACTCCACTGAACCAAAAATTAGAAACAATAAAGTAGTACTGTGAGTGTCAAGCTACAAAATCAAATATAAAGTTTGTTGCATTCCTTTATGCAGACAATGAATTAGAAGAGGAAAAAAAATAAAAAAGCAATTCAATTTATAATCTCATCCAAAAGAATCAACTAACTAACAACAAACAAAGACGGTGATATACCTATGCAACAAAAACTGTAAGACTTATAGAAGACACAAAGAAATGGAAAGCTATTCCCTGATCATGTATTAGAAGAATTAATATTATCGAAATAGTCCTTGCCCAAAGCAATATACAGATTCAATATAATTTCTATGAATTTCAATGGCATTGTGCAAAGAAATATAGCAAACATTACTAAAATTTGCATTGAACCAAAACAGACTTCAAAAAGCAAAAGCATCCCAACAAAAAGAATGGCAGAGTCATACTTCCAGACTTCATATTATATTACTAAGCTGCAGTAATATCAACAGTATTTATTGAAATAGAAATAAACATACATAATCATGGAATAGAATTTTGAGCACAGAAATATACCCACACTTATTTTGACTTTTAATTTACAACAAAGGATCAAAGAGTATATACACTAGTGAAAGGAAAATCTCTAACAAACGATATTGGAAAAACTGGACAACTATATGCAAAATAATGGTGCTAGCCCACTGTCTTTCACCAGATTTAAAAATTAACTTACAATTTATGAAATACTTATGGTAATACCTGAAGTTACACAATATAGAGAAGAAGATAATGAGCAAAATTTCTGTAATATTTGCTTCAGGAATGTCTTTTGGGACTTGACTCCAAAGGCAAGGAAAAGCAAAAAATAAACAGGTTGGACAATATCAAACTTAAATGCTTCTGCACAGGGAAGGAAATTATCATGAAAACATAAAAATATCACACAAAATGGAAAGAAATATTTGCACATCATACATTTCCCAAGGGACTAATATCCAGTTAAAAAGAACTTATAACAGGGCCTCCCTCGTTAAAACACAGCACTTTCAAGCTATTGCTAGCCACTGCAACATGAGTTTGATCCCTGGCCAGGGAGCTAACCCGCACGGAGGAGCAGACCTCTCCTGTCTTGCCTGCTGCTCACCTCAGCAGTGTATTTCAGTAGATCTGCCTGTTCTGCTCCCCACTCTGTCTCTGATGAATTCTCTCAAAGCCCCCCCCCACCCCTTGCAACACACACACCTCTGGCCTACACCTCAAGTTGGCCAATGGACTGAGGTGGCTTTAATGCTGCAGTGGTCTGGGTAAGCAAATCAAAGTCTGGGTCTGTAAATGCTGTGCTGTTATGAAATCACAGCATTAAGGACACCCAGCCAACTGGGTTGTAAGCTGAAGCGAATCAGTCATTTCCTTTCTTGGCTTCTGCACTTTCTCCAAGTTTCTCCCCTGCTCCTCTCAGAGCACTCTTAACTTCCAGCTTGGCATTGCCTTATTGGTGTCAACTTTTGTTCAAATAAACTCTTAAAAATTTCAATAGTCCTCACATTTTTTTTTTAAAGATTATACAAGAACTGGGGTACATTCAGAGGCGCAGGAGGGTGAGAGAATTCACCAGAGAGAGGG
Source organism: Talpa occidentalis (assembly GCF_014898055.3). Lineage (NCBI taxonomy): Eukaryota > Metazoa > Chordata > Mammalia > Eulipotyphla > Talpidae > Talpa > Talpa occidentalis. Next base: position 78,533,691 of record NW_023604972.1, read on the forward strand.
GGGAGCAGAACAGGCAGACAGACCGAAGACACTGCTGAGGGGAGCAGTGGGTGAGGCAGGAGAGGTCTGCGCACCATGTGGGTTTCTCCCTGGCTGGCCCTCCTGGAATGGAACCTGTGCTGCAGAGGCTGTGGACAGCTTCACAGCATGGAGCTCAAGCCGCTGCTCCACCAGGGAGGCCCCTCCTCACTTACTTTTTTTTTTTTTAAAGATTTATTTATTTATACAAGCACTGGGTACAGTCAGAAGCGTGGGAGGGTGAGAGAATTCACCAGAGTCCCAGTGGAGCGCAGAGCAGGCAGACTGATGAAGTACACTGCTGAGGGGAGTAGTGGGCGGCAGGAGAGGGAGGTCTGCGCCGCATGTGGGACCCTCACCCGGTAGCCGGTGGCCGGGGATCGAACTGGCACTGCAGAGGCTACGGGCAGCTTCGCAACCCAGCGCTCAACCGCTGTGCCACCGGGGAGGCCCCTCACTTACTTTTAACACGTTTTCTTCTTATTTGCTGGAAGCACATCTTCCAGGAGCTTCCCAAGAGTGGGCATGTAGTTAATTGTCTTCCTTGAAAGTATGGACATTTCTTAAATCTTGATCTATATATTTTGGCAGAGCATTATTTGCAGGTTGTAGACTTTCTTCATTGCCTTTCAGCCAGTCTTGTTGCAACCGAGAAGTTCAATGGCCATCTGATTCCTGATCCTTGACTATGACTAACTTTTTTCTTTCTGGAAGCTTTGTTTATCCCTAGGCTTGTGGAATCTTGTGGTACCACTTCATGTAGGTCCTTTTCATTTATTCTGCTGGGCATTGAGATGATCTTTTCTGTTTTTGGAAATTTTCCTGTATAGGTATCCACTGCTTTTTAAAAGTTTGTGTTATACCACTCTGGTTTTACCAAAGACCTACTGAACTGAAATACAGTTATTCTGCCTGTTCTGTTCCCCGCTCTGTCTCTGGTGAATCCTCTCACTCTCCTGCACATCTGGGCTATACCCTGTTCTTGTATGCATGAATAAATAAATCTTAAAAAAAAAAAAACCTAAAGTAACACTAATATAGTAAAAGCAGGAATGATATGAGACATATAGCATGTACAAGATAGTTACCAGGGAGGGCACTTGGAGGGGCCCCTCCCAAAGATTTGGGGGACATTGCCTCTATGATGACTCCTGCAAAATAAAACTGATGCTATATTTTTCTTTTCAACCTTTTATTGTAAGTGAAAATCCTCTTTGGATCTCTTCTGCTTAGCAAAAACATTGAACTTCTTGGTTGCAACAAGACTGGCTGAAAGGCAGTGGAGAAAGTCTACAACCTGCAAATCCACACTGCTGAGGGGAACAGCAGGTGAGATAGGAGAGGTCTGCTGTGTCTTGTGGGTTTCTCCCTGGCCCACCTGAAATCGAACCTGTGCTGCAGAGGCTACAGACAGCTTCACAGCACTGCGCTCAACCCACTGCACCATCAGGGAGGCCCTCTTTTAGGTTTTATGTGTTATTTGGTATAATTTGGTAGGTTACATTTTGGGTGTGGGAAATCTCAACTATTTCTTCTATAAATTAATGGTCATTGCTTCTTTTTGCTACTTTAGCCATGAAAGATTCATAGAAATGCTCTTCTTTAGGGGAAATCTGTATTTCTTTCCTTTCTTGACTCCAGCAGGACTTGTGCTGCTGTGTGCTGCTCTGTAACTTTATCCCTGTGCATTTATACCTACCCATGCCTTTCCTATTACTTTTTGGAGTTGCAAAGGGATCGAGGAGAGACTGTGGGTGTCTCTGTGTCCTCATTTTGTAAGGATTATTGGGAGAGGGGTCCAGTGTGAGTCTCTGGAAAGTATCCTGCAAAACACCAAAAACAGAACCAGTAGGATATCTTTAAATGGCTTCATAAGGGGAAAAGGCCCCTGTCTCTTTGACCCGCTTTGATATTAGAATTACAGTGGGAACTGTAGACACAAGAGGATGACATTTGAGAGATAGGGACCAAGAAAAATTATCAGTACTTGGTCTTGTAAGAGAGCAGAGTGAGTAGGACTGACGGGGTGCAGGCTTTGCCTGATTCAGCTGATAATCCACCGGCATCACATACCATCTACCATCAGGGCCCACCAGCCCTCCCCTGTGTCATTCCTGTCCCGTTGGGTGCTGTCTCCCAAGTCCAGATATTATCTTGACTGACCCCTGCTGGCCTGGAAAAAGTCCCAAATTCTATTGGAGTAGTTTCCTTATCATTCTCTGCAAAACCTGAAAATTTATTTTGTAAAATCCTTATTCTTAGACCTGTTTCATACCCATCAGCCCTTGTGAAAATAGTGGTTTAGTGGTTATCAACCAAAAAGCATAGTGGAATTACTTGGGGAACTTTTTTTAAAAATATATTTTAAGGGCAGGTTTAATAGGGAAGGGATAAAACAGTTAAAGACACTTGCATAGACACAAGCAGGCAGGAAGAGCTGCCCCAGAAGGGACAGGTTTGCTAAGAGAGGCCTGCACGGTCGCAGGTGGGTGGCCTTGACAGGTCACGGGCAAGCAGGAAGGCTGCTGCCCTGCAGAGGGAGAGAGTTGGTGAAAAGAGGCACCTGCATAGTCACAGGTGGAACTTTTGAAATACAGCTCTCCCCCTGGCCTCCTTATTTTGAAGCCCTGAGGTGAAGGCCCAGGACTCTGTACTTTAAACACTGAACCCCTGCTTAATTTGGGAACCACAAGAGTAGCTGATGACTTTCCCTGGGTAGAGACTTTCGGTCCTATGAAAGGACACCCTGTTGAGCTGGCATGAATGGTGACACTGTAGTTCTGCCTTTGTCCTACGCTCCTCCGGCTCCTTTTCACCTTATTGATGGTGCAGGTTTGTGAGTGCCAATGGAGGGGCAAAAAGAACTTGTTTCTGCTCTAAACAACTGTTCACGTATGTGATAAAAAATACTTATCTTTAACATAAGTTGTAATTTAATTTGTCCATCGTGGATTCAGTTAAAGAATGATTTTCTCTGAAACACCTGAACGGAGAAAAATGCATGTCAAATAAAAGAGTGAACACTAGGGGACAGCAAATCACCACTTGGAGGAAACTCTGCACACAGATGCTTAGGGCAAAAAGATTGTTTTCTTCAAAATGTGATGTTTGTTAAATATCTTCTTTAAAAAGGGCATAATACCCAAATGATAGTTTCAGTCTTTTAAATGTTTCCCTCCATGTTATCCTGACAGCCCCACATCTTCTCATGAAGCATTTTTACCTGCTACTCAGTATTTCCTTATAGGGAGCCCCCTGGTTCCTTTCCCCAAGACGTCCAGCATGGATCCTGGAAGGATGCACCACCTGTCCTCAGAAGAAGTGGCTTGAATAGTTTATTTCCTGTCCTTGGAGGGATGAGGCACTGATGGTCTCCACCCCTGGATCTCTGAGGGAGCATAGACTCTGTGGTGGAGCCCACACAGGTGATAGTACTCTAGGAGACCCCAGCCAGGTGAGGGACGACCCTGAGGCCTGCTTTGTCCTGAGGGATATTCTGTAAAGCCAAAGGCTGAATGTGTTAGGTGAGATGCTTTATTTTATTTTATTTTATTTTATTAAAGGAGATAGGATTTACACCACAAAGACTTTGTGTTTATTTATTTATTAATATTATTTTTTAAAGATTTATTTATTTATGCATCCAAGAACTAGGGTACAGACCAGAGGTGTCAGGGGTGAAAGGATTCATCAGAAACAGAGTGGGGCACAAAACAGGCAGAATGACTGAAATACACTGCTGAGGGGAGCAGTGGGCGAGACAGGAAAGGTCTGCTGCACCATGTGGGTTGCTCTCTGGCCAGCCGGAGATCGAACTTGTGCTGCAGAGGCTGCAGATAGCTTCATATGTTGTGTTTTACCCCCTTGTGCCACCAGGGAGGCCCTATTTATTTTTTTAAGATTTATTTTTATTTATATAAGAGCTGGGGTACAGGTCAGAAGTGCGGGAGGGTGAGAGGATTCACCAGAGACAGAGAAGGGAGCAGACCAGGCAGAAGGACCAAAAGCACTGCTGAGGGGAGCAACGGGCGTGCCATGTGGAAATCTCCCTTACTGGCCGGAATCGAACCCATGCTGCAGAGGCTACAGACAGCTTCACAGCATTGCGCTCAACCCACTGCACCACCAGGGAGGCCCAAGATGCATTATTTTAAATCAACTGGATCTCTTTCTTCTGACAGCTCTTAGAATTATTACCAGGGATATTTTCCTACCTAGAGCTCTCTGTAGTCCATCCAACCTAGGGAAAAAAACATGCTGGGTTTAGATGGTTCATGTGGCCAAATATGGCTGCTTTTGGCAGGAGAGTAGAGCTTATCAGCTGGGACTCTGCATCTGTGACTTGTGGAGGCCTCTTCACAACCTGGGTGTGAGGTTGTGATGCTGTTCTTGTGAGTTGCATGGTACTGAACAGTTCCCATAACTTGTATGTTCTAGTTTGTGAAGTGAAGGGGTTCGGTTGGCTGGTGACTTGGCCCCATTGTTTCCAACAGAATCACAGTCTCTGAGGGTGGCCCCTGGCAGGTGTATTTGGGTGTGGGAGGCAGGGAAAAGGAGAACTCAGCTCACTGTCAGTGATTCTGATTAGTTCCCCACAATGAGGATTCATGCTAGAACATTGCAAGTCTTTCTAAGCAACATTCATTCACTCATTAAAATTTTAGCAAAAATATGCTGATATAAGGGTCTTTATGAGTGCATTTTGAATTTAGATCCAGTAAAAAAGTGCCAGTATCATATGGACTAACACATACATGCGCACACAAACACACACACACTTTTCGGTATGTTTCAATTAATATAATAACAGGCACTTGACTGGGTTACATTAATATTATTTATTTTCTTAATCTCAGATCTACTATTACTGGCAAAATGAAACCCATGAACCAAAAAAATGAGTGACATTGACTCAAGCAGCTGACACAGAGAGCTCTGGAAATCTCAAGTCCTCCTCCCAGCAGGCACTCTGCCACCAATGGGCCGTGTGATCTTTGCAAAATGTCTTGAGTTTCTTTATGTTTGCTAATGATTATTTTCCAAAGGGGAATGTAGAAATGCTGCTGTTTATTTCCTGGGATGAAGATTAGGATTAAATGAGATAACATGTGCAACAGCACGTTGTAAGTCATGTAACGTTGTAAGCCTCTATGCTAACGCCGTCTTTTCTGCCGTTGCTAATGCCATGAAGCAGAAGTGGTGCTGCTTTTCCTCCCAGGTGGCAATGGATGAGGCTGGTTTTGGTGAATGACCTTGCTGGTTTTCTCTTTCACTTTCCATAAACCATAACAACCCAAGTCTCTGCGTCCCTGTCCTCAGCCGACTCCTCTCCAAAGCGCCCTTCACACAGCATCTGTCTCATACACCCAAAATATGTATCCCATGATCCAAAGTACCTGAGCTAAAGGCTTCTCCCCTACAGTTGTTTACTTTCTCTGTAAATGTTAGGTTTTGTGGTGAACCGTGGCTTCAAAGATTCAAAAGCTCCATATTGGTTTGTTTGGGATAGACTTTCCAGAAAAACAAACCCAGTGAGTCTGAGAAATGCTGCCTACATTGTCCTCCCTGTACATTGTCCTTCCCGTTCCACCCCTCAAGGGCGGGGCTTTCAAATTTCTGTTTTGGGCTTTCAGTCAAAGCTTCCTTGTTTTGGATATCAAGGGTCCTTTTCCAAGCTACTTTCTTCCTTTCTCTAGAGTGAGGTGAGGGGATGGTGCATTTACATCCTTGTTTTACAGGGAATCCAAATGCATAGCTGTTGGGAGAGGCATTTTGGGATTAGATAGGCCAAGCAACTGCCTTTGTTTCAGGGAACATGGTATCCTGTTTCCTTATGGTTCTCTTCCCCAAGGGAATAGGCAGGTGTTTGATGACCTTAGTCAGCATCACTCATTGTGCTAACTTTTTTTTTTTAAGATTTATTTATTTATGCATAGAAGAGCTGGGGTACAGGCCAGAGACATGGGGGGGGGTGAGAGGATTTACCAGAGACAGAGTGGGGAACAGAACAGGCAGACTGACTGAAATATACTGCTGAGGGGAGCAGTGGGTGAGACAGGAGAGGTCTGCTGCACCATGTGGGTAGCTCCCTGGCCAGCCGGGGATCAAACTTGTACTGCAGAGGCTGCGGACTGCTTCATAGTGCAGTGCCCAACCCCTTGAGCCACCAGGGAGGCCATCATTGGGCTAACTTTTTTAGAAAATCTTTTAAAGTCATTGAAGCACAATTCCTATTTTTACATACCAACTGCAGAATGGGGGAGGGCAGTTCTGGGATCACCAAAGAGAACTTCGGAGATTACCAGCCCTATCCCCCTGCCCACCATGATCCCCCAAGCTCTGTGACCCCTACATCATTCCCACTTGGCAGGAGGCTCCCTTGCAGGTCATAGGCTCTGCCACCAAATCAAGGTTCTTCTCATCAGCACTAACCTTGAGTGGGCTCTGAACTTGGGGATGGGCACTCTGCTGGAGGACCAGCTTTCCCACAATACCCAGCCCCTTACATACTGAGACTTGTATACAAAGGATTGTTTAACCTTCATAAAAAGTGAAATCAGAAAATTTAGACCAGTCCCTGTTTAAAAAAAAAAATTCGATTTAAACAGATATAATACTATTTGACTAAACCTCTATAAGCTTTCAGAACTTACTTTCAGAACTTACTTTCAGTTGCTACCTGAAATGGTAACAGTTTGCCCAGGGATAGGGGGTGGCCCAGGTTTAGAGAGACTGCTCTGGAGGCCTCAGAGAGGCCCCGGCCACCACCAAGTGAGACTTGGACCACTGTCTTCGAGAAAGAAGGGGGTAATGAGAGTGCCTTCCTCACAGAGAAGTGAAGATGAAAGGGGTGTGTGCAGGTAGGCCTCTTCCAAGGGAACTTCGCTAGTTTTATTAAAATGTGAGCCAAATGCCATCAGAGCCCCAGGGAGACAGTCAGCGCCCTTCTGCTGGAGACTGTTGGGGGACAGTAGCAGGGAACCAGGGCGGGACTCTGAGCACCCTGCCCTCTGTGTTCTCAACATCTAGCAAGACTTTCCTTTTCTTACAAATACTCATTTAGGTGAGTAAGAACTGTTGAAACTGCAAATATTTCAGGCCTTTTGCTTTTTCTGTGCTCTTTTAAAGATTTGCCTGTAGTTTGCTTGGAAAATGAGACTCTCCTGGCCAATGTGTTTATCTTCTTTATTTCTGGTTAGTTTCTCTTTCTAATTCAAATACACAATTTTTTTTTAGGCTCACAGTATGGCAGGAGGATGTTTAGATCTAAAATAAACTGTTTTGTCAAAACTAAAAAACAAGAATTCACTGAATCTATGCGCTTTTTCCTTTATAGAAACTAACTTTTTTTCTTAGATTAAGTGCACTCTTCCTTTAATTAGTATAAATCATTTTATTTCTGGTGAAACTTTAGGTTTTGACACCTTCTAAAGATGGGAGGTATTAGGGATGTATCTTCAACAACAGAATTGTTCTTACCAAGTCATCAGCCTGAAGCTGAAATCTATAGCATAAATCCTCTAAAAATACCTATTTTACTGTATTCCATCTGAACTCTTATTTATACTGAATTTTCCCCTAAATTCAAAAAGAGCTGGGTAAGCTGTTTCTGTTTACTTTGTGAATCCTTTTTCTCCACTGGCTTCTGTTTCCTTCAGAGCTGCCTTTTTACAGCAAGTGTTTTGACTTGTGCAGTGGTTCTATGTGGAAAAGTCCCCTGCAATCCTGGGGGGGGGAGGTTTCAGATGACCAATCGATTTTTAACTCTCTGGACTCCTACAGAGTCAACAAACTAACTCAAGGGGATCTCATTTTACCAAGGTGATTCCTAAGACCCGCACACGTGTGCTCAAGAGACCTCACCTGCTCATGGTAATGCAGGAGCCAAGCTCCATTCCTTACCCAGCCCAGGGTGCACAGCCACAGAAGGCACAGGGAGACTGCCCAGGGCAGGCTGCCCTGGAAGGCAGGGCCCAGCTTCTTCCATTGCTGCCCCGAGTTGCCCACGGACTGTTGCGGTTCTTGAAGTCCTGAATGAGCAAATGCCAAACTAAGTTTCCGATGAACTGGGACTTCTGCCAGCTGTGAGCACTGTGTTGTGCCCTGGGGCTCTCCTGTCCCCTGAGGCCTCTGCTGTCTCCTGTGAGCTTTGCCTACCCTGAGTTCTCACTTGTCCCGCCTATGCCAGAGCTGCTATGCTGTTCCTGAAAGCAGTTTCTCCTGCTTCTGCCAAGAGGCCCTCTGTGACTGGGGTCTGACCCTGAGCCCCAAGGACAGCCACAAACCGTGCTGTTGGGCCCTCTCTGTCACCCCCACTCTGTCACTCCCCCACCCCCCATTTCAGGCTCAGCCATCTACAAGGCCTTAGATGAAACATTCCATTGCCAAACTCTATTCAAATCAACTCCTCCAGAACCTTTCTCCCAAATTAGTGTGTTTCCTTTTGGGTAATGTGACAACAGACCACTGATGTTGAATTTGTAATCTGAAGTAAGCATAAGGGAATGATTTACATATTTGAAGTATTTCAATTGTGTCAGTTAAAGAAAGTTTTGAGATCAGTCCTCCCACTACCCCTGGCCTTGATGTCCATCACTGAATAGTAGATTGTAGAGTCTCTCCAAGGGTGCATGAGATTGATGGCGCCCCTGATGGAGTAGGAACTGCTTCTGGCTCAGTTCTGGGTCTCCAATTAAATATATGTTTGATCTTCTCACTGTGTCCATTACATCTCCTCTGCTCTTCTCTATATCCCATTCCTTTCACTGTTTCAATCTGACTTATCTTCCAGTTCACCAATTCCTCAGTTTTCTCCAATCTTCTGGTAAATCCAATACATTATTTTATATTTTGATTATTATTTTTTTAGGTTCCTGAATTTCAGCTTGTTTCCTATTCAGATCTGCAATGTCACTTGCTCTTTTTTCCAATTCTTTGCGGAAATTGTTTCGTTTTGTTTTTCTGTCTGCGTACATTCGTCATAGTAGTTTTATAGTCTGTGTCTGGTTATTTTGTTATCTGGACTATTTCTATTGTCATTTGTGCTGGTTGTTGTTCATGATGTCCTGTCTCCTTGGGGCCTGGCTATTTTAATTGTGTGTTGGACATTATATTTGAAAACATTACTTGTAGAAATAATTTGAGGCCAAGAATGATATTTTTCCCTAGAGACAATTTTCTTTTGCTTCTGCTAGGTGCCTGGGGTAGAAACCAGGATCATGTTAATCTAATTGCAGAGCTTAGGGCTTTGTGGCTGTAAATGGAAATAGGTTTGATTGTAGTCTGCACTTATTTCTTGGGGACAATGCTCAGGACACCGACCCCAAGCAGTGGGTGGCTCATTGGAACCGACACTCAGCAGTGTCCAGACTCTGCCTTTGCCTTGCTGCCCACATGAGAGGCCAAAGTTTGCTTTGCCTTTTGTCAAAAGAAGCCCCAGATGTGAGACTCATCTTTTTTTTTTTTTCAATTTTAACTAGATCATGACAAGGTAACTCTTTACTCTCTTGTTAGTTGCTTAACCCTTTTAGGAAAATATTTTTGTAGTTTTTATCCAGCTTTTAAAAGTTGTCCTCACTGGAAGAGTTGGTTTGAATTACCTAGTTAGTCTTTAGTGGAAGTGGAATTTGGGTGCAGTAAAGTCTGTGAAGCCAGCCAGTGCCACTCTTCAAAGACAGAAAGTCCTGGGCATTTGCTGTTTGCTCCTGAGGCCATCAGAAGTCAGCTCTGAGTTCACTGGAGGTCTAGGTGTGCACAGACCCTTCCAATAACACAGGAGACAAATCCCCAGAGACCTGTGGTCCTGTCGTCTGCATCAAACACTGGGGGCTGGCTAGGGGATGTAACAGGTGGCAAAAATGAGGAGAGTACATTTTTAGCAGTACACTATTATGCTCTCCATCTGGACCAAGATCCTGAGCCTGCCTGTGAAATGTAAAGGATCTGGTAGCTAAGCAAAGGCAGAGCAGGCACCTACCTCCACACCTCCACGCAGCCTTGTAACATGGATGTGCATTTGTACTGTTATTTTCACCCTTCTTGCACGTGCCTACTCACTGACTTTCAACTTAAGCATGTATGAGAATTTTGGGAGAGCTTGTTACCACACAGGCTGCTGCCTCCCTTCACCCTACCAGAACTTCTGATTCAGAAGGTCTGTGCTGGAATCCGGGAATTTGCATTTCTTTCAAGTTTCCATCTGGTGCTTCTGGTTTGAGGACCACACTTTAAGAATCCCTAACTTAATCCCTTTTAAACTAGATTATGAACCTTTTAAAGGTGGAGACTAGAATTCGTCCTCCTCACTTTCTCTGCAGATAGCTCAGGGCTACCGCCCACACAGAACCTCTGTCTGTAATACCCTTGACCGAGTCAAGTCAGGTCTAGGGGTTGTTTCATGTGTTGGTATTTCCAAACAGCTTCTATGGCCTTCCTGGCAGCTCTGTGGGGACTCCCCAGGGCACCTGGGTCTGGATGTTTCTCCCAGCGTTGGGGGTGTGGAGAGACTCTTTGAGGACCGATGACTCTGCTTTCCTCTTAAGGGCTGTTCACATTTTTCCGCTTTGAGAATTGAGTTTACTGCCTTTGATGAACAAACGCTGATAGTGGCAGGGTATGATGGCAAGAAGGCTAGGGTGGTTCAGTTTACATACTCACCAAGACAGAAGAGCGTGAAGCAGGATGAGAAGAGAAGTAAATGTGAAGAGAAGCAGAACGGGATAAAGTGCCTTCCGCCTACCGCTTGTAAAGCGTGTGTCCTGGCCTTTGGCTGCCACCTGCCTGTGTTGAGAGAAGAGTCCTGCTGGGTGGGCCATGGTGTTTGCTGCCCCCACTGACAGGTAGGAAGGATGCCCGGTAGGGAACTTGGTAAATAGATTGATCCCTTCTTAGACACTTGCTGCTCGTCTTGTGAGTGCTTTACCTCTATGGCCCAGTATTCCCCTGAGGTTAGGGTTGCTTCCTAGCTGGTGAACTGGGAAGTGGTTGGGCGTGTAAACAGCTGAAAGGCATTGCAACTTAATTTAGCTGACGTCAACAAGTTACTGACGATCTGCCGAATGCCAGGTTTATCCAGCCACTGGAAGGAAAGAAAGAAATGCCACATAGCCTCTCTCCTTCCATTTTAATGGAACATGCCAGGTGCTGTGGCAAGGAGGGGGCAAGAATAAGTTGACCTCCCACCTCTTTTCATTCAACGGGACACTTTGGAGAATTAGAGGGGACACAAAAATAATCACAGTGGAACAGTGAAAAGGAGGACACAGGGTTACCCTGTCTTACCAGTGGCGATGAGAGCCAGGAGAAAAGACAATTTAACTCAATCTAGGTAGTGGGCTGGGGTTTGGGGGCTTGGAGTGGAATTCTAGAAAGTTCCTTAGGGGAGATGATGCTTAAGTTGTGTCTGAAAGCCTGAACATTTGCATTTTAAAGCAGGGTCCTAGCAAAAGGAGCAACTCTTTCTCGAATGTAGCATGCAATTTTGGGTTCTCTAACTCCCGGGTCGCAGAAAGAGAAAGCTGCCAAACTGTGCTGCCATAGAGAACTCACACACACCTCCTTTGCTTGAAAAGCATTTATCATTTTTAGGGTCAGCAAGTCACCTGATAATCCACTGTTCCCTATTTCAGAAAAATAAAAGGTCAATTGATTGACTCAACACACTTAACGAGGACAATTTTGTCCCACTCTTCCCCTTGCTTCTGTCTTAGGAAAAAGTAAGTGAGGCTGATTTTTGAGTCAAGGTTGTAACAGGGTTCCCTTGGGGACAGCTACTTCTATCATATAGCTAATTTTTATTTTCTTCTAAAGATTTATTTATTTATTTATACAAGCACTGGGTACAGTCAAAAACGTGGGAGGGTGAGAGAATTCACCAGAGCCAGAGCAGGAAACAGAACAGGCAGAGTGACGAAAAACACTGCTGAGGGGAGTAGTGGACGCGGCAGGAGAGGTCTGTGTGCCATGTGGGACCCTCGCTGGTGGGTGGGATCGAACCAGCACTGCAGAGGCTGCAGGCAGCTTCACAACCCAGCACTCAACCGCTGCGCCACCAGGGGAGGCCCTAGTTAATTTTCAAAAAAAGATTTTTTAAATTTATTTATGCATACACGAACTGGGGTGTAGGCCGGGGATGCAGGGTGGGGTGAGGGAATTCTCCAAAGACAGACTGGGGAGCAGAGCAGGTGGGTCTACTGAAATATACTGATAAGGGGAGCAGCGGGTGAAACAGAAGTCTGCTATGCCATGTGGGCTGGCTCCTGGCCAGGGATGGAGCTCATGCTGCAGTGGCTGCTGGTACCGTGATAGAGCTGAGACTTAACCCCTTGCACCACCAGGGAGGCCCCCATCATATAGTTCTTAATATTTAGATGCTGCTGAATTCTTTGCTTTAGAGCCTAAATGGTGTCAACGTGGAGTCTACTTTCCCTCATCTGGTCTCTGCCCCCACATCTTCCCTTTACTGCCAGCTTTCTTTCCTGATCACCTTGCCTGGTCTCATTTTCCCACCTGCTGAGAGCACATTCTCACAGTAGCATAATTGCATAGCTGTGGCTTATATTTTGCTATGACTTTGGGTACAGTTTGCTGCAAATCAGGACATTTACAATCCCTGGGAGATGTTGAAACAGTCCCAAAATAGCAGACATGCAAACACTGTGTCTGATTAGCTGCTACTTATTAAAACATATGCTTTAAGGACTGAATAACCCATTTTATGTTTCCATAAAGTACTGTATGGTCTTGTATAATGAGGAAAATTGCTGAATACTGATGCTGATGGAGCAGTCAGATCGCAGGCACACACCATGAATTTCAACTTGGGGTTTCACGTTAATGTAACCTTTCTGCATTATGAATTTTCAACATGTTTGATTCTGTAAGGATTGAGCTCTATTTGTTTTCATTGTTGGATTATACTGCTGTTGATTGTCTTTGTCCTTGTAGCAAGAGTTTCTTTTTTTTTTTTTTTTTTAACTTTTTTTTTTTTTTATAGAGGCATGTTTTATTTATTTATTTATTTATTTATTTGTTCGTTTGTTTCGTTTATACATGCACTGGGTACAGTCAGAAGCGCGGGAGGGTGAGAGAATTCACCAGAGCCAGAGCAGGGAGCAGAGCAGGCAGAAGGACAGAAGTACACTGCTGAGGGGAGCAGCGGGCGGCAGGAGAGGTCTGCGCACCATGTGGGACCCTCCTCTGGTGGCCGGGGAGCAGCCGGGAATCGAACCGGCGCTGCAGAGGCTGCGGGCAGCTTCGCAACCCAGCGCTCAACCGCTGCGCCACCGGGGAGGCCCAGCAAGAGTTTCTTGAAGGCACTCAAGGTTGGAAATGATTTCTTTTCAGAATCACCAAAAGTCCAGGCTCTGATGATGTAGATGGTGGTTAGGACTGAATGGTGTCCCCTGAAAAAAAGTATGTTGAAGTCTTGACCCCCATTATCTTAGAGTGTGATGCTATTTGAAAAGGGGTCATTGCATGTAATCGGTTAAGCTGAGGTCACACTGGAGCAAGCCCGGCTCTAATGCCATGTGAAGACACAAACACAGAGGGAGAAGCTCATGGAGAGACAGAGGATGAAGCAAAGCAGCTGCGAGCTGAAGAGTGTCAGATATTGCTGGCAAAATACCGTAAACCAAAAAGGCAAGAATTCCTCTACAAGCTGCAGAGAGAGTATGGATGGCTCTGTTGATATTTTGATCTTGGACTTCTGTAGGGCAAATGGTTATCAGGCTTTTCTGCCCTCCCACCATTAGGATTGCCCTGCTTGATGGGGCACCTGCAGTTGTTACACTGTTGTAAACTGTGTTGTTTACTTCTGTGGGCTATGGCTCAGTATTGAGATATTCGCCAAGAGAAGCAGAGGCAGGGGAAAGAGGCAGGAGAGAGAGAACAGGAGAAAGAACGCCAGGGAAGCCCAGAGTGAAGACTTGCTGGGAACTGGAGGCCTGCTGTGTACCTGCTTGCTGCTCTACATGCAAAAGCTCAATAAAAGCCTGAGAAAGGGCCTCCCTGGTGGCGCAGCGGTTGAGCACTGGGTTGCGAAGCTGCCTCTGCAGCCTCTGCAGCACCGGTTCGATCCCTGGCTACTGGGTGAGGGTCCCACATGGCGCATAGACCTCTCCTGCCACCCGCTGATCCCCTCAACAGTGTATTTTGTCAATATGCCTGTTCTGCTCTCCACTCTGACTCTGGTGGATTCTCTTACCCTCCCGCGCTTCTGACTGTACCCAGTGCTTGTATAAATAAATAAATAAATCTTAAAAAAAAAAAATCCTCTCTTCAAAAAAAAAAAAAAAGGCCTGAGAAAGCCACCGAGGGCTCCAGGACTACTCCTTTACCCCCGTCTGCTCAAATCATAGAGATCCTGCTTTGTGGCCATTCCTGCCACTACAACTTCTAACCTCCAGAACTTTGAGACAACAAATTTTGGAATTTAAATTACCCAGTTTGTGGTACTTTGTTACAGTCATCCCAAGAAACAAATGGCTAATGATCTGGGCCTGGGCCTCACTCCTTTGGATGCTAATGTGGCGTATGGGAGCATGACAGGGCAGGAGCGGGTCAGCCATCCTTCACATGATCAGGTTCTTCTGCCTGGATGGTTTTGAGCCTCAGGTGGTGGTGACTGTTCTGCTCTGAGACTTTCCCACACCTTTGAAGATGGAGTGGCATGGGGGTGGGCAGGGTACTCATGATCCTGACAAGTCAAGCATTGTGCTGGGTCCCTGGCAACAGTGGCACATAACTCAAAGCCAAAAGGGTCCTTCCCTGTAATGGACAGAAAGGCACGAGCAGGTAAAGCTCCTGCTCCCACTGGGCCTTAGGCAGCCTTTTTATTCCTTAGTGATGAGCTCTGGGAGCCCCATGTTCCTGAGTCATGACTCCCAGAATTCTGACTCCCATCTTGTGAGCTATTCTCAGATTATCTCACCTACAAAATTTGCTACATTCCATTTTTGCTTGGGTATGTTAGATCTTTCTTGTTTATGATAATCCAACCCTGCTAGCAAATCTTCCCCGAATCCTTTACTCCCTCTTTCCAGGTAAAACTTCCTTCCTTCTGCTTCCATTTCACCTATTGAATTCCTTTATTAGACTAACCAACGGTAATATTTTGGTTTGTTGGATCCTATTAGACAATGAATTTTTTTTAAATTTAATTTTATTTATACAAGAACTGGGATACAGTCCAGTTGCGCGGGAGGGTGAGAGAATTCACCAGAGCCAGAGCGGGGAACAGAACAGGCAGACTGATGAAATACACTGCTAAGGGGAGCAGTGGGCATGACAGGAGAGGTCTGCGGCGCCATGTGGGATTCTCGCCTGCTACAGAGGCTGCGGACAACTTCACAGCACTGCGCTCAACTACCTGAACCACCAAGAAGGTCCTAGACCATAAATTTCTTGCCTTCTACTTTTATTTCTTAGTGCTGTGCCTGGATTTTACCTCAGATCTTCCTTTTTTTTTTTTTTTTGACTTACTGGCTAAATGATCAAGTGAATAATGAACTAGATTTAATGGGATCACAGAATGTTTAAGCAGTAATAGAACCTAGAATTGTGCCTAGCCTAGTGGTTTTCAAATTCTAGAAATCAAGTGAAATCTGAGGCTGAAGCACATGGGAGTACTTGGGTTTAGTGGAGATGGGTGGCCCAGGTTGGTGCCCCATTCTTTCCTCTGATCTCTCCCCTCAAGGTAGTTTCTGGATTTTTTTTTGGGTTTGGGGGGGGGTCACATTTGATAATCTTTTTTAGATACATGGAGCTTCTGTTTCCCCATCTGGTTTCCCTTCCTAATAAATGCATTGTGAGAATCATAAATTGATGCTACTGTATTACAACTACTCCCACACATGTGTGCCTCAGTCATGTGTAAACACACAAGCACAAGCACTCCTCTCCAAGGCCCTGGTAAAAAAAAAACCTGTAGAGGATGATTTTACAGCTCAAAGTCTCATAGGATGGCCTAGGGAATTCTCAATAGCTATGGGCCTTCTAGGGCTAGGACCAATGCAGAGGATTCAAATTTGACCAAAGTTTATATGAGAGAATTTTCTTTCCATGTTGTAACACTTCCCAAGTGTAATCTCCAAACTGCTGCTCATATCATCAGAATACTCCAGATCCTTTCATGAACCACTGACTTGTCATGAGAGATTGAAAAGCAACTTGGTAATATGATCTTCTGCTGCCATTTTTTTAGGGTTTAAACTTGCCATTCATGTTTAGGGTTTTTGGTATCTGTTGCCTTATAGCTCTTAGTTGTTTACAATAGAAAAGTCCTCAAATGGATGTGAATACTCCCACCAAGTTGCCATTAAGATGACATTTACTGTTCCCCATGATAGCAAATAATTAAATATTGAGGTGGCCTATTCTATCAACAGGAAACTGGAGTTCACAGCAGGGAACTCATTTGATCTAAGGAGATCTTTAAATTATAATTCGCATGTGAATTACAGTAGACTAATACAAAAAGAGTAAATTAGTTGCTATAAGAAACAATCAAATTTTATATTTTTTATAATATAATGGGACAAAATTAGATAAGAAAATTTTAAGACTAAAAGATAAGTGATAATAGTTACAAATTTATTCTACCTTATTTATTGAGAGCAGAATTTTTGACCACTTTTCCATCTGCTAAATTTATGACATCGTTGAGTCAGAGTCTCACATCAAAAGCAGTATAGGGGGCCTCCCCTGGTGGCTCAGCAGTTGAGCGCTGGACTGCAAAGCTGCCCGAAACCTCTGCAGCGCCGGTTCAATCCCTAGCCGCCGGCGAGTGTCCCACATGGCGCACAGACCACTTCTGCTATGCCCACTGCTCCCCTCAGCAGTGTATTTCGTCAATCAGTCTGTCCGTTCTGGCTCTAGTGAATTCTCTCACCCTCCCGCACTTCTGACTGTACCCAGCATAATAAATAAATAAATAAATAAATAAATAAATAAATAAATAAATAAATAAAATGTATAAATAAATAAATAAATAAATATTTAAAAAAAAAGAATTTAAGTGCTAAAAAAAAAAAAAGGCAGTCTAGGGCCTCCTTGGTGTGCAAGGGGTTCAGATGCAAACTGTGAAGCTATCCACAACCTCTGCAGCACAAGTTCGTTCCCCAGCTGGCTAGGGAGCCACCAACATGGTGCAGCAGACCTCTCCTGTCTCTCCTGCTGCTCACCTCAGCAGTGTACTTCCATCAATCTGCCTGTTCTGTTCCCCACTTTGTCTCTGGTGAATCCTCTCACCCCCTACACCTCTGGCCTGTACCCCAACTCTTGTATGCATAAATAAATAAATCTTTTTTAAAAAAGCAGTATAGAACCTATACTTGCACATATTTTAATTGTAGTCTAATTTGGAAATTCCATTTTGCATTAGGAATGTCATAGCAAAAGGAAGATGAATGTCATCTATATATTTTACAATATATAGGTCAATATGAATTAGACTGTTTTGAAATTCAAACTGTTTTGTCTTAGAAAACTAATTTCAGTTTTTGAGAAATCAAAGACAGAAATTTAATTTTACTTTGAATATTTGTAGATCTGTCCAAAATGGGAGGAGGGATAGGAACTGAAACTCTTACCCCAAGATTTAGCATTTGGAGATGGCCAGGTTCAAATCCAAGTCTTCTTTACTATAATGCATCTTCTCTGCCACTGAGCTACAGTCCATATGTTTGTTTTTGACTTTGGAGAATTTTGAACTTTTGCATGTGTTATTTACACACAGTTTGAGATAAAGTCTCTACTTTGTATCTTTCAGATATACATTTTCATTCACCATGGAAAAGGAATGTTAAGTATATGTGTTTAATATTCAATAAAATAAAAAATGTCTGTTGATAGTTTAAGATCAACCTTCCTGGGAGATATGATTTGCCTTACCCAGGTTCACCAAGAAGACTTCTGATCTCATTGTTTGCCTGACTACCTAAAGCCTGGAATCTTAGCTCTCCTGGGCCAGGCCAGGGCTCATGCCTATGGTGGCACACGACAGCATCTCATTGCTTTGAGACACCAAAGGGGATCCATTGATTCACTAATTAATAGCTTTTTCAGGGGAAAAAGAACACATCAATTACTAAGCACATCAATTCTAAGCTCATGTTGATTTCAGAAACACTGAAATATTAAATGTCCGGGCCAGCCGGGCAGATCAATGCGGTACCCGGGGGAGGAAGCAGGGGCTTGGTATGGGACAGGGGTACGCGAGGAGTGGAGACAAAGCCAGGATCATCGCCACTCTCATTTATTCAGGAACGTGTACAAGGTTATATAGGGTTCAGAGGGGGAGGGCTCTCGTTATCTGGAACAAGGAGAGACCACCAATGCAAACAAGCCACAAGGAGCAAGCAGGGGGAAGGGGTCAGTCGTCACAATAGGAAACTTGAAACCTTCCCTGGAGCTAACATTCAGTACCTGCTTCAGGCAAGAACCCGGATGTTCAGGTCTGGGCCCCAGGTCTGGGCCCCGACAATTAAATTCTTTATTCTAGACTCAAAGAAATAAGATAAAGCTAAACACAAATGTTTAGCATGTTCTAGTTTTATATATATATATAATAAAAATATTGCCTATCTTTATCTATTTACACATTATTATATTTATTTGGAACATAATTTGGAAACAAAGTAAGTTAAAAGGGAATACAGAATGTCTCTGAGCAGCACAGTGGCACTAAGCAAAGGAACCCAAATTCTTGAGGACAGCAGGTCTGAGATATTCCCTGACAGCTCATCAACTCCCTGAAGCAGGATGCAAGCGTAACACACTCCTCTCCCACGGGATGTCCTCGCAAAAGGAAATTGGTGTAAAATACGGGCAATTGTTTTGAAAATCACAAGAGAGCATCTGAATCTTGTGTTATTTTCCATGTTTGCTCCTGCTCATCTGAGAACAGGAAGCTGCACATTGCCATCAGTCACACAGATTCTGAGATTTGGGAGCCGTTGGCCAATAGGGAAATATTAGGGCGGGTCAGACTCCTTTTGTCCTCTCTGCCTCTGTCCCTGCCCCATCACACTGTAGCCAAGATGTGCTTGCTGCTCTCTTAGTGTCTGGGACAGGCTTGCTGGGAGTCAGGGGAGGCAATCTCAAAAGGTCACCATATTGCCTAACTGCAGATTCTTTAGGTCCTGAGTAGTGATTTGGAAAAGATTCAATTCCCTGTTTATCAATCCCCAGGCTTCTAGATGTTTCAAGGTGTACTAGGGCCTCTTACAGAAATTTGGCCAAAATAGGGAGAGGAGATTGTTTTAAGAGTTCATCTTTTAAAGTATTTTGAAAAGATTTATTGGAGAAGCAGATTAAATTGATGAGGAGATATTTTTAAATAATATTTTAGGACATTCACTGACTTCAAGCAATTATCAAGATTCAGACTGGGGCTAAGAAGTGTGTAAAGAATGCTATGCCTGTATGTCTAGAGAATCCTGGTGCATTTGTGCTGGCCGTGTTAGTAACCACTTAGCAACAAACACCCCCGCTCATTTATTATCATCATTATTATAAGAAATGCATAACAGAAAATTTACCATTTAGTGCATTATTCAGCAGGGTTAAGTACATTTACATTCAATCAATCTCCAGAACTCTTTTCATTTAGCAGAACAGAAGTTCTGTACCCATTAAATAGTAACTCCTTGTTTGCCCCCTCCTCAGCCCCGGCAAGTGTCATTCCTTTTTCTGTTTCCGTGAATTCAACTGCTGTAGATACCTCTATAAGTGGAATCATACTGGATCTGTCTTTTTGTGTCTGGTTTATTTCACTTAGCATAATGTCCTCTAGGGTCATCCAGATTATAGCATGTGTCAGAATTTCCTTCCTTTTTAAGACTGATGGAACTGGGGCCTTCCTGTTGGTGCATGCTATTGAACGCAGCGCTGTGAAGCTATCCGAAGCCTCTGCGGTACGGGTTCTATCCCTCCAGCCAAGGAGACGCCCACATGGCACAACAGACCTCTCCTGTCTAGCCCGCTGCTCCCCTCAGCAGTGTATTTCGTCAGTCTGCCTGTTCTGTTCCCCACTCTGTCTCTGGTGAATCCTCTCACCCTCCCACATATCTGGTCTGTGCCCCAGTTCTTGTATGCATGAATAATAAAAAAAAAAAGAATGTCTTATAGAAAAAAAGACTGATGAGACTGAGACTTTTCAAGAATCTAGAGAGCAGACTACGTTGACCCGAAGGCACTTACTGAGTACTCATGGATGATTTTTATTTTTCTGGTAATGTTTCTTACAGTCTTTAAGTATCTATACTTGGAGGTTTCAATAAGCAGGACTAGTCAGAATTCTCTGTGGACACAGATGATGGACGAAGAAGACTGGCCCAAGCATCTCCTGAGAGCTCTGGAATGTATAAATGGTTTCTTTTCTTGCTGACCTTTATAAGAAAAAACTTTTTTTCTTTCAACTTTGAGTAGTGATTCTCAACTCAGAAGGGGCCTGATTTTGCCCTCCCCCAGGGGCCTTCTAGCATTGTCCACAAGCATTTTTGGTTGTCACAACTTGGGGGTAGTACTGGCCTCTAGAGGGTATAGATCAGGGATGCTACTAGATATTCTGCAGGATAAAGGACTACCCTCCTCTTCTCCCCAAAAAGAATGATCTGGCCCAAACGTTCATAGTGCCAAGACTGATGAACATAGAGGCAGAAACACAAGGACGTCACTCTGTGCATGTAGGTTTAGCCAACAGAGAGCTTCCCATATCTAGACATACTGATGACTCTCCTCTAGAAGAAGTTCTGGAATACACCGAAATAGAGCAATGTCCATCTACGTCAAATGCTCAGAGTTGCTACAAAAGATCATATCAACAGCGGCTTTCTTACCTAAACACCACTTGTCTAAACACAAAGCCCTTCAAACAGCTGACATCCAGAGAGCATAGCCTCTGCTGTCTGCTGGGAGCTCTAGCCCTGGATATTTCATGCTAACGTAAACAGGATAAGCCGTTTCAGCTGCAGCGTTGTTTACCAGGAACCTGCTAGAATAAACTGGGTTGTTAAGTTTAACTTAGTCAGCAGCAATAATCACCGGGGTTCTTCCATTTGTTGAGAAATAGTGAACGTGTAGGCATATCTGACATCTATAATCTGGATTTGCTGAATCCTGAGGAGCACCTCAGAGAGCTTTTTCCCAAGTGAATGTTGAAGTTAGCAAGGTCAGACTCCCTCCCTGACAGGAAAGAAGCAACTTAAAAGTGAAAGAAGCAAGTTCAAAGGCTCTCCCTCCTTGGGCATGGGATGGACCTGGCCTGGGGAGGTCCCTGTTAGAGCTGGCAATCAGTGAGTCCCTGACTGAGTTGAAAATGAAATATGGGAGTTTTGGAAGTTATTTTTCTCTTCATAGCTGGAAAAATAACATTTAATAACAATCATACATGATTTTTTTGTTTACCACATTAGAATTCCCATCTAAGGAAGAGCAGAGATAACACCTCTTACTAGTGAAAGGAAAATATGGCATAGCCTAGCCTCCCTTAGAGGTCCTGTGCTCTCCTACTGAAGAGCAGAGGCGTCTCTTTTGGTAGTTGTAACTATACTCAATGCGGACGTGGCTTGTGTGTTGTCATCTCTGGCCAGCCAGCCGAAGCTAGAGAAAGGTTGTGCTCAAGTGCAGTTAGTGCCTCATAGGGAAACACAGGCAAGTTCACTGGGGAAGGGAGCATTTCAGCTACACCTTTCCAACATCTCTTCCTGTCTTTTGCTCCACTTGTTTTGTTAAGGGTCTCAATGCCGTAGTTGGGAGTCTAGGTGCCAGCTTTGACTGTAAAATTTAGAATCTCAGCTCTGCTACTTACTGTGAATCCCTTGAGTAAAACCAGAAAATAGGCACGAGGAAGATGTATAGAGCAGATTTTTCCTCATAATCCTTCCAAGGAATGAGGCCAGCTTGCACCTTGATTTCAGCTGCCAGAACTGTGTTTAAGTCACTCAGTCTGTGAAATGCTATTACAGCAGCTCTAGAAAACAAATACACATACAATTGAAACTTTGGAATTTCTAGACGAAAACAAGCAAATTCACCACTGTAGGGTTAATTGGTCCCCCATTGTCCATACAACCTTAGGTTTGGCTTTTGCCAATAACGTTATGTGCAGTGACCCTTTGTCTTGTTCTGCTCCGGATCCCCCTATATTTCTCTGGTGGAAAATTTCCTCACTGCTCAAGGTTGTGTGGGGGGACCAAGAATGGGGCTCTTTGTTTAGAATTTGCGTGGTGTACATAAATAACGAGCATATGGGTGAATTTTCAAGCCAGAGGCATTTCAGAATTAGGCAAGGGAAGAGAGACTACATTTGTTAAAGACATTTCCTGTTCAAATTAATCAAGAGCTTCCCTACATCCTCCCTCCCCCCTGGCCTGCTCCCCCCACAACCTCCAAATATGTAAGAGGCTTTCTTAGCAGCGTAGGCCCAACAGGATGTTGAGAGAAACGGATAAGAAAAAATAGTACATCAAACCAGATGAATGGAAAAAGCCCTGTTTCTTTTTATGCCTATAACTTCAGGATTCTGAAAAAGAAATGGGTAAGAAAATTTCTTCTAAGTGAACATGCCATTAAGTGTGTCTAAATTGTTTACTCAAAGTCTGGCCCTTAAAAATTAACCCCAGTGCTTCCTTTTAGATATAGTACAGGGATATGCGCTGGCATTCTACCTTCAGGCCTTAAGTGGAGACGACTTCTACTTCTGGCTTATGTGCACATCTGCCCCAGACTGTAAAGTAGGATGAGTGGGTCAAGCTTAAGGTCTCCGAGTTGGTCTATCCCAGCCTAGCTACTCCACAAGAGAAGGTGGGCTTGGCTCTGGGGATTTTGGACTCCATATTGCCTGAATGCTGGATGCCTCACTGAAGTAATGCTCGTTCCTACCATCATGGGAATGCTCTATAGAAACTTCGACTATTGGCTCTGGAAAAGCTCTTTTAAATTAAAATATTTCATTAACTGCCAGGGGATCAGTGAGGTAAGCTGTGAAAAAGGCAGTTCCATTTGCTTGTGTCTGGGAAGGAGGCTGCCTTCTGGCCAGCACAGCATCCCAGTTTCACAGCCCATTAACAGGGTGTCATCTGATTTCCCTCAACCTAAACCACAGCCCTGGGTAACCAGCCAGCCTTCCAGTTTCTTCTGCTGTGGTGCTTCATGGGCTGACCTACTGGAAATGATCTCTTACAATAGTTTCAGAAGAGGCACTTCTACATTCAAATGTAACTAAGGAAACACATTGACAATGACAAATATGCATTATATGATCGTTTTGTATATCGAATTAGGGTGCCTCTGGACAAACCTCCTGAAGACCAGTGTGTATAACTGGTTATTTGTAGTAATATTAGAAACACAGAAATAATAAAATATCTATAATTTCTGCTTATACAGATATTTATTTAATGGTATCATGCAAGAAAGAGATTGTAAAGCATAAAGCATAAAACTGAAGAAGTCAGATTTAAGGAAAATTTATTGACAACTTATAATGTGCAAGGAAAGGCATTCAGTTCTTTATCATTTTTTCCTACAGAGTTTGTGTATTACAGAGAGAGAAAGAGAGAGATTAGATCCACTTGTGCTTTTTCAGAATGAATCATTGAGGAAGTTTAATTTATATGGGTGTTACCAAAAAGTCATTTAAGAGTTTGAGTGGAAGCATAAGGGAGGTAATTTTATATCCAAAAAAAGTTCATTTTTCTGATTTTCTGAAGGGCTTAAGTTTTAAATAATGTTTTTAAGGTCAAGGCCCAAACTTGGCTTTGAAATAATTGGCCTGTTGCTGGATTCAGGGGTATGACTTTTATTTATTTATTTATTTATTTATTTTACATCATTGTTCATTTTTAAACAATGTTTGCTTCCCTTCCCCTCGCCCCCATCCAGTGTAGTCCCCATAGAATTTCCTTCACCAATGCACCTGTGCTCCATCACCACCGTCCCTATGCTCCACCCTTCCCTCCCTCCGATTCCTGTCCCTCCTCCCCACTGCAGGATGTCTGTGGCTTATAATTATTTGTTTTTGTTTTATTTTGTTTTGTATTAATTATTATTTTCCCCCTGATGTCTAATTTTGTTCCCCTATATTCCTCCTACAAGTGAAACCATCCAATATTTTTCTTTTTCCTTCTGACTTATCTCACTGAGCATAATTCCTTTTAGCTCCATCATGTTGGTGCAAATGGCATGAGTTTATCTTTTTTCATTGTTGAATAGTATTCCATTGTGTATCTATAAGGGGCATGACTTTCAGAAGCAAACACACTAATCAAAACAACTTTCAGGAAGACTTTATGCTATCCCAAGTCTACCCCAATGAGAGTTGCCCTCAAATAACAGTTAATCTAATGGATGGACAGAGAAAGATAGTGGCAGGGAATACCTGTACTTCTTTTTTTTCATTAAAGACAAAGAGGTACATCTCTGAATTGCAATAAGGGAGATATAGGTTAGAATTCCAAGCTAAAAGCTGAAAGAAATATTGGTAAGGACTTCAAGGGGGTTAATAAGCCTCTTTCTAGAGCCATCTACGGTAACAGAGATGTTAAACATAGCTCTATGCAGAAGAGTCTGCATAACCTAGAAATTTAATGCTCTGTTCTTTACTCCCCTCTACTGACTACCTGCTTAACTCACACTCTTAATGGTACCAAATACCCGAGTTACAGAATATCTAAAAATTGTAGTCAATACACTTTGCTATTTGAGGACACAGGAGTCACTCAGCTCATATTACCTGAACCATGTCATAATATAAACGGGACATTTATCACTTAGGAATTAGTTCATTTGGGAGTAAAAGAAAAACCCAAATAAAATGGCAGAAACAGAATAGAAATTCCCAGTGTTCAGAGGTAGAAACCCAGTTCATGATGGTGCCAGGAGCCCCATCCTCCTCATGGCCTACTACTTCATGGCCCACGACAGCTACTCTCTCATCCCTTCCCTTGGCAACTACAGTAAAA
Source organism: Talpa occidentalis (assembly GCF_014898055.3). Classification (NCBI taxonomy): domain Eukaryota; kingdom Metazoa; phylum Chordata; class Mammalia; order Eulipotyphla; family Talpidae; genus Talpa; species Talpa occidentalis. The sequence continues at coordinate 78,558,674 of NW_023604972.1, forward strand.
TCTTGCCCATATTTCTTTCTCCATTTACCTTCTCACCTAACCCTGTCTTCTTGTGTGTGCCCCTCCCCTACCCCATGGCCAGGCACGCCCCCTGCCTTTGAAGATTCTTGAGTTTAACAAACTGTCTTCAGTGGCAGTGATCTCCTGACCTCTTTGTTTCTTCATACCTGAAAGATAATAAAATCTACATTTAAAAACACTTTTGTCAAATTCCCTGTACTCTCCTGAGAGCACAGAGCTGATGAATGAATCACCCCTCATTTAGTAGCTTTTTCAGTAGAACAAATAGCACCAGGCTCTGTTTCCTGGGAAATGAGCCCATTTAGCTTCTAAGGAAAGAAAATAATTTTGATGCTAGAGACTTGTTCTTGCACCTTCCAGTAGCTTAGCAGAGAGCTGGCTCCGCTTAGCAGGCAGTGCAAGCCTGCGTTCTCCTCCCGCATAGCCCCACTGTGGAACAGACTGATTCTGGGCCCTAAGTGCCAAAGAGTCCCTTCCTAATGCGGCCACTTCTGTCACAATAGTGTCCAGTATATTCTATTTGTATAGGTATGCCCTGACCTTCGTTCCCTGCAAATGCTTGGAGTTTGATGGTTGTGGATTCTGGTTTAAGGGATTGCTGATGTGTTGTCTGCATACTTTCATTATCTGTACATTATGAAGTTTTGCCATCTTAAACCCTCTGGCTGGAGAGAAACTGCCTCCCTGCATATCAGCCAATTCTTGGAGCTAGCAGAACCACATCTCCTCTGATGGTCCATGACACCCCACGAGGCTCTATTTCTGTCCCATAATCATCCCAGAGCCAAGTACAGGCAGCTAGGGATTACCAGAGCTTGGAGCCTGCAGAAATGATCCCAACCAGCGAGTCTAAACTGTTCACCCTGCTCTGCCTTGGCTTTCCCAAGGGAGCCCCAGACAGGCATGACCCAAGGGCTCCCTTTCTCCTGTCTTTTGCCTCCGGGCCATGTTGGTTTGTCCATGTGACCCTGTGTTTCTCATCTCTAGGATCGTGAGTACCATGCATTTCATCTCCCCAAGGTTTCCTCTGTTCCTTCTTGTGGCTCGTCAGACTGACCACCTCCAATACAGGGCAGCTGACCACGGGGCTGGGATTCCCAGACTGAGCTAATAAGAGCTCAGGTTACTGTGTGCCCTCAGCTACTTCTCTGCTTGTCATCCTCTCCCCTCCCATAAACCCTAGTTTCTGTCTGTACCATGTGGCACAAGTGATATGTGTCCCTGACCCTTCTGTAAGACAGTTTTCAAACACTGGTCATTAGCCACGCCTGCATTCAAGGATAAAGAGACTTCTCTGGTTTCAGGAAGTTAATTTATTCCTCTGATAGATGGTGGACTAATAACATATGGTGGAACCGTTGCTTTCTTCCCACCTAATAAATATTCCACGAATAATTGAAGCTGATTGAATTAGGTGGGTCACAAAGGTTCTTCCTTTGCTGGGAACGCAGCCAGGGCTTTAAAAGACACGTGCACGCGTGCTCACGCTGAACAAACCCCCTGGCAGAAAGAAAGTAGTGGAGGAGTTAGAAAGGCAACGAAAAGCAGAAAGAAGTGCCAGAGGAAGGAAATACATAAAAACTTCAGTGGATTGTACAAAAGGAATGGTGATCTGTTCCCCAGGAGAGGGAGATGCTGCTGCTTGTGGCTTTGCACATCCTGTTTCTTTTTTTGATCGGAGTGGCATGAGTAACGTGGGGGAAGAAAAGGAAGCTGATGCAAGCCCAGAGCCTGGTAGCACGGGGTAGTGGTGCGGCCTTTGTCCTCCTCTCCTCAGTGCCGCAGAAGCAGCGTCCCCTGCCTAGCGGAGAAACAGGACTAGTTTCCATACAGCCCAGGACAGCTGGGATCGGAGATAAGGTGCCGAGTTTTCCTTTCTTGGCTCTGTGCTCTGTGTCTTTTCAATTAGTTCACCCACTTGAATGGGGGTACCATACACACGGTCCCAGGTTCCTAATCTACTTATTCACCAGGAGAGGAGGCCCTTCTTAAAGGCAGTCCTGGGGAGTGAGGAAGTGGGAGGGCTCTGAGCAAAGATACCTGCTAGTGCCCTCTATCCAGTGACTACAAGACCTACAAGACCTTGGGCAAAGCCTATTGTCTACTTCCAGGAGAGTTTTGTATGCTGAGGATAGAGAGATGAACAAGGAACTTTGATTCTAGGGGTGAAGACGGTCTAAGATAGAAAACGAAAAAAGGAAAGATTAACAAATTATAATAAAGAATATTGTAGGGTAAGTGATTTTCAGGCTTTTCTGCCTTCCTGCCATTGGGATTGCCCTGCCTGGTGGGGCACCTGCATTCATTACATTGTTATAAGCTATGTTATTTACTTCTGTGGGCCATGGCAGCAGTATTGAGATAGTCACCAAGAGAAGCAGAAGCAGGAGAAGAGGCAAGAGAGAGAGAAGGGGAGAAAGAACGCCAGAGAAGCCCAGAGTGAAGACTTGCTGGGGATCTGGAGGCCTGCCGACCTCCTGGCTCCTCAGCACCCCTGCCAGCCGTGTACCTGGTTGCTGCACTACATGTAAAAGCTCAATAAAAGCCTGAGATAGCCACTGAGAGCTCCAGGACTCTCCTTAACCCATCTGCTCGAATCATAAAACCTGTCCTGTGACCATCCTGCCCCTACAAGTATAAAGGAAACACAAGGGTTGAGAGAGTGATGGGGGAGGTAGGGAGATTTTCTGAGTAGGGGCTCATGTCCTAGTGGGACTAAGACAGACAGATTACCGCCCCCCCCCCATAAAAAGCTACAAAGAAAATAAACAAGGCCCTTTGAGAGGGAGAGGAAGGGAAGTGATTTTAGGCAGGGAAGTGATACAATTCAGTTTATTTTTAAGAAGTTCATGTCAGTTGTGATATTTTAACTTCTATAAATGGAAATATTAATAGCATTGACTTCAGATGGTTGTTTGAGGATTATATGATATCTAAATATAAAGTACTTAGCTCAGTGTCCAGCACACAGCAGGTTCAGGCAGATCATCTATTGTGGTTGTTAATCTACATGCAACTCTGCCTCTTGCAACTCTGATCTCATCTCATTCTAACCTTGGTTGTTTCTGGCCTGGCCACTGGTAGCTGCCTTGTAGAAACAAGATGAAGTGAGCTATGTGTTGACCTGTCTACCTATAATTCCCTAACTTAATCATCTTTATGTGTAGATGGAGTAGTCGATGTAGCGTCAAGAATTTTCCCAGAACACAAATTTGAATCTGGTCTAATACTCAGACAAATGGGCAGTCAAGTTTCAAAATCTCAGCGTTTTCCTGATTGTAATGATCTTTATCTAGGACCTGTGAAATGTCTACCTTAGTCATAAAAGTATCACAAGGCAGCTGCAGAATACCCATCTTTAAGTTAAACCCATCTTTTGGGCTTTCTGGTGAGACTTCAATGTTAATTCTCTTTCACCCGGCTCTCTGCCTTAGGGGGCTGCCCTGTGTGGCCTACATAGTCTCTGACTCCTGGATGGGGGGCAAGGCAGGACATTGGAGGGTGGACTGTCACAGAAGCCAGCTTGCTTGTCCTTCTGCTCCTCCCTGTCCAGCAGCCTGGGAGCAACCACCATCTTGCACCAATGGCCACAGCTCATACTGGGGTTCATCTCCTTCTATACAGTGGGTAGTCTGGGTTCAGATGACTCCCCTTTCTTCTTAAATATTGGGGCACAGAGATGGTGGCATTTTCTTGTTAGTGCTCCCCTGCGATGTTGCTCATTTCCCACCACTGATAAACAGTTTCCTCATTAAATCCTCTTTAATCACCCCTTTCAGTATGTGCCCTCTGTTGCCTGCTGGGTCCCTCCCCACGCACCCTCCAAGATCAAATGTTTTCCAAATGGACCCTTGTTATAGAACGTTAGCCAGTTAACTGTAGATGTATTTAAATATATAGCACATTTCAGTGATTCTAGGATGGAGTTATGTTCGTTATTGGTCCCATTCATTGCTGTTTAAAATATTTTCAGAACATTCACATTATGGTTCAGCTCTGGAATGAAGTAATTGTGCACATAAAGCATGAAATAAAGTAATGAGGCATTATTTTGAAGTCAGTGAAGCAAATATCCATCTTGGCAGAATGGAGACAATTCTACATTTTGAAAGGACTTGATGGCATTTAAGAAAGGGAGATGCGCACAAATGGCTGAAACCATGTCACATGTGTGCAATAGGACAGGAGGTGTAGCTAATGGTGGCAGGAGTCCCAAAATCCCTTAGAACAGATCAAAGAAATTTCAAAGAAGTAGAGGTTGGTGTTGCTGATGGGCAGTGCTTTTTCTTTTGCAGTAGAACATAAAATAAGAGGACGTTCTAGAGATTGCAGACATCTTAGATTCAGTGAAATGTGGTATTGCCTAGAATGCTATTTTCTGATCTCTACTGCATTTATTGATGCCATCCTATCTCTTCTGCAAGTGTACGGGAAAAATAAATAAAGGCACAATCTTCAGCTCCAGGTTGGTAGAGAATGTGCTTCTCAGCTTCCCCCCACTCGCAGCTCCTAATCCCCATACATTTAAGGTTTTTATTGGAGGCTTGATGAATTATTGACTCTCCAAAGGGGTCTGAGGACGCCTGGAATAGCTGGAAGTAGAATGGAAAGGACATAGCTGCTGGGCCATAGTTTTCCTGTTCAGACAACTGGGTATTTTGTCTCCAAGTCTTGATGGAATATTTGAGAATAAGCCTTAAAATACAATTTCAGAAAGAAATCGGAGTACAGTAAATAAAAATTCAGCAAATTAGGGACCTGTGACTGGGGGCACTATAAGTTCCCAGTGGCCAAAACCACTGCTGGGCAAGCTGGTGAGGGAATCCCCAACAAGTCCACTCCTTAGATGTGGGCTGCGGACTTCTCACACTTTAAGACTTGAGGTACTTAAACACACCTGTTTCCCCAAGTGATTGGGAATGTGATCTTTTAGTGCATGTGTTATTCTAGAAATGCTGTTATTTAAAAGATAATATCCCTTTTCAAATATTATCTTCCTTAAGGCCTTGTGCTAATGGATAAATGTGAGCATGGATTGTGTTTTTGTTGGTGACTTTGACTTTGTCCTCAAAATTGGAAAAAAAAAAAACTTCTATAAAATCTAGAAGTCTGTTAATGGGCCATATATATATAATGATGGGAATAGAATCTCTCTTCTCTTTCTCCTCTTTTTAGATCTAGTTGGTAACATGTTATCCAGTATTAAGGCTCAGGTTACTGCATTGTCCCTGTGCTTTCCCTGTACTCACAGTTTTGTGAATGTTCCTCCTCACTGTATCTTATAGAAGAGTGTCATCTGTTTTCCTCCAGAACCCTGAACCCTTATGGTTGCAAGCTGGGTTCTTGCATATCCAAGGGAGATGCCATCACTTACAACACTTAAAGGTAAGGAATAGGAACTAGTCTGGTTTCCTTAGCCCTGAATTTTGGAAGATAAATAAAGACTCCAGAATGATCATATCATCTAATTCCTTGACCTCTTCTGGGTGTCCAGAAGTTTAGAAGGATTCAGGACATTGATTCTTGGGAGTTTGCGGCTCTAGGCCTGGGACAAGGAAATTTACTGGTAAAGGGATGTGTTATCTTTAGTGTTCATCTGAACAAAACATTTTAAGGATGATCATTTCCACATCTTATTCTTTAACTCCTCTAACCCCTCCAGGACAACAAAATCATAGATCATTTCCAGAGTGAAAATCAGTGTGAAAAGTTAATTTTTTTTTGTCTGTCCACAATCACCTTGATATGGAGTTTGATGACTCTTTTTTTTTTCAAATTTTATGTTTTTTTTTACATCGTTCTTCATTTTTGTACAATGTGTGCTTTCTTATCTTGGATATAGTCCCTGTGAAATTTCCACCACCAATTCACCAACTCACGATGATGCTATCTTTCCAACCAGAATTAGACTTTAACATTTTGTAGTCACAATTGCAATTGCTATCAGAGTGAGAGTAGGACTGCTGTGGACAGTTGCTGAAGATGAGTACTGACACCTGTAGGGGGCGCCACTCCTATAGACTATTATGCTGTGCATCAACCACACACTATGTGGAATGGCCCAAGTCTCCAGCCCTGAAGTAGAGTTTAACCATTGTGCACACTGCCTCTGGCCCCTCTGCATTTTAGGCTTATGCCTCCTCTCCACCTGTCTGATTTACAGGGCTGAAATTTGTTTTACTTTTAGGTCTTGAAGTATTACAATTAAATGTTTCACTTATGAGGTCTTAATGTTCGAGGGTACTCTATGGTAAGTTTAGTTTTGGGAGTACCAGGATGAGGAGATGGAATGCTGGATCTGTTACGGGGAAAGGATGTCCTGAGCAAACTCCATACAGGTTTTGTGGACTCTACCCCCACTCCATCAAGACACTGGGAACTACAAATCCCATGATCACCAAAGGGAAGGTGGTGAGGACCTGAGGGTGGAGTTAAGCAACTAGGCTCTTGGTTTGGGTTTTTAACTGGCCATGTGGTAGGGGGTTGGGGGGCTTGGCCATGAGGCGTGCTAGGCTTTTCACCAGCTCGGAGGGTCATTGGGATTCCAGGTCAGCGGAATGGGTAGGACGTATTTACGAAATTATCTCCCTTTTTCTCCCTGAGTTATTCATTTCCCCATTAACTCTTCCCTTGCAAATAAACCTTTTATCAATCTGTTGTGTGTGTCTACAGGTTAATATTAATAAGTTCTCTTTAAGCATGCGGGTTGAGGACACACAGTCAGGCAACCCCTTTTTATACCGGAGTTTGCCCTGTAATAGATCTAGTGTTTGGATCTAGTTCTGGATTCAAACCCTGGCTGGACATCTATGATTCCAGATACTCTCAGGACACTCAGGTTTCCTCACTATAAAACAGGATTAATAGTGGCTTTTTCGTAGGTTTCAATGGATGAACATGATTACATACTTGGAAGAGCTTGTCACATAATAAATGCTTAGTAAATATCAGTTTACTCTTACAGGGCAAAGCCCATAAAAGTGATATAGCTTCTTATAATGCTGCTACATGAGAATTTTCAGAAAGCTGAGCCTTCCGATGCCATTTTAGAAATGTCTTCATATGACCGCAAGTTTGAGAGCTTAGCTGGGCTGTTGGAGTCAGCATCGAGGCTGACTGCTCATGGCCCTCGGCTCCAGAGGTAGGAATCTGAAGTCCTAAGATTGTTCAAGACTTCTCATCTTGGGCTTTTCTCCCTGACAGATTGAGTTTTCCTTTTTTTTTTTTTTTAAGATTTATTTATTTATGCATAGAAGAACTGGGGTGTAGGCCAGAGGTGTGGGGGTGAGAGGATTCACCAGAGACACAGTGGAGAGCAGAAGAGGCAGATCTACTGAAATACACTGCTGAGGGGAGCAGCGGATGAGACAGGAGAGGTCTGCTGTGCCATATTTGGGTTAGCTCCCTGGCGAGGATTGAAGTCAGGCTGCAGAGGTGATAGCACTGAGACTTAACCCCTAGGCCACCAGGGAGGCCCCTTGAGTCTTCCTTTCAATCTAGTGAAGAGGCATTCCTCCTTGTCTTCAAATGTATGTGATTACAGAAGTCACATCGTTAGGGCTGGGATTGTTCACCTTCTCCTGATTGGTGTATAGCACATCTACATTCGGAATTCATTGTTGCTAGATATTGGGAGGTGATATTGGACCTAAGTGTTTTCCCTGAAGCCATGATGTTGGGGCATCTCTGGTGAATAGATGCTGTCAAGCACAAAAAGTGTAAGATGAAATCATGGGCGGGATCCTGTGGCTGGTCACCTCTGCTGTGGACTCTCACTTGTGGGCTTGTTCTGCCCATGTCTCACACACTACAGCCATGGTTTTCTAAGGTATGGAATTGGGGAGTCGGAGTGAACAATGTTATAAAGCTGAGGAGGGTTTGGCTTGAAAAAGACCATCATTTACTCTGCTGATAGATGTCTCCTGTTTCTCCAAACCAAACCTTCCCATCTTCTGTGAGCCCAGGAACCAAAACAGCCAGTGAGGACTGGTTCCAGTGACAAGGTGTCTTACATCTTATAATGCTTTGTACTCTGGAAAGCAGTTTTGCCTCTATAATTTTGGCTCTCATATAAACTCAATGAAGTGGTTTGGAAGATATGATTTTCTTTATTAAATACCCTTGAAATCCAAGAAGATATTAAATGTCTGACTATGATTTCATAGCATGTAAATGCCTTCCTGGTTCTACTCTAGTTTCTTCTTTTTTTTTTAAATCTGTTTTATACTAAATTGTATCATCTTGACTATATTAAAAATTTATTTTTATTTATTGTTTCTAAAAAGATTTATTTATTTACACAAGAGCTGGGGTACAGGTCAGAGGTGCGGGATGGTGAGAGGATTCACCAGAGACAGAGAAGGGAACAGAACAGGCAGACAGACCGAAGACACTGCTGAGGGGAGCAGCTGGCAAGACAGGAGAGGTCTGCCACACCATGTGGGTACATCCCTGGCTGGCCAGAAATTGAAGCCGTGCTGCAGAGGCTGCAGACAACTTCACAGCGCTGCACTCAAACCGCTGTGCCATAGGCGAGGCCCCTATTAAGAAATTTAACTGAAATTTTAGTAATTATATAATGAGTCCAGTTTAAAATTTATTTAAATATTTATATATGTATATATTTTACACCATTGTTCATTTTTATACAATGTATGCTTTCTCTTCTCAGTGTAGTCCCCATAAAATTCCCTCCCCTCATTCACCCATGCACCATCATTGTAGTCTCTTATGCTCTTCCCTCCCCTGTTTTAATCCCTCTGCCTCCCCCTCCCTTGCAGAATGTCATAGTTTAAAAATTTTAAAGTACAAAAGGATAAGAGTGAAAATAAGTCTTATTCCCTCTTTCTCGTTCCCTCAGCAATGTAGTCTCTTTCTGGATGAAGTCATCATCCCCCGATTCACCTATGTCCTGGTGATCGTCTATATACTTATAATCATAAATGTATATCATCTTACTCCTCACAGGACTTAAAAATAAGGCACCCTAGAGAAGTGAGCAGGGAGAATTTGGTAACTGAGCTCTTTTGGTGTTTTATGAGAAACACCATAAAACATTATGATGTAGCTAACCACTGTAGCTTAGTTTGGGGATCTCTGGTCTAGTTTCGCTTTTAAAATATAAAAGACAATCACTTTGTACATTAGATTCAGAAACTAATTGAGATAGGCAGTTTATTAAGTTGTTGTTTTTTTTTTTAATTGAGGTAACTTTGTTTTACCTCGTTGTTTGTGCTTTGGAAGTATAGACTTCCCCCTCTCAGGTGTTGTTCCCACACTGTACCCACCACCAAGATGCCCAAGCCCCACCATCATGAGACAGGCATGTAAAAAGAAGACATACAGTGGAACTATTTAGTAGTACTATTAATACTAATAATAGAAAGACAATTGTTATTAAGAGATTGACTAAATACTAGTACTTTTTTGTGTAATGTTTCCTTTAACACTTACAATAATAATATGATAAAGGTACTGTGATGATCCATTTTTACCCCTGAGAAAACAGTCTCAGAAGGGTTAAGTAATTTGCCCAAGGCCCAAAAATGGTAAGTGTTGGAGCTGAGAGTCAAGGCCTAACTTCAGGGCTGACATTCTTCACTCCTTTATCAATGTGAAGGAAAGAATTCTCATAACTTGAATAGCTCCTGGGAATAATTTCATCCAGGAAGCCAAAGTATTTGGATAACGTGTCCTTTTCACTTCTGGCTTTCTTCCGATGTTTAAGTTGTCACTTAATCTTAGTCTGCTGTTGCTTTCTTTTTGGAGTCTTTCTCTTCTACCTAAGATTATGCTTGAAGGTCAAGAATTTGCTTTCAGGTCATTTCCCATCTTCTTTCTCAATCCCTAACTCTGGACTCTATGAGCTTTTTTGCTAGTTATAAGTTGTCACTATTTTCCTGAACATGGGCTCAACAGGGTGGGATTTGAGAAGACAGTTGGAGAGAGACATATGATATAAAAGAAAATTTGGGCTTTTAATTCTTTGTCTGAGAGTTAGCTCTCCTAATAAAGCCTCATGTTCCATAATGTCACAGTGCATGAACTCTGACATAGTATGTTGTTTCTAGATGTGCTCTCAAACTCTCTGAGGGAAAGAACCAGATTGGTGTTTCCCATTTCATCACACAGATGCTAATATGCAGTTCACACCACCTGAAATTCATCAAGGGGTCCCACACCTGGATTGGTTCACACCTTTTTCAATGAGATGAATTCTCTGATTATCCACTTGGATGTCAGGTCATCATCAAATTGCTATAGAAGTTTCTAGGTGCTGATTATCTTTGTAAATCAACAGTTTGGGGACTAGCAGTTGTATGAGGACCACACTTTGAGGAGCTCTGTGTGCAGCATGCTGTGAACTGATTGGCCATGTCAATGATAAAAGAGTGCTAACACTGGCTGCCTCACTGGGAGAATTAAAATCATAATGATTTTAATGATGATGATCTTATTTTCCACAGCTTTTAATTAGAAGAAGCCCTCATATTTATGGCCCCATCTTTTGTCTTTCCTTTTTTTTGGGGGGGTAGATAGGTTGTTATAACTTGGATTTGTATCTTCCAGAACAGATAATCATGTTAAAAAGGTGATATTAAATTGCCCATATATTTGAGCACACAGATTTCACTCTTATGTGAAATTATGTAAATAAAAAGAAAGAAAGAAAGAAAGAAAAAACAAAAAGAAAGAAACGAAAATCTATATGTGCCAGCTGGGAAACACAAGCAGACAAATATGTCAATATTGATATACATGTTGCTTGAGTTAAAAGGCATAAGAAAACAATGTATATCCATTAAAGTTCTAAGAAATATGAGGTCAAAAGATGAAATCTTTGGATAAGCTCTAAGTCTGTACAGAGAAGCTAGATTTTCTATTCCTCAAAAAAATATACTTAGTATGTAAGTCCCTTATATACTAAGGTACTTAGTATATAATATACAGAAATAATTTGATGCCTTTTTACAATAATATTAACTCAAGCTTTGTTAAAGCTTCATATTTTATGAAGGCACTGAAAATGCCAACCCATGGAGCAGGTGCTTCTCTCATCCTCTCATTGGTTTGTGCCATAGTTTTCATGGATTTCTGGCTAGATGTCATAGACAAAGGCCAACAGTTCACCCAGGACTTCTCCCTGTTGTGCCTGAAGTAGGTCCGGCAAATGGTCTTCTCCTGGGTCTCCTCAGTGCTGCAACTGCCCTGACTTTGGGCTTCTCATCCCTCTGCAGGCTGTTCAGCTTCTTTTGCCTGCTTCACCCTCTAGTTCTGTTGCTTATGCACCTTGGATACCTATTTTGCAGCCCTCTTCTTGACCTGCAGCAGCTGCTGGATGTCCTGCCACTGACTGGCCCTGATGGTGATGACTCGGAGGCTGAGGAGAGTGGCCTAATTCAGCTTCATCACCCCTTGGGTCAGTGGACCCAGCCACCCAAGATCTGTACCTCCATGTTCCCTTTACCTTCAGCCTAAGGATCCCACAAGCCCTGTACACTCAGCTCTATATTTCTCTGGCTTTAGTGAGGAGGCTGCAATAACAATTTGGAAGAGATGATGGTGACTTGGATCAAGGTGGAAGTGGTTGAAACCCACATACTTCAAGATGAAATACAATGACATCTCAAGGACTAAAGAGGATGCTGCTGCTTGGGGATTGTGAAGTGTGCCCAGAAAGAATGTTTGGTGACCAAAATCTTTGTAGGAGGAGAATGGTTTCCATTAAAGCATTAACAGAAATAGTGATAACAATGGAAAGATTAAAAGAGAGCTTAAGTTCTACATATCGCTAAAGGGCATTTGAGTCAGTTCTCAATTTATTCCCTCTCAGGCCCATGCCCACCTTGCGTTACTTGATAAAGCACCTGGAGCCTTTACACAGCTCTCTTTCGCAGGCAGAACAATGACATTGAAATTTGTCAAGAGAAGGCATTGGAGGGATGCTGTGGGAGAAAGAGGGCTTTCTTTTTGCTTCCAGTATGTTCAGGTCCTGGATATTCAATTTTCATGAGAATATTAAAATCCCACTAATTCAGAAATAACTACTTCACTGTCACACTTCACTGCATGGGAAACCTCAGGCTCTTTAAGGAAGTAGATCTGATTTCTAGCCTCTTGCCTTGTTTTCCTTCAGTGACATAGCACAGCCCCAAGGAAAAGTTATCTTTTCCTGAATGTTTGAACTGCCTGAACACATCCTAGTTAGAATAAATAGGTTTAGCTTTTGGAAGCACCTCGGGAGCTCAGTGTAGCTGAGAATTTGAATATGTCCTCTGTTTTGGAAGACAGGCCTATAATAAGGACAAGCCTACTGTTGTTGTGGGATTTCATTTGTGAGACTTTCCAATCACGTTTGCAGTTTGGACAGGTTGCTGTGCCAGGGCGTATGATGAAAGATAACCAGACCCAAAATAAACCAAACAGTAGGACACATTTTGAATTTTAATGCATATTAAAAAATGTTACCATAGGTGGGGACTATATATCAAAGAGAGGTGGAAATAGAAAGGTAGGTCTGTTTGCTCAGTGATGATGTTACAGTACAATAAAGATAGACAACAGCTGTGCTGGAGGATTGTGAGGGCTGCATTCATTTATTTTGGAAACCATGGAGTGTGGGGATTAAGAACACGGACTCGGTGAGTTGACTCTGTCACTTACCAATTGAATGATTTGGGGCAAACTGCTTACCCTATCTGTGCCTCCGTTTCCTCAATTATAAAATAAGAATAATAGTAGAATATATCTTGTAGAGTTATTGTGAGGATTAAATAATAAGTTGGATGCATTTGTAAAGGTCCCTGACACATAGTAAGTGCTGTGTAAGGTGCCCTGCACTTACCGTTACTCTTTGGGGACTGGTAGACAGGCATTACTGGAGGTCACCATATGGCAGACATTGTTTCCAGACTGACCCTTCAATCATTCTTAGTCCCTTTTCTCTTTGACTTTCACCAGAGAGGCAAGAAAAAACTATTATGTGCTGTCCTTGCAGGCAGAGATGACCAATTTACACAATTCCAGCCAAAGAAACATTAGCATATGTTTATGGGACAATTTCTTGGATTACTTTTTTCCCCCAATACTAGGAAAATTTCAGACTGCACTGCTCACCCCTTTTTTTGCCTTAAACACTGACATGATCTCGGCAATGACAGCAGGCAATTGCCAACCATGAGGTGACACACAGCAGAAAACCAAGAAAATCTAAGCAACAGATCTGACCTCTAATATCCCTAAGCTGCTGAACCAGCACCAGCACCTACATGCCATAGCACTCCTTGCTTGTAAGCTTTGAAAGTCAAATTCTGTAGCTTAGGACCAAAAGCCTTTTTAATTGACATTAAAAAGGTTCCAGATTTATCGTAATTCTTTCCTTCTAACTTTACCACATTTCTAAAAATGTGGTAAAGTTACTTAGGGCTCCAATCAGTGATTAAAAAATCTCTGGGAATGGGGTCTTTAAATCTGCATGATCAGATTCCCCAGGTGACCTGATGCACATGAGATCTGACAAACCCTCAGGTTGTAACAGGGTGGTCCTCAGAAAAGGGGGAGGTTTCAGGTGGAGCTGAGAGGGAGAGAAGAAGCTGCAGAGGAGACTGAGGAAGGAAGGAAGCAGGTTGGAGAGCCAGAAGGAGACCCGGAGGAGGCACATGGAGCAGAGAGACACGTGAAGAAACTGCGTTTGTCTTTTGGTTGTGGACTGGGTGACACAGATGTGGGTGAGAGACCCGTGGGGAGGTGACAATGGCGGTTTTTGTCTTGATTTTGATTTTGCTCTTTTCCTTCCAGACTTGTCTGGTTATTTCTGATCCTTTTCTGTGAGTCCCCATTGAAAGATGCTTTAGACTTGTAGCAGGCTTTGGTGGCTTGCTCTGGGCCAATCCTGCTTGGGTGGACTTTTACCCACGAGGGGATGGGAAACTTTGGGTGCTTGATTTAGAAACTATATTCTTTGCCTTTCCTGTATTGTTTCCTAATTGTATTAAAGTTTCTTATCATTAAATTTTCATGTTTTGTGTTGATGCGGCGGATGGCAGAACCTATTTAGAGCAGGCAAGTTTGTGGGGTCTGGGGTGCTCCTCTCCCTGCCCTATAACAAGGTGAGTTCCATTTTTGCTGCATAATCACTGAACATTCACTAAGTGATTTGTTCTGTTAGAAACTGGATGCAAAGATGGATAAAACAACTTTACCCTTGAGGAGCTTACATTCTGGTGGTAATATTAGTACAAGCTGGTAATTATTAAGAAAAAAAATGTTAGCAAAGCAGCAGGTCAAGAAACTACTAGAGGGAAAGGATATTTCAATCTTGCAGTTTTTACTTGTTGGTAAAGTTACTGATGGGAAAATGAGGCAATTTCCTATTGATTGCTTTTAGTTTCATAGTGAATAAAATCACTATTTCCCCTCTTGGTGGTTTCCTGAAGTAAGGTGGACAATCTGTTTGGATAATTCAAGGAGTATAAATAAATTAATCTCTGCACTGGAAAAGTTGAGGTCATTGGTAGCCTTGGCCAAAGGCTTCTCAGAGGCAGTTTGTAGCGGTAGGGTGTGGTGGGGGCTGGGGAAGGAACGTGTCAAGAACAGGAGGTCTGTACCTTTCTCCAAGATCCTGCTAAGACCGAGATGAAGACTTGGAGGCAGGGGCAGAAGGATGGCAGCAGGAACAACGAAGGTTGAAAATATTTGCCAGTGAATGACGCTGAGAGAGGAAAGTTCTTTTTCTGGTTCCTAAGTGGTACCATATCAGCCTGGTACTTTGCCTAACGGTGCAGAAAAAGCCTGACTCTAGAGGGAGATTAAAGCAGGTAATGTGAACTGTGGATTCAGCGATGCCCTCCATTCATTTTCCCCTGGTTTTCAAGCTGTGGAAATAAACAAAGACCACCCAAGTGAGAACAAGCAAAGGCTATTCAGAGCTGGTTATAGCAAAAGAAGCAGGCACCATCACTGAGTTTGGCAGAGATTCAATGGCAGGAAGGGGCATGGGAAAGTTTGCTAGTGGAGGAATGGGAAGTCTCCAGCTAGGTCCTGGTAGGAGGTTGTTGGCACAGGGAAACTCAAAGCAGGCCAACTAGAACTGCCTGCTCTTTGGTTTTATATGGTTGGTTCCAAGTTAAAAACAGCTTCAAAAGATTAGGGAGACTGGAAATTATTGACCAAATCTTGAGTGTTTTCAATGGATTGTTGCAGAGGTTGTGGGTTGACCTGGAATGGTTGCTTCAGAAGTTGTGCATCAGAATTCTCATTTAGTATATGGTCAAGCCATTGTGCATTTATGCCTTCAATTTCTCAAAGACTATGGATCCTCTGTCACATAATTTAGTTTGTGCTGGGTATGTGTTGTTTGAGATTGAGAATCCTGATCTTACAAAGGAGTTTGGGGACAATTTGAAAATGAGCTTGGAAATTGGGTGGGTAAGGAAAATTAAGCCCAGAAATGATAATTATCAATTTTGAGTATCTACTTTGTACCAGGAATCTACATTTAATCTTCATCAAGCTCAGATATTTTCAGATGGGGAAATGTTCTTATGGTAGGCAGGTAAGTTGCCTCAAGTCACATGGTGGCAGAGCCAATGATTCAAAGTTCTGTCTTCTGTTTTGAGATCCAATGTTTCTACTCTCATTTTATGCTACTTTGGATCAAATAGGAAATGGGTTTTCTCCTTCCAGGTCACCACAGCAGCCACTATGCTGTGAGATTCAGAAAGACATGTACACATCATCTGCAGGTTTATTGGTTTGTATTTATAGGATTCCTATGAACATGTGTTAACATGTACCTTGTAGTTGATTTACTGGGTGGATATCTATTTGTGACTATGGCTTTATAAAGAACCATTGCAATATTGGTGAAAACTTAATTTGGGATCCTTGATCTGACACTTCTCTGTCCCCAGCAAGCATGGTGAAACTCATACAGTGTTCAGAAATGAGCTGTTTATGTTAACACTGATTAGGATAGGCAATTATTTCATATAAATTGATCAATAAAACTCACATAATACAAAAGGCATTATGTCCTGTTGCTAGTAGGTATGTGCTAAAATTAATGAACAAAAATAAGGAAAAAAATTATTAATTTATTACTGAGGGAGTATTTGGTGGGAAAATTTTTTGCAAATTTGAAGAAGAAAATCTGTTCCCTGGGAAGGCTGTGAGACAGGGAGAGAAACAGTCCTCATAAGGGTGGAGGAGAACCCAATAGAAATTGCCTGAACTGCTTCAAATATTCCTCTTTTCACTAGGACCAGGTTGCATAGCTTTATTCAAGAAAGAACCTGTTTTTTCTTTTCTTCTTCTCCTTGGAAGACTAGGTAGGTTCAATGCTTTCTGGATCTGGATGGAATAATTAAAAACAAATTCATTTTCCCTTTTATGTAAAATCCTTGTTTAGACCTCCTAATTTTCTCTTATTTCTTTTTTTCCCCATTTAAAGTTGTGAGCTGTATTAGGTGTGAGTGAGCTGTGTGCAGTGCACAGTGAGCTGTGTGTAGTACACTGTGGGTTGTGTGCAATGCAAGTGAGCTATGTGCAATGTGCAGTGGTTATGCGATGGTCGTATTAACATCATGTAATGGTCATGTCAGCATTGTGTGATGCTCTTTCCTATGTTTTATGATTGTCAAACTAACACCTTGCGATGCTGATGCAGTCATGCTAGCATCATGCAATGGTCACGATAATGCCATGTGTTGATCATGCTAATACCATAGGGTTTCATTGCTTTCATCTTGTGACAGTCATGCTAATGCTATGCTATGGTTATGTGATGGTGGTGTTGATGTCTTGTGATATCATGACAGTGCCATGTGACAATCACTGATGGACATATGATAGACATGACCAATATCACCATGGTCATGCTTATGTTATGTGCTGCTGGTGTTGATGTCATATGATGGTATTGTCATGTAACTGTCATTTTAACATCCTATGATATTTATCCTAATATCATGTGATGATAATTTGATGGTCCTGTTAATATCATTTGATGGTCATATCAGCATCATATGATTTCATTGCTAACATCTTCTGATTGTCCTACTAACATCATGTTAACCTCACACATGGTTGTGTTAACATCATGTGATGGTCGTGCCAATACCATGTGATGTTCATTCTGAATCAGGCAATAGTCATGTGACAATCACGCTAATATCAATTAGGTCACACCAATGTTATGTGATAGACATGCTAACATAATGTGAACGTCATATGACGATCATGGCAATGTCATGCAATGGCCATGATAAGACAATTTAATGGTCATGCTAGCATCACCAATCATTGTGAGAATGTCGTGTAATGGTCATGCTAATGTCATATGAAAGTCTTATAAGGTCTTGTGATTGTAATGTGAATGTCAGTTTCTGACCAGATAAACTTGGTCAAATTACTTCTGATCAGTTAAAACCAGTTCATGCTTGTTTTCACTGGATAAAATCTGTTCAGACTAGTTCTAAAGATTCTGAAGGTATAAAACTGGACCAAACCAGTTCTAATGGATATAAATGGTTCAAAAATGGTTCTGAAATTAGTTCTGACTGGATAAACATATTTTGATGTGTGAGCTGTATGCAGAGCACAGTGTGTGGTGTTCAGTGTGCAGTGAGATCTATGGAGTGTGCAGTGCATCTGTGGGGGGTCAGCACTGATATGAACAGGTGAGAACCAATTTGATATAGTCAGAACCATTTTGAACTAGTCAGAACCAGTTTGAACTGTTTTTATCCAATCATAGCCAGTTTTATGTGGACAGAACAGGTTTGAAACAGCTGGACTCAGTTTCATCTGGTCAGAACTGGTTTGAACTGATTTTATTGGTGAGAACTAGTCTGAAATGGTTTTATCTGGTCAAATCAGAACCAGTTTGAACTGATTATATCCATTCTGAACCAGTTTGATCCCATTTTATCCATTCAGAACCAGTTTGAACTAGTTATATCTTGTCAAAACTGGTTTGAACCAGTTTTATGTCTGTAGTAGGGCCCTCTTAGTCTCTAAACTAAAGAGAATTTTTAGTGTTTATTTGATTTGATAGATTTTATGTAATTTGGCACATTAATGTGCTCTGGGAGGGGGAGGGCAGATGCACCTGGAGGGGTCATAGTGGTAGCAGGCTGGTCCAGATCCTCAGATTTTGAGAATCTGTTGTAGTCTGTCATGTGCGAATTTGGTTAACACCTCATTAAGTTATTAAAACGAGAGAATAAAAAACTGAATCAAATAATGGCTGTGTTCCCAGGACAATTTCCCACAGATGGCTGAGTGAGTATAGTAAACAGAATAAAACAAAACAAAAATCAAGGGTATCATTTGGCCTGTCTGTTGATGGTAGCCTCTAAAATTTCATATTCCCTTGTTAATGACTTGGAAATGGGATGACTAACCAGCCAATCTTCCTGCAGTAATTAGTACTGGTTTCAGCAGTTGGTAAAGCTATTTTGTGATAATGGATAACCAAGGCTACCCAGGAGTCTCCACTGGATCCTGTCTGCTCAAAGTCATGGTGACTTTGCTTGGGGAGATTTTACCTAGTATCTGTATGGATAAAAATGGATTCAAGATGATGATATGCAAATTTTGATGTCCAGAGTGAATATTCATGTTTTTCTTGAAATGAGCAAATTTTGGCTTACTTTAAAAATTATGATTTTTTTCATACAGAGAAGTGAGTATCAATAATATAAAGTAGAGCAAAATAGCACCTAGATGCTCCCCATTCAGCTTAAAAGTTAGAACATTACTGATAAGTACTAACCTCTCTCATGTGATTCTCTCTTTCCAACCCTATTCCCTCCCTACCCCATGTGCTCTTCCTTCCTCATGAAATCACTCTCTCAAGTAGTTTATCATTCCATTGATCTTTAAACATATTTTTCACATGGGTATTATTTATAAACCACTATTGTTTAGCTTTGCAATTAGAGGTTTCTATGGAAGTATCTATCTAGTATAATTTGCTTTCCCACCCCTCCACATAATGTTTGACAGTTGTATTTATTTGTTAATAATTCTAGGACATGCACATCAAGGACTGTGAAATCAATGGCAGGGCAGATAGACAAACCAATTGAAATTTGGGAAATAGAATATATGAGAAGGGAAGTAAGATATTGGACTAATTATATGCAAACTAAAACATGGCTGGGATGTTAGAAAAGCAATGCTTTTGTAATGGGTTTACATTATGAAGGACTGATTCAAACTCACCTGGATTCATATCCTCCTTTTACCACTTTTGGGGTGGGGTATTTTAAAAAATATTATTTCAACTTTGGAGAAAGTAGGGTGAGATCCATTCTGAGAAGTTTAGGTAAAGATATGGGATGTTTTGGATTTGGATGTTTTATTTTGAACAATAACACATTTCTGACCTCTCAGACATCTCTGCTAGACAAATTAATCAATAACTCTGAAAATATTGTGTTCTGGGGTCCTCATGGGTTCTGCAGGGTTTGAGGACATGGGACGTTTAATACATCTCCTTCCCTTTCACGTTGACCTCTTAAAAAGTGTATAGTAATAAGTTGATTATTACTATTACAGGTTGATTGATCTTTGTGGATGAGTTAGGAAAATTTTGAATGCATCCCAATTTTGTTTCTTTAGGCAGTGCATTGAAATCATTTGGAACAACCACACATTTGTTCATTTTTACTTTTATTTATTTATTTAAGATTTATTTATTTTTATACAAGAGCTGGGGTACAGGCCAGAGGTGTGGGTGGGGGTTGAGAGGATTCACCAGAGACAGAGCAGGGTGCAGAACTGGCAGATGATCGAAATACACTGTTGAGGGGAGCAGCAGTCAAGACAGGAGAGGTCTACCACACCATGTGGGCATCTCCCTGGCCAGCCAGGAATCGAACCCATGTTGCAGAGGCTTCGGACAGCTTCACAGCACTGCACTCAATCCGCTGCGCCACCGGGGAGGCCCTATTTGTTCTTTTTTAGACCTAGTTTCCTTTTCTGTAACATAGGGATCCTATCTAGATTGTGACAAAGACAAATGACATGATACATATAAAAATGCTAGGAGCAATAAGAATGGTGGTGCTATTGTTATGATCATTATTGGGATTCGTTGTTTTAATAGCTTAACTTGGGAATCACAAAACTGTGGCAGTCATCTCTGACCTCTGTTCTCCATTTCTCTTTTCAAGTCTCTTAATGTGGTGTATATGTGTGTGTGTTTAGAGCATTCAGTAAATTTTAGCATTTACTGCTTGTTTCCATGTGCTTCTGTCATTAGACTACAAAACTTGCTTATTTGTCAGTCTTCCTCACTACCCAGTGAGCTCCTGTACCAACCTTGGGCTCAGGGTATTGAACTAGTCAATACATTTTGCTGCATGAATATTATATTTATTAAATATGAATTAGATGAATTCAGCCAAATAACTCTGATGTTTAAAGTTCATTAACAACATTACTTAACATTAATTTAAAATCTATGCTGTTAACTCTCTTAATTATGTGAACCAGGCAACATCATGGGCAATGGTGGTTTTGCCTCACCCTGAACAGAGAACCAAAATAAGACATGGGGCACAGCACTTGGAAAACAGATGGTGTTCTCAAGGAATGACTACAACAAGACAATGAAAATTGGCTCAAAACCCACCTCTCAAATAAAAGCATCTATCTGAATTTTTTAAAAGTCTGAAAATTTTAAAGTTTGTATGACTACTCTTGTTTAATTGAAAAGCCTTTAAGTAAACCCAGGGAAAAATCATTCCCATCTCTGATGGACTGCTTTCATGTCATCAAAATCTGTAGCTGAATGGGAAGAAAGTTTATTAAATTAATTAAGAAAAGAAGGTATTTAAAAAGCCATTTTTGACCATTGTTTTCCTGAAAGTTTGGACTCTTCACTTTTTGAGATAACAAAGAAGTCACACTCAGGGTGATTAACAAATCTACCCAGGAAAATTTTAGGGGAGCAAATCACAGTTTTAAGTCTTAAATTATCATTCTTAATGTGGTTAGAGAGTTCCCATCTGTTGGGGGGCACCCAGGCCCTCAGACACCGCAGTATGAAAGGTATCTTGGAGGGTTCACATCTGGTGACTTCTGTAGGTAAGATGGTTTAGGCCACAAATTAAAGTTCACATGTTCTTTATGATGAGGACTATCTTTGTATGAATTTTTAGGGTTTGACTTAATGGTACTTTCATAGAGGACTACTCTTCCCCTTGGGTTACTTCTCTCTTCTCTCTGCTCAATACTGAGAGCTGTCTCTACTATGAATGGATGGAGTGAAATGGGCATATCTAGGAATGAGTTTAGTTGTCCTATTTTAACAGCTGGTTTAGGGCCTGGTGTCCAGTGTGAACTCCAGAAAGGTCAATGTGATAGTGAAACTCAAAGCAGTCTGTTTTCTCACAATACATGCCAGCAACACAAGAACATCTGTTGAGGAATGACATCAATAAGTGCCATCTCTCATCCAGGGGTTGAGCATTCATGAATACTCATTGAGCAGTGAGCCACCCCTGTGCTGGATCTATGGCTCAACTGAAGATCAAGAAACCAAATGTTAGCAAATTCAAACTCTATGACTCAAAGGGTCACTGAGAAATGGATTAAAAAACCCCAGGTTCTATGCCTTCCTCACTCAAAATAATCATAGAGCAGCATGAGATGAAAGAAGTGACAATAAGCATCATTGTGGGCCTCCCTGGTGGTGCAAGGGGTAAAGCACAGCACTATGAAGCAGTCCACACCCACTGCAGCACAAGTTCCATCCCTGGCCAGCCAGGGAGCTACCACATGACACAGCAGACCTCTCCTGTCTCGCCCATTGCTCCCGTCAGCAGTGTATTTCAGTCAGTCTGCCTGTTCTGCTCCCTGCTTTCTCTGGTGAATCCTCTCACCCCCACACCTCTGGCCTTGTATGCATAAATAAATAAAAATCTTTAATAAAAAAATAAGCACCATTGTTACCTTTATGACAACTATTGGCCATTTTTTTTTGAATTATGAGCATTTTAGAAAGTGCAAAGTTATTTCCTGCCCTAAAGGAACTTCCAATACAGTTTGGTTCATGTGGAAAAGTAAGTAGATGAACCAGGATAGTCTTAGTGCCAAATAAAAAATATAGACAGTAAGTTTAGAGGAGGGAGTTGTTGCCTGCTGGGGCAGTCAGGCAAGCATAGTGGAGAAAGACCTTGAGTTGGGCTTTGAGGAAAGAGAAAAACTTGAGTTTTTGGAGAGGCAAGTTATGGGGGTGCTGTGTCTAGGCTGAAAGATGTGAGTGGAATTGGGGGAGTGCATGGTATGTTTGGGTGCAGGATAAGGTGTTGAGTTTTTAAAATCCCCTTAGAGTAGATAAATAAGGAGCAAGCTAGCTATCATTTCTTGGAAATTCTTGCAGTGAATTTTCTTTCTGTCTGAGATAAATGTCTTGCCCTGCTCAACAACACCATCCTTGATTGTTTTGGTGACTAGTCTGGTCTCCTTACTCACTGGATTTCTTACTGGGTAGCATTTCCATTAGAGAAGCAGTTCCCTTCACTCTTCCCTCCTCTTAAGTGGTGAAATTGTCCCCATCTATAAGAAGTGTCCTGAAGTGAACTGGGACAGTATGATTTTGTTAAAACAAAGAGAATTTTAAAAAGATGAGAATGCTTAAGAGTTTTGACAGATACAGAGAAGTCAAGGAGAATGAGATTTGATGAGTGGTTTTTCTATGGTGAATAAAATCAAACTACCTATTCATTTCTTCTTGGAGTCTTGGGACACAGATTATACAAGTCAGCCATTGCCACCTCTCCTACTGAAACTTGAGTAATCTTTCCTATGATTCTTATATATGTTATTAAAAAAAAATCCTCCCCCATTATCCACATCTTAAAAATTAAACTCTGCTTTAATTTGCCCTCTTTAAAGATAGGTTTAGCTGGTGTGTGTGTGTTCTGTAGCCTTTAATATGTTAAAGAGTGACTATGGTCTGTCATTAACATTAAGAGGTTTATTTTCACTTTAATATTCTGAGTGAAATTTATGGAAAACAATTTTTAATTTGAAACATTCATGCAATTGGTGCTAATTGCTAACCTCTCAGGAAATTCTTGCATATTTTTGTAGACAAGTCAAGGGAGGGCCATGCATAGAAGAAAGGACCCATTTGATTTAAAAGTTTAGGTTAATCCAATGTGAGGGAAAGATGTTTTGAGTAGGGAAGAAGAGTGAAACGAACAAGTTTGGGTTTTTTTGCAAGTATTTAATTGTAATGGAAGAAAAATTGATGAAAGAATTTGATAAATAAATTTCATTACTCTTTCATATCATTTTTGCTTTTTGAAAATTTTTTATTTCTCAAAATATTTTGCTATTTTTGCTCCTGCCTTATGAAATTTCTGTTCACAATCTTGCCCTTCCTATAAAAAATATTGTGTGGAAAAGAATGAAATTATACAACTCTCTCACACCAGATACAAAAATTATCTCAAAATGGATCAAAGACCAGAAACCATAAAATTCATAGGAAAAAACATTGGTAAAACACTCCATGCACTGGCTTCAGGGATGTCTTTGGGGAATTGATTATGGTGTCAAGGAAAACTAAACAAAGATAAACAAAGATAAACAAAAACAAACAAATGACTACATCAAACCAGAAAATTTCTATACAGTGAAAAAAGCTGTCATTAAAAGTAAAAGGCATCCTACTGAATGGGAGAAAAATTTTGCACAACATGTATCTGACAAGGGGCTAATACTCAAGGTCTGCAAGGAATTCATACAAATTAGCAAAAAGAAAACAAAGAACCCAATAAAAAAATAGGCAAAAGAGCTTAACTGGCACTTCTTCAAAGAGGATGTACAGATGGCCAACAGGCACACACACAAAAATGCTCATCATCACATATCACCAGGGAAATGGTAAATCAAAGCTATAATGAGATACCACCCAGCAAGTGCCTGTGAGAGTTGGAGAAAAAGCAATGCTTACACTGTTTGTTGGAATGTAGACTGGTCCAGCCCCTATGGAAAACAGTATGGAGTTTTCTCAAAATGTTGAAAATAGATCTTCCATATGATCCAGCCACCCCTTCCTAAGTATCTATCCCAGGGATACAAAAACATGAATTTAAAGGGATACACACACCCCTGTGTTCATTGTAGCACTAGTTACAATAACCAAGTTATGGAAACAACTTTAGTGCCCAGGAACAGGTGAGTAGATTAGGAAGACAGAATACTATCAGCTATAAAAAAAAAAAAATGATGAACTCTTTCCCTTTGCAATAACATGAATGGAATAAATCAGAAAGAGAAAAACAATATCAGATGATTTCATTCATATGTGGAATATGAAAAAAAATATAAAGGAACAGACTAAACCAAACCAAAGCTGTAGAAATCTCACCATAGAACTGACATTCACAGCAAAATTGAATAGGAACTTCAGGGATTTCCCAAATCATGTGGTCTCCACACCTGCCTCGCTCACTGTCAACATTTACCACCAGAGTGGTGCATTTTTTATAATTGATGAACCTACATTGACACATCATAATTACCCAGAGTTTATAGTTTGCATTAGAGTTCACTCTTGGTGTTATACATTTTGTGAGTTTGTACAAACGTATGCCTTGTGTCCATAATTATAGTATCTCATAGAGTAGTTTCATTGCCCTAGAAATCCTCTGTGCTCCATTTATTCACCTCTCCTTCATCCCAGCTCTTGGCAAGTGCAGATCTCTTTACTGTCTTCACACACGTGTAAGTGTTGAGTTCTTGAAATGAGACTAGTCCAAACTGAGATAAAAATAAAAAACATATTTTGCATTTCAAAGACTTAATATAAAAATTTCAATAATTTTTGTATTGATTATGTGATACAATGATTTTCTTATGGATATATTGGCTTAAATAAAATATATTGTTGAAATTAATTTCACTTATTTCTTTTCTTTTAGATGTGGCTAGGATAAAATTAAAGGCTATGTGACTCACAAATGTGGCTTGCATTATCTTTCTTTTGGAAATCTCTATTTTAGAATATCGATCATCAGTCCTTATCATCCTCTGTCAACTTTCCTAGTAATTGAGCTGACAAGTCAATTTCATAGAATCATCTGTAGAAGGGTTCCTATATGCACATACCAATTTATTCTGCTATTTGTTTTTTTTTAATTTAAATAATAAATTTTATTTTTATATTCCCCCATACAATTGCAAACGCCCCATTCTGACCCCAATCCCTCCCCTCCCACCCCCCACCCCCAAAAAAGTGTCTCTGGTTCATAGTTTTTTGTTGATTTTGATTTTCACTTTCTTATATTCATTTTCCTGGTCCCTTATTTAAGTTTTCTAGATTCCTGCTATGAGTGTATTCTGCTATTTGTACATGAACTTTGGTCATTTGATTGGATAGATTTTGCAGTACTTGCTAAGACTCAGCTTCTATTTGTAGAACAACAACACCTCTGTTTACATTGATCAGGAGTGCCAGTATGTAGCAATCCTAGCTAATGACATGCTGCCGGTATCCAACCAGTAGATAGTGGTATTTTTCCAAAAGAAGAAAGAAGACTATAATCTGTGCCCTTCACGCCACTGACATTTATTAATGCTTTTCAAAAAAGAAGTGATACAGATTAAGAAATTCAAGTTGCAGGTGCAGTTTCCACCATGTTTTAGAGATGTTGATGGAAAAAGAGATTTTATATGGCTGTCAGCACCTCCAATTTAGTCACTGAAAGTAATTGTGGGGTCCATGAACATCAGAGATCCTGAAATTATAGTTTGACACTTTGCACAAATTAGGTCCTGATTAGCCCCTGAAGAGGTTTGGTGGTAATTGATTAACAGAGGTGAACTGGCAAGTGTGTATGTGTGTGGATACTCTAATGTTCATCATTCCTAGAAAGTGATCGAGGCCTTATGCATGCACATAAATGGTCTAGATCCTGATAGATTGACTTGCTCAGGGAATATTTATTGGGATTAAAAACCTCTATTGAAGACTCAGAGACAAGCAGAGTACACTGATCAGCATATTGTAGACTGTTTGGGGCCACTGAGGATGATTGTACAAGAAAGAACTTACATGAAGGATGAACCAAGCAGAAAATGGGAAAATGCTGGAAGGTTTTGCTGAAGAATCATAGAGTCGTGAGAAGAAAGTGGAGTATTGAGTTATAAAAACTGGATTTGAGTCATGGAAACCATTTACTTATTGCAATGACTTCAGGGGAGCTGACTGGCATAGTTTCCAAACATATAAAATAATAATGATGTTAATAAATAAAAATAATAGCCCCCAACTTGCATGGTTGTTTTGGGAATTGGAGATGACATGTCTAAAAGCAGTTTCATTAATAGAAAAACATTACTTAACTTCCTGGTTAATAAATACCTTTACTGTATGGAATTGCTAGTTATAGTGTGTACATTTGAGTGGCAATTTTCCAAGAAATTGACCACAATAAAATACTAGTAAAATTCCACTGAGCATTTAATGCTTTTGGATTATTCTGAGGGCATGTTAGGGATTGGCTTGCCTTATAATTCTAAATTGCCACAATTATTCCAGAAGATATGGGAGAATAGGATAATCAGTTAACATTGAGATTAAAAAATACATTTCTACACAATGTTTTAAGATGGACCTTGTCCTTCTATGAACTTTATAGATGTTCTAATAATAATTCACTACTAAAATGTGATATGCATCACAATATGCTTAGCTGATTCCAGTACCTCCTATATATTAGACTACACCACAGAGACTGCTCTGTGTTCAAGGATAGGTGAGAATTATGCCTGAGAATTGGCTCAAGCTTGTTTTTATTTGATTTTGTCCTATGGCAATTTATTAGCACTGTAAAGGATAATCATAATAATAATATAGGACATGTGTGGCTATGGGTCGCCATTGCTTCCTTTGTATTTAGGGGAGGTGCCCCATAGTTTGCTTTTCTTGGTGAATCTTGATAAAGTCTGCTGGCTGGAAGAGCACACAGTAACTGCCCTTTATACCTCACCATCAGAAAGATCTTTTGATTTGTGGCTCTTTGTATTTTTTATTTATCTTAACTTAATACTCATATATTTTTTATTGAGGTAACATTGATTTACAACACTATATATGATTCAGAGATATGGGTTTGCTCCTCTGCTGGTATATGCTACCACACCATACCCATAATGGAGAAACCCCTTGTCCTCCCCCAGAGTCCATTGGATTCTCTCCATACCCTATTCCCCAACCTCCTTCTTTCCCTCTGGTAGCTTCACTTCTGCAGTCAAATTTCTAGGGGTTGTTACTGATTTAGTACTGGCTAACTCTCTGTTTTCTTTTTCTATATTTCACATAAAAGTGAAACCATCAGGTATTTTTATTTCTCCTGATTTATTTCACTTAGTATTATCCCTTCCAGGTCCATCCATGTGGCCACAAAGTACAAGAGTTCATTTTTCATTATAGCTGAGTAGTATTCTATTGGCAATACTAATACTAATACTAATACTAATCTACTCATTTGTCCTAGGGAATTTGAATTGTTCCATTACTTGGATATGGTAAAAAGTGCTGCAATGAATGTAGGTATGAATAGATTCCTTTGAGTTATTTTTTTTGTCTTCCTTGGGTAAATACCCTAGGAGTGGAATTGCTAGACCATACCAAATATCTATTTTTAATATTTTTAAATACCTCCATACTCTTTTCCATAAGTGCTGGACCAGTTTATATTCCCACCAGCAATGAATTGTATGGGCACTCCTTTTTTTCTATAGCCTCACCAACACTTGTTTTCAGTCTTTTTTATATGGCCCATTTCACAGGTGTAAGATGGAATCTCATTGTGGTTTTGATTTGCATTTTCCTGATGAGAGGTGATGAACATATCCCTGTTGGCCATTTGAATGTCTTTTTGGTGTGTGCATGAAATGTGAGTTTATATCTGGGTTCTCAATTCTATTGGCCTGTGTATCTGTTTTTAGTCTGGTACTGTATTGTTTGGATTATTATAGCTTTATAATATAGTTTGAAGTCTGTGATACCACTGTTCCTTTTTTGTCAAGATTGCTATGTCTATTCAGTATTTTTTTATGATTCCATACAAATTTTAGTAGTTTTTGTTCAATTTCTTTAAAGAATGCCACTGAAACTGTGATAGGAATTATATTGAATTGAATATGTCCATTTTAGCAAAATGTTAATTCTTCAAATCCATGAGCAGAGAATATCTTTCCATTTCCTCATGTCTTCTATTTATTTTAATTATATCAGCATTATAATGGAAACCTGTATGGAAGTTACTCAGAACACTAAAAATGGTTCTGCCATATGACCCACCTGTCTCACTTCTAGAAATTTACCCAAGGAACACAAAAACACTAATTTGAAAGGAAACCTGCACTCCTATGTTTATGGCAGTAATAGTTACAATAGTTAAGATAGGGAAGCAAGCTAAATTCCCCCAAACAGATGAATGAATCAAGATGTGGTATATATACACGATGGAATACTACTCAGCAATTAAAAAGGACAAATACTTGCTATTTGTGGCAACGTGGTTGGAGATAGAAGGGATTATGCTTAGTAAAATAAGTCAGAAGGAATAAGATAAATATCAGATGGTTTCACTTATATGTGAAATACAGAGAAATCAAACAAAGTGTCAGAGAAAGACAAAACTTGAAAGCTGAACATAGTTATGAGACATCCAGGAGTAGAGGGGTAGGGGAAGGGTGAAAACAGGGTGGGGGTAAGAACAAGGTAATATAGTGATGGACGATGGGTACTTTGCTAATGCGATAACTACAGTGACCACACTAGAGGGGACAAATTACATATTGTCCAAAAGTTAACAACAACGTAAGACAAAATTACTGAACAAAACAAAGCAAAACAATATTTTGTAGTTTTCATTGTGCAGGTCCTTTCCTCCTTTGATAAGTTTACTCCTAGGGCCTTAATTATTTTTGATATGATTGTAATTATAATTTTTTTTATTTCCCTTGCTTTTGTTTGCATATAGGAACACAAATGCTTTTTGTAAATGGATTTTTAACCTGCTATTTTACTGATTGATTTATTGTTTCAATTAGTATTTCAGTGAGTCTTTGGTGTTTTCTATGTATATTATTATGCAATCTGCAAATAATGATAGTTTTACTTCTTTCCCAATTTGGTTTTATTTTATATCTTTCACTTTCCTAATTGTTCTAGCTACAATATTATGTTGAGTACTGTGCTGAAAATAATTGGAATATTGTGTTGAATAGTAGTAGTGAAAGTGTACCTGATCTTAGAGAAAATCTTTCAGTTTTTCACTTAAGAATGATGTTAGCTGTGGGTTTGTCATATATGATCTTTATTATGTTGAGGTACATTCCTTCTATACCTATTTTTTAGGGTTTTTATCATAAGTGAATATTGAATCTTATCAAATTCTTCCTCTGTATCTGCTGACATGATTATATGATTTTTATCTTTCTTTATGTTGATGTGGTAAATTATATCGATTAGTTTTCTTATATTGAACCATCTTTATATCCCTGGCATAAATTCTATTTGGTTATGATGTATGATCTTTTCAATGTATGTTGAACTTGGTTTGCTAAGATTTTGTTGAAGATGTTTACATCTATGCTCATTGGGGATATTGGTCTGTATTTTTTGTGTGTGTGTGGTGTTATCATCGGCTTTTAGTATCAGAATAATATTGGCCTCATAAAATATGTTTGGGAGCATTCACTCTCATTTCTGGAAAGAGTTTGAGAAGGAAAGGTATTGTTTCCAGAAATATCTTATTTGGGCATATAATGCAAGCATTTGCCTCCTAATAAGAATCTCTGAGGATCAAGTTATAGGCCTTGACATTCTTTCTGGGCTTGCGCTGTGATCACATTCTTGGTCAGATCATGGTCTGCCTCATTTTTATAGGAATAGTTCTTTCAGTGGCAGCTTATGTAACTTACCATATCTCACATACATATCTGGGTTCGTGATCTGCTTTAAATTCTGGTGTCCAGATGAAATAGATAACAGAAAAAAAAAACACTAAACATTCCAACATTGGGGACTCAGTTCTTTGTATTTACATTGTCCTTTCTCAGTGATTCTGCTTTAAAATATAATTTCCCTTGAGAGGGCACCAGAATGTTATTGTGAATTAGGTTTACTTTATTAGATTTCCGCCATAACAAGAGCAAGGCAGCATAAACACCATTGATCCCTATGGGATGAAATGAGGTTTATAAAGGTGGGGAGATAGGGCAGAAGGTCACAGCAAACTTGTTTACCTCTTTTATAATTTTGTTTAAGGTCTGGCTTGCCAAGGAGACTACTTTTGATTTCAAAAAATTGTGCATGTATTCTCCAACAGTGGGGTTGCTCACAGTGGAGGATCAGGGCTGCTCTGGGCAACACTGAGGAGGTTACTCTGGCCCCAGCTTCTATTTCACTGCTCTTAGATGGAGAGCTGCATTTATACTGGTGAGATGACTTTCCTTCTCAAGCTGCTTGTTTGTCTTTTAGGAAGGAAGGAAGGATTTATATCTGTGCCCAGTTTGTGAAAAGTGGCTCGGGAATTCTTTGTATGTCCAGTTTTTTTTATCAATTGTCACTGCTGAATATGTCAAGGTGACTTGGCAACTCATTTGAACTTCAGAAATATATACATTCTTCCTAATCATCTCAAACTACCTGTTTGTCAATCCATCCATCCTTTTATCCATATATCGAATCTACTACCTTCCTCATTTCACAAATATTTATTGAGTACTTGCTATTGTGTAGAACATAGTCTAAATGCTATGGAGGATATACCAGCAAGTTTGGTATGCTCCTCAACATTAAAGGATTTTATAGGGGAGATAAAACATGTGCACATTAAACATAAACAACCAATGAACATTTATTTGTATTCCATCAAGTATATGTTAAAAAGTTGAGGAAGACACAATTCCTTCCCTTTCAGTAAACTTATATTATGTGACTGTGTAAGTCAAATACCAAAATAATTATGACAGGTATGTTATGACATGTCACATGAAAGGAACACAACACCTGAGGAATGAGAGAAGGAAGAACTACATTTAATTAAGTGGGGTTGAGGGGACGGGGAAAGTAAAATGTTTGAATAAATTGTATATGTGCTGCGGCTTGATAGATGAACTGGATTAGTAAAGATGGAGATAATGTTGATAAAAATTAATGACAGTGTAAGACAAAAATACTGAACAAAACAAAGCTAAGCAATGTCTTGTAGCTCATTGTGCCGTCCTTCCCTCCTTTGATAAGTTTACTCCTAGGTTCTTAATTCTTTTTTATTTGATTGTAATTGTAATTGTTTTCTTGATTTCTTTCCCTTCTTGCTTTGGTTAGCACATAGCGACTGCTTGGTTAACACATAGCAACTTGCTTTGGTCAGCACATAGCACATAACAACTGCTTTTGTAAATGGATTTTGTAACCTGTTTCTTTACTGTATTGACTTAGTATTTTAGACAGAAGTAGGAAATCACAAGGTATGTTAAGAAAACACACAGTTTTAGGAATCTCTACACAGCTCTCCATAGTGGTTGGACCAGTTTGCACTCCCACCAGCAATGGAGGAGAGTTTCTTTTTCTTCACAACCTCGCCAACATTTGTTGTTGCTAGTTTTTTTTTAATATGTGCCATTCTCACTGGTGTAAGATGGTATCTTATTGTAGTTTTTATTTGCATTTCCCTGATTACAAGTGATGCTGAACATTTTTTCACGTGCCTGTTGGCCATTTGCATTCCCTTCGTAGCTCTTCTGCCCATTTTTTGACTGGATTATTTACTTTGTTTTTGTTGCGTCTCTTCAGCTCTTTGTAGATTTTTGTGATCAATCCTTTATCACAAAAATTTTCTCCCAGTCAGTGGGGTGTCTCTTTATTTTGGTTAATGTCTCTTTTGCTGTATGGAAGCTCTTTAATTTGATGTAGTCCCAGCTGTTTATCTTTGTCTTCGCTATCACTGCTTTGGGTGATGAGTCTTTAAAGATATTGCTGAGGCGTATGTCATGTAGTATTTCGCCTATATTTCCTTTTATGTATTTTATGGTTTCAGGTCTTATGTCTAGTTCTTTAATCCATTTTGAGTTGTTTTTTGTGCATGGTGTGAGGTGGTAGTCAAACTTCATTCTTTTGCATGTAGCAACCCAATTTTCCCAGCACCATTTATTGAACAAACTTTCTTTGCTCCATTGCATATTCTTTGCTCCTTTGTCAAAGATTAGTTACTAAAGATGGAGCTTCCATATAATCCAGCAATTCCACTCCTAGGTATTTACCCAGAGGACACTGATTAATTGAGTCATTGATTAATTAATCACTGATTAATCATCAATGATTAATTGAATCATTAATTCAAAAGGGCACCTGCACACCTATGTTTATAGCAGCACTATTTACAATAGCTAAACTATGGAAATA
Organism: Talpa occidentalis; assembly: GCF_014898055.3. Lineage (NCBI taxonomy): Eukaryota > Metazoa > Chordata > Mammalia > Eulipotyphla > Talpidae > Talpa > Talpa occidentalis. The sequence continues at coordinate 78,591,138 of NW_023604972.1, forward strand.
ACCCAAATGCCCAAAAATAGATGACTGGATCAAGAAGATGTGGTACATATACACAATGGAATATTACTCAGCAATCAAAAAAGATAAACTCATGCCATTTGCAGCAACATGGATGGCGCTGGAAGGGATCATGCTCAGTGAAATAAGCCAGAAAGAAAAAGAAAAATACTGGATGTCTCAGTCATAGCAGGAATTTAGAAAACCTAAATAAGAGACAAGAAAAAAGACTAATTACAGTAAAGTAAAAATTAAAATCAACAAGCAACTATAAACCAGACACATTGTGGGGGGGCGAGAAGGAGGGATTAGGGTCAAAATAAGGGGTGGTGGGAATTGTATGGGAAATATAACCAAGATGAAAATACATACATTGTGCAAAAATGAAAAATGATGTAAAAAATATATAAAATAAAGAAATATATATCATGACCACCCAGCCACTATGGAAAGCTGTCTGGAGGTTCCTCAGCCTACTAAAAATGGAGCTACCATATGACCAGGCAATTCCACTGCTAGGGAGCTACCCAAAGGACACAGTAACATTGATTCAAAAGAACACCTGTACCCCTATGCTTATTGCAGCACTATTTACAATGGGTAAATCCTGGAAACAACCCAAATGCCCAAAAATAGATGACTGGATCAAGAAGATGTGGTATATATACACAATGGAATATTATTCAGCAATCAAAAAAGATAAACTCATGTCATTTGCAGCAATGTGGATGGAGATAGAAGGAATTATGCTCAGTGAAATAAGCAAGAAGGAAAAAGAAAAATATCGGATGGCTTCACTTATAGCAGGAATACAGGGGAACCAAATAAGACATCAGATTAAAAAAATAATAACAGTACAAAACACAACAAAGGAAAACCAGACAATTATAAATCAGAGACATCCTGCAGGGGAGGAGGAGGGAGAGGGATCGGAGGGAGGGAAGGAGGAGCACAGGGCACTGAGGTGATGGTGCACGGGTGCATTGGTGAAGGAAAGTCTATGGGGACTACACCTGAGAGGGTGGGGGGAAGCAAATAGTCTTTAAAAATGAACAATGATGTAAAAAATTAAAAAATTAATAAAAAAAAAGATCATGACAAAAAAAAGAAAATACAGAGTTTTGAAAGAAGCAGAAGATGTGTGGAGTGAAGTGGGAGGGGGAAGGTTAGGTGTCAATAGGTAGTCCTTGAAGATTGCTGATTGGGTGAGTGACATAAGAGGAGCTGAGAAGTGGGATGATTAACTCTTAGCAATTCAAAACAATGGGGAAGCTGAGATGGTAGGTGGGGAGATCCATTCAGGAAGCAATGAAAATGGGGCCCCAAGGAGAGCTAATGAATGTTTAATCTGAAGAGGAGTAGAGAGAAGATTGAGATTTAGGTAACCATATAATTTGGTAACTATTTAAAGGCAATTATATTCAATATAAAGAATTGAAATATTTATTGAAGCCCTTTTTTTAAAAGATTTATTTATGCATACAAAAACTGGGGTACAGGCCAGAGGCGTGGGGTGGGGGTGAGAGGATTCACCAGCGACAGAGTGAAGAGCAAAACAGGCAAATCTGCTGTAATACACTGCTGAGGGGAGCAGCGGGTGAGTCAGGAGAGGTCTGATGTGCCATGTGGGTAGCTCGCTGGCACTGGCCATGGCCGCGGATAGCTTCACTTCATAGGCTGTGTCTCAACCCCTTGCGCCACCAGGGAGGCCCTATTGAAGCTCTTTTACTTGCCAAATATTGTGCACACAATGTGTTTTCTTGTTTAATTTTCCTGACAACTCTCTATGATAGTGACTTATATTGTCTGCATATTACTGATGAGGAAATAGTGTTCTCCGGAGGTTAAGTCACTGATTTAAGTCACGTAGCATTGCTATCCACCAGCCTCAGAACTCGATGCCACAGGCCATCTGACCCTCAGGCTATAGCCTCACAGAACACGCCTCTATGCGTGTGATTTGATGTCTTAAACTAGTATAAATAGCCTGATACAAAATAAAGGTAAGATTAATGACCTTTTCCATACTTAAATGAATATTTAAAATAGTGGGTGCTGTATTTTTACATTTTTTTCATCTCTTGTTTCTAAGACTTCTTAGATTCATCCTTCCTTAGTATTATCAAGACACTTGTAATTTTAAATGTGTTGTGGATACTAAGAATACTAAGAGACTCTCTTATGCCCACTTCACCTTATTTGGTCCTCATCCAGTGGTCCGTGTTTAACTACCTGGGCTTGATTTCCAGCTGTCAATGACTAGCTGTCAATGATCTGCAAGTCACTACACTTCTGTGCACCTTAGTTTCCTCAGTATATGGAAACAGTAATAGTATCCCTTTACAAGGTAGTTGAAAGGGCTAGAGGAGATATCTGCTCTCTCTGAACAATGTCTGCTACAAGATGTGTGCTATATATGACAGGTATTATTATGGGATTACTTGGGAGTTGCTGATTCCTGCCTCCTCAGATTTTTCTTTTGGGGTCTGCTTCTGATTCCTACTCTCTACCTCCTCCATCAACTCTTACACAGGTGTTAGTAAACTTTCTACTGGAAAATGTCCTAGGAGCCCAGTTCTAAGGCATCATTCTTTCCCCAATGTTTTACAACTAATGTAGGAGGCAATTTTTTCTTTAAGATTGATTTATTTATACATATAAGAACCGGGGTATAGGCCAGATGTGTGGGGAGGGTGAGAGGATTCACCAGAGACAGAGGGGGGAACAGTACAGGCAAACTGACTGAAATACACTGCTGAGGGGAGCAGTGGTGAGACAGGAGAGGTCTGCCATGCCATGTGGGTATCTCCTCGGCCAGCTAGGATCGAACCTGCACTGCCGAGGCTGCAGACAGCTTAACAGTGCTGAGCTCAACTGCCTGTGCCACCAGGGAGACCAGGAGGCAATTTGTTTTAATCAGCAAAAGTCTGCAGTCAGATGTAGGTTCAAGTCCTGATTTTATCATTTAAATATTGTATAACTTTCTACAAATTACTCATCTTCTCTTTATTAGTTAAGGCATTGCTACTTGTTGTAACCCATAAGCCTTCAAAGCACTGGCTTGATCCAGAAGAATCTTATTTCTAGTCAAGTAAAAAATAGGTCCTCCTGAGAGGTGATGCAGGGACCCAGGGTTACAGGATGTGATTTCCAAGTTTCCTTCCAGAATGTGGTTCCAGTGGTGCTGTGGAAGAGGACAGAGCATGGAGGATGCCATTTGGGGGTTTTTAGGACAGAACTTGGAGTTGTCTAATTCACTTGGGATCACATTTCACTGTCTAGGACTTAGCTAAATGGCCTCACACAATTTCAGGGGAGACTGGGAAGTGACCTGTTGGCTTCACAAGTCACCCCAAACTCAGTGGCTTATGGGAGTGAGCATTTATTGTCATACTCATGTGTTTGGAGGTTAGCTGTATCCTCACCTGTCCAGGTTGTGCTGGGCTGGGCTGGTGACTTTGGACTCAGGTCCATGACTCACATCTTCGTGGCTGGGGTCTAGGCTCAAAGGCAGCAACTACCTGGAGGAAGCTCTTCTCAAGGTGATGGCAAGAGTACGGAAATTTCCCAGGGCTGCTATAGCAAAATACCATGCACTGCATGGTTCACCATAACAGAAATATATTCACTCAGTTCTGGAGGCCAGAATGTCAAATCATGGCATCTAAAGGATCATGCTCCTCTGAAGGCTCTTAAGAGTGAATCTTTTCTTAGCTCTTTCTAGTTTTTTGGTGCCTCCAGGTGTTCTTTGGCAACATAACTCCAATCTCTGGGGCCTCCCCGGTGGCGCAGCTGTTGAGCGCTGGGTTGCAAAGCTGCCCACACCCTCTGCAGCACTGGTTCGATCCTTGGCCACCTGGTGAGGGTCCCACATGGTGCACAGACCTCTCCTGCTGCCCACTGCTCCCCTCAGCAGTGTATTTCATCAGTCTGCCTGTTCTGCTCCCCGCTCTGGCTCTGGTGAATTCTCTTGCCCTCCCGTGCTTCTGACTGTACCCAGTGCTTACATAAATAAATAAATAAATCTAAAAAAAAGCGCCCTCCAATCTCTGCCTCCAACTTCAATGGTGTCCTCCTCAGTATGGTGTACCCTGATCTGTCACTGAGAAGGTCACACTTACTAGATTTAGGGTCCACCCTACTTCAGTATGACCTCAGCTAAGTGCTCACCTTATTTACATCTTTAAAAAACCCTATTTACAAATAAGGTCACATTCTGAGGTTCTGGGTAGACATGAATTTGGTGGGGGTGGAGGGTGATACTACAGAAGACAAGACAAACTAGGGATGTTCATCTGATCTGCTCACGATATACAAAGCATTCACATGGCTAAGCCCAAAGTCAAGCAGACCCCACTGCTGTGGGAGAAATTACAGCCACTTGCAAATTTTTGGTATAGACAGAGGAGGTAAGGAAATGGGACCAATAATTCAAGCCATAATAAGAAGAGTTTGCTGTGAGCCTGGAAGAGGATAGTGGTGGTGATTCTGTAATGCTTTTAAGCCCTCTATATCATCTGTATGAATGGGTTTATTGAGAATGTATGCCTTATGGGATTGTAATGATTAAATGATAATACACCTGAACCACTTAGCACTGTATATGGCACATAGTAAACACTAAATTAACGTTAACTTTCATTGTTCTTGTAGATCTTGTGGTCTTTCTCTCCCATTGGCTTCACTTCTCTTTATTATGCCTTGTGTTCCCATCCCCCTTCTTTGTTAATTTTCACCAACAAAAGTAATTTCCATTTTGGATAATTCACACAAATCAGAAAAGAATTTCTCTTGGTTGATGAATCTTATCACATTAGAATTTGGAACAGAGGAGAGAGAACTAATTACAGGGAGAGAGAACTATTTAGGACATTAACTATTAGGATGGCACATAATAGTGGGCATAGGCAAGCTAGACAAATGCTTTAACCTCCTGGAGGGGAGAAGTTGGGTGGAAGTAACTGGTGAGGTTTCACGAAAGCAATGGGCATTGAGCTGGGCCATTTCCTTTGCAGAGTGGAAATGATCCCGTTCCAACTTGAAGCAAAAGCTGATCAGATAAAGACAACATGGCAAAGGATGCTGCATCATCACCCAGGCTGGCCTCTTGACTGAGGCATAAGAGCAGTTCTCCGGGAGCAATTGTGCTGTTTGGAATATGAGTTGTTTTATGCTAATGAGTCATATTTCATCATTTCCAGGAGTTGATGCCGGAGACAGGACCGTTGTCGCATGAAACCTTTTTATAAAAACTGTTTATTTGGTGGAGTCTTTATGTTTAACTTTTGTACCAAAATAATTTCTGAGTGATGACTCATTTCCAACCTACATGGCACACACAGATGCAGCTAATGTGAAATCATGTTGGTGTTTCTTGTTTTCATTTTAAAGAGCCAGTGTGTCTTTAAACCTCAGGATTTCTTTTTCTTTTTTCTTTTTAAAATAAGATAAGACACCTGGGGAAAGAAATCATTCTGGCTTCGTGTAATAGTCCTGCCTATAATGTACCAGACAAAGTGGGGTATTAATAAAATACTTAGTTGGGCTTTTTCACAGAAACAGTATTTGGAGCTAACATTATGTAGTTTTCCATCATACCCTTGTTTCCTGTTCTTCCCTCATCTCACCAAAGCCCATGGGGTCTGCAGAGGGTCTAGAGTGGACTTTTGGCCACAGGGACTGCTTTGCTAATGTTTATGAACTCAGTTTTATTGTTCATATTCTTTCTAACTAGCTTCCTCTTATAAAGATGCTTCAGAGGAGAAAATAACTATGAAGACCATATTTCCATAAGACTACAATCCTGATTGTTCTTGTTGGTAGTGGTTGTATGGGGTTCAATAGTGTTCCCCCAAATTCATGTCCAGTCAGAATCACAGAATATGACCCCTTTGGAAATAGGGTCTTATAGATGTAATTAGTAAACGTGAGGACATATTGTATTAGATACAGTAGGTCTTAAATCCAATAATGTGTTCTTATGAGAAGGCTGTGTGATCACACACACACACTCACAGAGAGAGAGAGAGAGAGAGAGAGAGAGAGAGAGGGAGAGAGAGAGAGAAAGAGAAAGAGAGAGAGAGAGAGAGAATTGAGGTAGAGGTCCTGATTTCCCAGACCTAGTCTTAGGGACAAATGGGACAAATGAAAAAGTGGGGAGCGGGAGCTAACTAGAGGCTTGGAGAAGTTTCTAAACTTATTTTGAGGAGAATGTATCTGGTGTGTGAGAGAAATGAACAGTTAAGGAAAAAAATGGGGGATTTTAAACATTGTGTAGTTTCTAGATGCTATCCTCCCCCGCCCCCCAGGAGTTAAAGGATTTCAAGGGGAGGTCTTTGTTTTGCAACCTCTTTCAGTTGTTGTAATATACTCTTTTAAATGTTGTCTTGACCCATGGTTAAAGTTCATTCAGCAACCCTTCTAAGAAGATTAAATACACACCCAACCACCTCACTTGTCATGCCTTCACACTCGGGCCACTATCCACTCACCTTAATTACTCCCAGACTGGATTTCAGACAGCCAGGAAGGGATCACCCCCGTGCTTCTGAGCCCCCTGAAAATACTTAAACCAGTTAATCCTAAATCTGTTTACCACCTACCTAGTCCTGCAGAAACCATAACAAGGCACATCCCCCTTCTTGTGCAGGTGCTTGAGGCTTGAGCCTGGTACTACCTGTTGAGGCCCCTGTGGCATGACATAGGTGGCATGTTGGGGTCTGTGAATATAATAAACTATCTTTTTAATGGCAGTCATCTCACCGGTTGGCCTTCTCATTCCTATGTAGTTAACACCTACTGGAGCAGGGGTGTCGACCCTCTGACTGCGTCCCTTCTCTGGCGTCATGACTGTGAGTTCAAAGCAAACAAAAAAAGAAGGAAAGTTCAGCATGACTGGATAATGTGTGATGTCACTCTCTTGTGGCATTTGGACTAGATCACGGGTGCCAGGAAGGATGAGAATTGGCCAATTTGGGCTAGAAAGGGAGAATATTGTCACTTAGAACCTATTTTAAGTTCTTATGTGGAAGCTTAAACAACTGGTTTCAAGATTTTTTAAAAAGTGTTGTTTTTCTCAGTGGGCTTTCTTAAAGATGCAACAGTACATTAACTAGTATCAACCTCTGCTATTATTTTAGTGTATTTTTCCTAGTCCCTTTCAGCACACTGTTTTTTTTTCTTTACATAGCAAAGATTTTTTTATGTATGTGTGTGCATACACATATATACATGTTTGTATTGTTTCATATAACATTAGAACTTAATGTCATAAAGAACCCATCATTGCAATTTGTCCATATTAATTTTAATTACCTTATGACATTTTATCTCTTATGGATTACAATTAATATACTCAACCAATGCTCTGCTTTTATTATTTTGTGTCCCTACCATTAAAATAATATGTCAATGAGCATCTTTGTGCAAAAGGTTTTCTGCTTTAGGGATCATTTTCTTAGAAGTAAAACTATTGAGTTAAAGGTTATTAATATTTTTTCTCTGTATGTACATTGCCCAAATTCACATTTGTTTGTGAATTGAAAACATATATTCCACATTCTATAATATTTAAAATTAAAGATAACTAGAGCATATTTTAAAATTTAAAAATAAAACAACATACACACATACTATGCTATGGAATGAAATCTGGGAACTATCTGTCTAGAGAATAAGGTTCCTGACCAAGACCTACTAAATCAAAGACTCTTGGAAGGAAACATGGTAATTTAATTTTAAAACAAACTTTCCAAGTTATTCTTTTTTTTAAAAAAAGATTTATTTATTTATGCATAGAAGAGCTGGGGGTACAGGCCAGAGGTGCAGGGGCATGAGAGGATTCACTAGAGACAGAGTGGGGAACAGAACAGGCAGATTGACTGAGGTGCACTGCTGAGGGGAGCAGTGGGCGAGTCAGGAGAGGACTGCTGAGCCATGTGGGTTGCTCCCTGGCCGGCTGGGGCTCGAACTCATGCTGTAGAGGCTGTGGACTGCTTCATAGTGCTGTGCTTAGCCCCTTGTGCCACCAGAGAGGGCCCCAAGTTATTCTTATATAGACTGAAGTTATTTTTATTTTGCAGGTAAGAAATGGTGGCTCAGAGAGATTGAATGGCTTATCCAGGGGCTGAATCCCTTGTTTGTAATGGAGATGGTTTTGAGCACACTGTGAAAAGGTTAAAGCCACCTCCTGATCTAACCTGCTCTAATTAAGGGTCAGGAGATCTAGAGTAATCTCGTTCTAGCTTGAGAATGTCATTCAACTTATTTTTGCCTCCCTCAATAGCGGAAGCCTATTTATTAAGTCATTAGTCAATTTGCTCCTTTAAAAGACAGCACATGTCCTTTGTCCTTTTCTACTGTCTAATTCTGCTTCTCACTTGGGAACTTATTGCCATGACCTGGCATTTAGGCCAGTTAATTTGGAGGAAATTGAAAAGCAGTTGAAGATGGGGGAGGGACAACAGGTCTTAGAGTGAAGTTTCTGTTGAGTTCTCTGAGGGTGGGTCTCGTAATCTTAGCTGTCTACTAGGGCGGGGTGTGTGTGTGGAGACCTGAATTAGCAAGCATGTTTGGGGATATGGCTTTCCAATTCTATTTCTGGAGTCCCCATCTCTGTGCCCCTATCAGGAGTGTTTTCTGGGAAGTTGATGGTGGAAGAGGGCATGATTTTTAGGTGATAATTTGCAAAAATATCAAGTTTTCAGAGAACTTTTAGCAGTAGTAAAATCTAGGAAACAACTGTCACTGAGTTGACACCCACATCTATATCTTCCACTTCCTATTACTTTACTCTTCTGGGTGGGGGTGGGGGGCAAGGAGAAGCTACCAAATATTTGTGGGATGATGATAAAAACCTTCTGCTGAGAGCTGTATGGTCAGACATCGATGACCTGACTTCTCTACCCTAACATTGCCTTTTGTTTCACCTAATGATCTAAATCACATGAAACAAGAAACTTGATTGTGTCCTGTTGCTATGCAATTGGCCCCCAAATCTTTTTTCTTAGTTCTACTTTCAAGCTTTTGTTTGCTTAATTCACTTGCTGTACATATCTCTTCTCCTCTTTGCTCCTGAGAGTCTACCACATTATGGAAGTAAAAGAAATAATGAAGTGAATATCAGTTCCACAAATCTCACAAGTTTGATCCCCGGCCAGGGAGCTGGTTATTTGAAAAGGACTAAAGTTTCTGATACCCAGTTCCAATGAATTCTTTAATGCCAGCAGGATGTCCTATAATTCAACTCAATTCTGACATTATCGTCCCAGAGATAGCATCAGATTCCACAGATTGAGGACTCAGTCTCACAAGACTGCTCCCTGTTCCCTCCACCCCCCACTTCAGACACGAATCACCAGTCCTGGTTGGTACCTGTGCTTCTGACTGACTAACTGTAAATCAGAAGTTCCCACTACCCTTTCTAGGACTCATTAATTTGCTTGAAAACAATATAGAATGCTGGTTTATTACAAAAGGGTATAATTTAGGAATAGTGAGGCTGCTATAATCTCGGGGAGCACCACTTTCCTCGAATCTCGTGTGTTCCATCAGCATGGAAGCTCTCTGAGCCACCTCTTTTTGGGGGGATTTTTATGGAGGCCTCATTGATTAAATCATTGACTGCTGGTGATTTCCCTCCCTGGAAGTCAGGGGAATGGGGCTGAAAGTTCCAAACCTCCAGTCCTATGGTGCTTCCTCCAAGCTACAAGCCCCCATCCTTAGTTGCTTCCCTAAGTTACCTCATTAACAGAAGCTGACCTGTGGTATACTGAGGCTTGTTATGAATGATGAAACATCCATTTCACTTTTAGAGCTCAGAAGGGATTTCAGGAACTGAGAACAAGAGGCCAAACATGACCGAAGATGCCCCGTTGCTCAGGAAGTTCCGAGCCTTGACCCAGGAACTGTGGACAAAGACCAGATACATATGAGAAATATATTTTGGTTCTGTGAATGATCAAATATGTATTTCTTACAAACCACAATATCATTAGGATAATGCCTACTGTACTATAGTTGTAATGCCAATAGACAAAATGTAAACTTTCAGCCTGCAAACACCAAGCCAATAAAAAATGGGGTTTTGTGTAAATAAAAAAAGATTTTTTTCAAGATACACGGACTTACCAGCCTAAATAAAGAAGCAAGCTCCAATTAGCAGAAATTGAGATAATTTGAGAATAGCAGAGGAATTGTTAGGGGGAAAGGATGTCCTGAGCTAATCCCATGCAGGCTTTGTGGACTCCACCCCCACTCCAGACCAAAGCCATCAATCAAGACACTGGGAAAGACAAATCCCATCACCATCAAAGGGAAGGTGGCTGGGACCTGAGGGTGGAGTTAAGCAGCCAGGGTTAGTATGAAAACCAGACACGTGGGCCTTGGGGGGCTCGCTCTCTCACTCGCCTCCTGGCTTCACGGCTCCTGGCTCGCGGCCAGCTCTCAGAGTGCCATTTGGGATTCCAGATCGGTGGATCCGGGAGGACGCATTTAAAACTTTGTCTCCCACTTTTCTCCCTGAGTTGTACATTTCCTCATTTGCCCTTCCCTTGTAAATAAACCTTTTATTAACCTTTCGTGTGTGCCTGCAGTAGAGTATTGACTGGGTGAGGACCCTCAGTCAGGCAACCCATTTTGTATTGGGGCTGCCCTATAACAGAATTAGTTTGGTAAGTGCATATTGCAGTGAGTTGCAGGGGAGTCCATTCAAGGTCTGGAGCAGGTTACCTGTATGGGCGTGGAGCGCAAAAAAGGGAGTCCCTGGCCTTGAGGATGGAGAGAGAGTCCTGGGAGATGTCCATTGCTTAGAAGTTCTGTTTCAACCTTTGTAAATTAGGTATTCATGGGAAATCAACCTCTCAGTTGTTAAGTTTTGTTTTTCTGAGGGTGCGTGCCTGAGATTTTTCATTTCATGTTCTCTGGTTCCGTTTTAGATTGACATCCTTCCATAGACAATACAAATCAGGCGTGGATTCTAAAGAAAGATATAAGTAAAATTATTGTCAATAAGTATTTCATTACTGTTTATAACTTGTCAGATTAATAACTAGTTTTTACTAAATTAATGATCCTACAAGTTTTCATTGATCTGTGGCCCATTAGTGCATGGGGTCACTGAGGCTATTTTTAAGGTACATGTAAGTCAAGGTTTAGAGTGAAGGAAACAATCTACATCATAATGTTTCAATGACTGCTGCACTCTCCTTTACAAGTATGTGCTTTGAAATGATAGATATTATACTAATCTTTTTATAACACTCTATTTTGCTATATACTCTTTTAAGGCATATACTACTCATCAGAACAATAAAAAGTTCAAAGACTTCAAAAAATTTCACTAGGTATTTCTTGCAAGCCCTACCTATGCTATCTTTATCTTTCTACATTAGTTCCTAGAACTTCTTTCAGGGTATAATTATATATCTACACCATTTTACTTCCATTTTCTTTACTCATTCCAGAAAAAGGAATTTTTAACAAAATGACATTTAAAATAACTGAGAGATATCAATTTGGGGAAAAATATTATGAAACTGCAAAGTAAGGGAATATAATCTTTTCAACTTAATTAAGTCCATGTGTATTGACAAGAGATAAAAGAATTCCACATCACAAAGGAAAATAAATGTAACTCTAAGAATAGTGTATGTTTTCCCCCCAGATGGTTCATTCACTATTCTTAGTATGTATTTGATCTTTGGTGTTTTTCCAAAGTCTGAGCCAAAGTGAATATTGTCAAAGACCATCCTCCTAATGAAGAGATGGCTCCCTGCTGGTCTTCAATTTAGAGCAACAGACATTTGCTAAACACCTCTGCTACTTGGCCATGGTACAGTAGAGAGACAGACAGACAGACAGACAGATGTACATGGAGGGAGGGAGGGAAATACTACATAACTGATTTATTATGCTGGATGTGTTTGGATTATTAATTAAAAACTCAACGTGGTTGCATTATTTCATGTCATAGTCACATGGATATCAAAATGAAGAGCTAAAGAAAATAAAAAATAGAAATTTTTTTGAATAGGGGCATATAGTGTTAAGATGTTTACTTGCAAGAGTTAGAAACTAACTCAACTGGAGCTAAGGAATTTGCTCATCACAGCACTAGAAAATACAGGAGAAGTGGCTACAGGTGTCTGATCAACACTCAAGTGATATTGACCGACTGTGCTCCCTCCCTTTCTTGCTCTGTCCCCGCTTCCTTCCCCCACCTCATATTCAGCTTGTTCTCTCTCGGTGTTTCCTCCTCTCTCACTTGACAAACAAATAGCTGTGGCAGCCCGGAAGGGAGCATCCTGGACTCAGTACCCCAGGGAGAGGAGGCAGCCTCCATGCAGAGGAGACAAGGATGATTCCAGGAGCCGTTGAGGTGGTGCTCGTCTTAAGAAGCCACTTTACCTCTCTGAATGGCACTTTCTACTTAGTATAACATCAGTGAGTTTAAGTGAACGTTGTATGTAAGGTGTGCAGCACAGTGCTAGGCCAAAGGCAGGTGTTCCCCAAGTGTAGTTCAAAAGAAAGGAGAAAGCTGGGAGGTGGTACTTACTGTAGAGGAAGATGATGGGTTCAGTCATGGTCTAGTGATGTGTGTGGTACCCATGGGGGGCTGAGAAATGTCTAGCAGGCACCCAGTGACAAGGATCTGCAAGCTGGAGATAGCATTTGGGAGAGCTGGTGGTTAGAGTCATAGGCATTTATTACAGATATTCAGCTTTCTTTGTTTAATCAAAGAAATCCCCAGCTCCTCATAGTTGTGCTCATAGATTCTGTACTGGGAAGAGGTCAAGGGAGTGGCAGTGTCCTGGGGATGGCCTGGAACGACTTCTCTCCTGGGTCCTTTTGCCGAAACTACATTGTGTTCTTTGATTGTTCCCTCAGGAGATTTTTGCCTAGAGCTTGAGTTGTTTCTTTTTCCTATTGCTATTTCTAGCCATTGAATAGTGCAGGTTTTTCTAAACTCTCACTTCATTTCTTTCAAAGTGTTACTTAAAAAAAAAAATCCATGCCATTTTTATTTCCAAGTGCTATGTGAGGTCACAGGAGTGAGCATTGCAGAAAGCAATGAGGCAGGTCAGGACAGTTCTGTCTGGGATCAAATCCAGGATCCATGTGCAGGGCAGAGTTATTTGGAAAAATCTATGACCTCTGGAGGCTACAGGTAGCTCTTTACAGTTGTGGGGAGAATACAGGGCAGAGACTACAAAGTATGGATATAAATGAATATGGTATCATGTTTAGGATGTAAACTATTGATATTAGCAATCATAGAATCTGCATGAATTTTATTGTGATGCCAATGCTCAGTTAGTGCCAAATAGTAATGCCAACCATTTAGAATAATGCGAGCTTAAGTAATGTGAAAAGAAATTCATTCCTAAAAGGGACCAATGTGGAGAAATTACATGTAATAACAGGATGGGTTTATTATTTCTTATTGCCACTGTAATGAATTATAGCAAATGTTGTCATTTGAAATAACACATTTATGATCTCATATTTCTCTCAGAATTCAGTGTCATGTTTTTGTGGGACTGAGGTCCCCATTATCTTGCTGGATCTTGGCTGGGTCCTTCTTTGCTTCTAGAGGCCCCTTGCATTCCTTGCCTCATGCCCCCTTTCTCTGTCTTCAAACTCAGGAGTCTCTCTCACACTTTAAATTCCTCTGATTTTTTTTTAAAGATTTATTTATTTATGTATACAAGAGCTGGGGTACAGGCCAGAGATGTGGGGGTGAGAGGATTCACCACAGACAGAGTGGGGAGCAGAACAGGCAGACTGACTAAAATACACTGCTGAGGAGAGCAGTGGGCGAGTCAGGAGAGGTCTGCTGCGCCATGTGGGTTGCTACCTGGCTGGCTGGGAATCTAGCTCCTCATGCTTCCGAGGCTGCAGATTGCTTCATAGTGCAGTACTTAACTCCTTGCGCCACCGGGGAGGCCCTGACTTTTACTTTTGCCTCAACTCTCCCAAGGTATTTCTCCCTTTCCCTCCAGTTTTATTGAGAAATAATTGACAACGTAAGTGTAGATGTTGAAGGCATACATCATGGTGGCTTGATTTACTTATTTGGAAAATGATTATCATAATAGTTCAGCTAACATCCATCTTCTCATGCAGATACAACAGAAAGAAAGAAGAAAAGAAAAAGGAAAAAAATGTTCTCTTTGTGATGAGAATTCTCAGGGCTTACTCTCATAATGACAAGTGGGATAGCTGGGTCACATGGTAGTTGTGTTTTTAATTTACTGTTTTCCATAGTGGCTGTACCAATTTCCAATCCCACTAACGATGCACAAGTGTTCCCTTTTCTCCAAATCCATGCCAGCATTTGTTGTCTTTTTGATGATGCCCTTTTAACAGGCAGGAAGCCATATCTTATTGTGGTTATAGTTTGCATTTGTATACTGACTAGTGATGTTGAGCATTTTTTATGTAACTATTAGCTTTTTGTATACATTATTTGGAGAACTGCCTACCAGGTCTCTTGCTCATTTTAAGATTGTGTTATTTGCTTTTTAAGTTCTGCTGTTGAATTTTATGTGTTCTTTATATATTTTGGATACTAACCTCTTATCAGATACATGGTTTGCAAATATTTTTTCCCAACTGTAGTTTGTCTTTTCACATTGTTGATATCAGATTTCCATTGCTGTGCAGAAAATTTTTTGCTTGATATAGTCCCACTTGTTTAATTTTTGTTATATTGCTGTGCTTTAGGTATTACACCCAAAAAATCATTACCAAGACCCCTTTATTTCTATATTTTCTTCTAAAAGTTGCATGGCTTCAGGTCTTACATTTAAGTCTTCAATCCACTTCAAATTAATTTTTGTAGAGGGGCGGAGCAACATGGCGGCGAGGAGACGCTGCGAGTAAGATCTCCCATTAAAAAAAGTGAATAGGGAGGAAAAGCGGCAGGTCCCAGTGAGAACTGGGACACGGAAGATAAACGGGTGACTCCAGCAAACTACCCGAAGAAGAAAGTGGCCATAAAAGAGGACCAGAAGGGAGGGAAGCGCAGAACCCTGCTCCCCTCCCCCGCCCACAGAGGCGGCACTCTCCGACCGGCAGAGAGGAGGAAACAACAAACCAAAACGGCCCACAAGAACAAACGAGGCAGCAAGCGGGACTGTGCGTGGAAAGGAACTATTGCAGCCACCACACCCCGTGAACGGGAGCTGAGGCGAACCCTGCAGGATCCGCCGCGGCGGTGAGCGAACGGCTCCGGGCGCCATTAGAGAAGAACAAAGACCCCGGGAGACTCGCACACAGCCTGGGCTGCCGGTAAGCTGGCGCGGGAAAGCGGCGCGCTCGGCGCACTTGAAAAGCAAGTGCAGACCTGGATCGCGGCTGCCCAGGTCCCCGCGCCTGCGACCTAGGCTTGCGGGGAGACAACCTAGGCTTGCGGGGAGACGCGCGGAGGTCCTCACGGAGGTGAAGGTCCCTTCCTGAGTGAGCAGGAACCAGGCGCCCAGGCACGGGAGCTGTGCAAAAGGCGCCATTCCCGCGCCACTGAACTGGGCTACAGCCGGCGTCCTGGAACTGAGGGCTTTGAACTGAGACCCGGGGCACGAAAATTCGGGGCGTGGTTTCTCCACGACGGTGGGGCACAAGGCAGACACAGCACCCCAAAGCTGTTGAGGTGTACCCTACCATTCCCGCTCTGTTCTCTGTCCCACGGGGTGGGGGGAGGCGAAAAACAGCCCCCCAAGGACAATAGGAGAGATCTCTGGCGCCACCTAGCGACCAGGAAAAAAAAAAGTCACTAACACCCTATAAAACAGGACATTTCTTAAGACTGCTTGAGAAGGGCAGAAGGTTTCTGGAGGACCCAGTGGCCAGCCGGGAAGTTATTCCACGCCAGGCCCCTTCCGACCAGCAGTCTGAGCCCACAGAGGGAGCAGGCACCCACGTCCGGGGCAGACCGGGTGCGCAGAAGAGTGTGCCTGAAACCGGAGGCGCAGGGACTGCATCCCGCTTCGCCATTTGAGAACAGGGACATTTCTTCAGTAAAAACTGCCTAAAACCAGCAGAAAGCTCCCCCAGAAGACAGAGATGGCTCCTGGAAGAGCCAGAGGGGAGCGGAGAAGTTCACCCAAGATGTCAGTCAGTCCGAGCAACACAGTGTCCCAACGCATACGACAAATTAGAAAACAGACAGTAGGGAGTAGAAGAACCACACGCAACCTAAAAACTCCTCAGGAAAGAAGCACACCACAAAAAGAAAACCACTCCCCAGATTGCAACGACAGCAACTTGGAAGAACTTCTGAGCCTTCCAGAAAGAGAATTTAAAATTGCCATGATTAAAAAAGTGATAGATCAGAAGAAGGAAATTGAGTCCCTAAAGAGGGAAGTAAGAGAAATGCAGGAGATCAAAGAATTAATGGAGGAACTAAAGAACTCTGGGAAAAGCAATGAAAGCAGAATAGATGAAATGGAAGAACGAATAAGTAATCTTGAAGACACAGAAATAAAAAGAACCAAAACAGAAAAGGAAAGAGAAGTACGAAGGAAAAAGAATGAAGAAAGACTTCGGGAACTATCTGACTCCATGAGGAAAGGAAATATAAGAGTTATAGGAATTCCAG
This sequence comes from Talpa occidentalis, assembly GCF_014898055.3. Lineage (NCBI taxonomy): Eukaryota > Metazoa > Chordata > Mammalia > Eulipotyphla > Talpidae > Talpa > Talpa occidentalis. The sequence goes on from NW_023604972.1 coordinate 78,607,732, forward strand.
AAGGAGAGGAGAGAGATGTAGGAACAGAGAAAATATTCATGGATATAATTGAAGAGAACTTCCCAAATGAGAAGAAGGAGCTGAAAATTGATATACAAGAAGCAAGAAGAACACCAAACTTCCACGACGAAAGGAAAAACACAGCAAGACACATAATAGTAAAGCTCCCAAGAATCCAGGACAAGGAAAAAATAATGAAGCTGACAAGAGGGAAGAAACAGATAACATTCAAAGGAAAACCAATCAGGCTGACATCAGACTTCTCTGAAGAAACACTACGGGCAAGGAGAGAGTGGAGGGACATAGTCAACAGACTCCAAGAAAACAGATGCCAACCAAGAATACTCTATCCCGCAAAGCTCTCTTTCCTCCATGAAGAAAGAATATGGACCTTCCCAGACAAAGAGAAACTCCGGAATTTCATTGCGACTAAACCCCCACTCCAAAAAATACTACAAGGAATCCTAAAGCCAGAACCTCAGAGGGACGAATAACAACGAAAGAAGACCAAAAAAAAAAAAAAAGTTATTAAAAGAATAAATAAATAAAATCAAAGGAAAGACAAACATAATGGCAAATACAGATGCTAACATATCAATATTAACTCTAAATGTAAATGGACTAAACTCTTCAATAAAAAGACACAGAGTTGCAGCCTGGATTAAGAAACAAAACCCAACCTTTTGCTGTCTCCAGGAAACACATTTAGCTACAAAAGATAAAAATAGGCTCAAAGTCAAAGGATGGAAAACAATCCTACAAGCAAATGGGCCAAAAAAGAAAGCAGGAACAGCTATACTTATATCAGATAAAACAGACTTCAAACTCAAAAAAATAAAAAGAGACCCCAATGGTCACTACATTATGATTAAGGGGACAATACTTCAAGAAGAAATAACACTCATTAACATATACTCACCAAACGAAAGAGCACCAAAATATATCAGACAACTGTTGTCCTCTCTGAAAACAGACATCATAGAAAACACATACGTAGTGGGAGACTTCAACACACCACTATCAACAATGGATAGATCAACAAGACAAAAAATAAGTAAAGAAACTAAAGCTCTAAATAAGGACCTAGAGCATTTGGGCTTCACAGACATCTATAGAACACTAAACCCAAAAAAAACGGAGTACACATTTTTCTCAAGCGCACACGGATCATTCTCCAGGATCGATCACATACTGGGGCACAAGACAAACATCAACAGATACACCAAGATTGAAATCATACCAACCATCTTTTCTGACCACGAAGGCATCAAACTAGAAATAAATCATAAAAAGAAGGCAAGGAACTATCCTACCTCATGGAGATTAAAAGCCACACTACTGGAAGACCACTGGACTAACGAGGAGATCAAAGAAGAAATTAAAAAATTCTTTGAATTGAATGACAAGGAGGACACCAATATCCTAAATGTATGGGATGCAGCAAAAGCAGTAATAAGAGGAAAATATATAGCAATAGAAGCTCACATCAAAAAACAAGAAAGAACTCAAAGAAACAACCTAATCTCGAAGCTCAAAGATCTAGAAAAAGAACAACAAAAAACCCCAGAACCAGTAGAAGAAAAGAAATAATAAAAACCAAAGCAGAAATAAATGAAATTGAAACTAAAAAAACAATCCAAAAGATCAATGAAACCAAGAGCTGGTTCTTTGAAAAAATAAATAAAATAGACAAACCCCTAGCCAGGCTCACAAAGGAAAAAAGGGAGAAAGCACAAATACACAGAATCATAAATGAAAGAGGAGAAATCACAACGGACACAGCAGAAATCAAAAGAATAATCAGTAACTACTATGAACAGTTATATGGAAACAAGTTCAACAATCTAGAGGAGATGGACAAATTCCTACAACTCTACAATCACCCAAAGCTAGATAAAGAAGAAATAGAACACCTAAACAGACCAATTACAAGCAGCGAAATTGAAATGGTAATTAAAAACCTCCCCCAAAACAAAAGCCCAGGACCTGATGGATTTACAAATGAATTCTACCAAACATTCAGAGACGAATTAGTGCCTATCCTTCACAAACTCTTCCAAAAAATTGAGAAGGAAGGGACAATACCAAGCACGTTCTATGAAGCCAATATTACACTAATACCAAAACCGAATAAGGACAACACAAAAAAGGAAAACTATAGGCCAATCTCCCTAATGAACACTGATGCAAAAATCCTCAATAAAATTTTAGCTATCAGAATCCAACAATGTATCCATAAGATAATTCACCACGACCAAGTTGGATTCATTCCAGGGGCACAAGGATGGTTTAACATCCGAAAATCAATCAACGTTATCCAACACATCAACAAAAAGAAATATAAAAACCATATGATAATATCAATAGATGCTGAGAAAGCTTTCGACAAAGTGCAACACCCATTCATGATAAAAGCCCTTGAAATTCTTGGGATACAAGGAACATACCTCAACATCATAAAGGCCATCTATGACAAGCCAACAGCCAGTATCATTCTCAATGGTGAAAAGCTGAAAGCAATTCCATTAAGATCTGGAACAAGACAAGGATGTCCACTCTCACCACTGCTTTTCAATATAATACTGGAAGTCCTAGCCAGAGCAATAAGACAAGAGAAAGACATCCAAGGAATCCAAATAGGAAAAGAAGAAGTCAAACTATCACTATTTGCAGATGATATGATAATATACATAGAGAACCCCAAAATCTCCACAGAAAACTAATTCAACTCATCAATCAATTCAGTAAAGTGGCAGGATACAAAATCAACACGCAAAGTCAGTAGCCTTCCTATACACAAACAATAAATCTGAAGAAGAAGAAATCAAAAAAACCACCCCTTTTATTATCGAAACAAAAAAAATCAAATATTTGGGAATAAATCTAACAAAAGAGGTAAAGGACCTATACAAAGAAAACTATAAAACACTGTTAAAAGAAATAGAAGAAGACACAAAGAAATGGAAAGACATCCCTGCTCATGGATTGGAAGAATAAACATTATTAAAATGGCCATCCTACCAAAAGCAATATACAGATTCAATGCTATTCCAATCAAAATCTCAATGGCACTCTTCAAAGAAATAGAACAATTATTGATGAAATTCATATGGAATCACCAAAAACCCCGAATAGCCAAAGCTCTACTGAAAAAAAAAGAAGGAAATGGAGGCATCACACTCCCAGACTTCAAACTATACTACAAAGCCATAATCATCAAAACTGCATGGTATTGGAACAAGAACAGACATACAGACCAATGGAATCGAATAGAAAATCCAGAAATAAACCCACAGATTTATGGTCAACTAATCTTTGACAAAGGAGCAAAGACTATGCATTGGAGCAAAGAAAGTTTGTTCAATAAATGGTGCTGGGAAAACTGGGTCGCTACATGCAAAAGAATGAAGCTTGACCACTACCTCACACCATACACAAAAATCAACTCAAAATGGATTAAAGAACTAGACATAAGACCTGAAACCATAAAATACATAGAAGGAAATATAGGCGAAACACTACGGGATTTGCACATCAAAGACATCTTTACAGACACATCACCCAAAGCAGTGATAGTGAAGAGAAAGATAAACAGCTGGGACTACATCAAATTAAAGAGCTTCTGCACAGCAAAAGAGACAATAACAAAAACAAAGAGAAACCCCACCAACTGGGAGAACATTTTTGCACCCAACACTAATGATAAAGGACTGATCACAAAAATCTGCAAAGAGCTGATGAGACTCAGCAACAACAAAGAAAATAATCCAGTCAAAAAATGGGCAGAAGAGCTAAAAAGAAACTTCTCTGAAGAGGAAATGCAAATGGCCAACAGACATATGAAAAAATGTTCAACATCACTTGTAATCAGGGAAATGCAAATCAAACTACCATGAGATACCATCTCACACCAGTGAGAATGGCACATATTAAAAAAACTAGCAACAACAAATGTTGGCGAGGATGTGGAGAAAAAGGAACTCTTGTGCACTGTTGGTGGGAGTGCAAACTGGTCCAACCACTATGGAGAGCTGTGTGGAGATTTCTGGACCTACTAAACATAGAGCTTCCATATGATCCAGCAATTCCACTCCTAGGTATTTACCCAAAGGACACAGAAACATCAATTCCAAAGAGCACCTGCACCCCTATGTTTATAGCAGCACTGTTTACAATAGCTAAGCTTTGGAAACAACCCAAATGCCAAAAGTAGATGACTGGATCAAGAAGATGTGGTACATATATACCATGGAATATTACTCAGCATTCAAAAAAGATAAACACATGCAATTTGCAGCAACATGGATGGCGCTGGAAGGGATCATGCTCAGCGAAATAAGCCAAAAAGAAAAAGAAAAATACCGGATGGTCTCACTCATAGCAGGAATCTAGAAAACTTAAATATGGGACCAGGAAAATGAATATAAGAAAGTGAAAATCAAAATCAACAAAAAACTATGAACCAGAGACACTTTTTGGGGGGTGGGGGGCGGGAGGGGAAGGATTGGGGTCAGAATGGGGCGTTTGCAATTGTATGGGGGAATATAAAAATAAAATTTAATATTAAAAAAAAAATAAAAGTAGATGATAAAGAAAAAAAAATTAATTTTTGTAAGTGGTATAAGATAGGAGTGCAGTTTCATTAGTTTACTTGTGGCTATCTAATATTCCCAGCACTATTTATTGAAGAGACTATCTATTCTCCACTAGGTATTCTTGGTCCCCTTTTCAAATGTTAGCTGACCATATATGTTTGTCTTTATTTCTGACCTCTTGATTCTATTCCATTGTTTTATTTGTCCAATTTTGTGCCAGTAACATACTGTTTTTGTAACCATAGTTTTATACTAGTTTGAAATAAGAAAGTATGCTACCTCCTGCTTTGTTCTGCTTTGCCAAGACTTCTTTGGCTATTTAGGATCTTTGTGATTTCATATAAATTTTAGGAGTGTTTTTCTACTTCTGTAAAAAAATAAAGTCATTGAAATCTTGATAGAGATACACTGAATCTACAAATGCCATTCAGTAGTATTGACATTTTAAAATTTTAATTTTTCTAATCCATGAACAAAGAATATTTTTCCATTTATTTGTTTTCTTTGATTTCTTTCATCAATATCTCATCACATCTCTTTGAGAGACTCTTCTTCCTTATGTGTCCTCTCAACCTGGCTGAATCCTTAACACTGAACCTCTAGCCTCCTGAATTGTGACAAAACACATTTCTGTTGTTTAAGTCATACAGTCTGTGGCAATTTATTATGTGAGCCAAATCAGACTGATAGAGGAGGCTTTGTTCCTATTATGAAGGTTGACAGTCCTATTTGGAGAAAACTGGTTTCCTTAGCTGGCATGGTCCTTGAGAGAATTCTGTAGCATCTGCTCGTATCCACGCTTGTTTTCTAATGGTGCACTCTGTGTTTGGGTTGAGGGCATATACTGAAAATAGGGATAGGTGGGATTCGTCTCTTTGCCAGTAATTTCAGGGCCGGCCCAGTGGAAGGGTGTGGGCCTGTAGATTTGGTCTCTCTTTATGTCTCTTCCTTCAAGGTCCTGCAGCCTGTAGAATCACAATTCTGGTAGGAGGGTTGTAGCACTCCTGGTTTTGGGTAGAATGTCAAGTATTTTATGGTCTTGTCCCAAGGTTGCCGGCAATGAGAAATTTTATATGGGTTAAGCTACAATTTTTTTCATTATCTGTAAAATAAAATGATTGAACCCCACAATTCTGTGGAATCATTAATAGATATGAGTAATGTGGATGATTTATAATATGGAATCTAAGAAACAGTACCACATAAAAACTGAAGTGCTAACTCTAACTCTACCTTCTCCTCCTAGGAAAGGCAGAGAATTTTAAAACTTGCACTGCTGTGGCCCTTCTATTACTGCGCTTTGTTTAGCTATTCATTCATTTTAGCTAAACAGAAAGATTTCACAATAACCTCTTCTTGGACAGGATCAAAGTTCAATTCAGGAAATCCCAAACACTGGCTAATAATTTGCTTTCTATTTTTAAGCACACTTCATTCTGGAGAATAATGTTTTCTTCCGTGTTTCAGTGAGGCTATAGAAACAGATTTTAGCAATGAAAATACGTTTCTCAAAGGCCTCACTTTGCCCTAATGAGCACCTACCCTGAAGGCCATGACCAAGTTCAAAATGTGGAACTTCGAGAGTGTAAAATTTTCCTCTGTTTTTCATTAGTGCTGTATGTTTTCAATTTCCTGAAGTCAGATGGTTTGTGTTAGGACACTGAATTTTCGTGTCCAGTAAACATTTGTATGCACATCCTCCGAATGTGTGGAATAAATAGAATGATTTCCAACTTTCCATAAATTAAGTTTATTTTGAATCTGAAAATGCTTGAAGAGAGAAAAAAAAAGCCTCTAGACAAGAAATATTACAAGGCTCAGATTTCACTCACCTTCCTTAGCAAAAATGATAGCATGAATTATAGGCTCTGGATGTGAAACTATGGAATCCATGCTTGGGCAAAATTTTTATTATCTTCAGTCTGTTCTCTAATTAGAGTGTGAAATTATCTTTTGATTAAGGTCCAACCCAATTATTAGTTTGGCAGACCATTTTACCCTAAGAAAAAAAAATGAATAAAATGTGCAATTTTTGACATTTTACCATGAATTACTATGGAAAATTTTTATTGTTTGGATGAAATACATCTGGGGGTTATCACAAAACCAATATATAATTCATCATTCCAGCTTTTGTTAAATCCTTATTTTTTTGGTCACCATTAAATGGGTCTCACAGAATCTAAGGAAAAGTTTAAGAGAAAGCTGCAATTTTCAGGTAGTTAGACAGTAAACAGAAAATTTAAAAAAATTGCTAAGAGTTTAAGTATTATTAGAGGCAAATTTGAAGAGCAGGGAAATGAAGGTAAACAAGCCATTTACTATGGCAACAGGAGTAAAAATAGGAAATGAAAAGCTTTTTCTGTAGACTCAAGTACCATGGAGAAGAGTGTTGTCAGTGGGGGCTTAGGTCTGAAAATCTAGTTTCATTTGATCATAAGATACCAACTTGGAACTTTTACCTGGAGACCCAAATGACCCTAAATTAAGAGATTGCCACCCTGTGTATTTGTGTGCAGGTATGCGTTGTGTGGCAGAGAGGAAGGTTTAGAAGAACATACATATAGGGAACTAATTAAAATGTAAAACAGAGCAAAAATGTCCTAACTTGAGTGACAAACTTGTTGGAGATAGCCAAAGGGAGGAGTTAATGATGTTTTTTGTTGACACAATTGAGGAAGTTGCCATTTTATGGAGGCTATGAGAATTTTTATGATCAATTCACATAAATTAACAATGACAGAAACTAAAATTTGAACATATTCGGTGTTGTACTAAGGTCTTTTAATGTATCATCTCTTAGACCTCACAAAACTCAGAGGCATGCACACATAATTTTTCCCCCTTCTATTTTTTTCAGATAAAATGTATTTGAATATGAAAATGTTATCAACAGAGAAAGACATTAGATGGAAAACCTGATAAAATAGTTATATTCTGTAAGCATTTCCCCTGACAGGACACAGCATTTTAGAGATGTTAGTTCTTCATAACCATTTGTTATTTCTTAATTTTTATTGAAGTGGCATTTGCTTATAACATATATATATAGAGTTCCTGTATACAGCACTATAGTTTCACATATGTATATGCTACATTTGGATTCCCTTTAAGGACTATTTTCCATCCACCACCATACAGTTGAACCCCTTTACCTGATTTATCCCCTCCATTCCCTCTTCCCTCTGGTAACCCCCAATTTTTTTTAATGTCTAAAAAGTTTGGTTTTGTTTTGCTTTTTTTGTTCATTAGTTTCTTTATCTTCCATATATGAATGAAATCATGCAGTATTTGTCTTTGTTCATCTGACTATTTCACTTAACATTATCCATCCATGTTGTTGTAAATGTCACAATTTCATTTTATTAGATAGCTGAATAGTTGTCCATTGTGTATATATACCACATCTTTTAAAATCCATTCATCCATCAATGGGTACTAAGGTTGTTTCTACATCTTGGAAATGATGCTTATTGCCCCTATTTTAAAGGAAACTGAGGTAGAACATAATTTGACCATGTCACAGAAGTACACTTGAACTCATATGCATTGCTGTAAGCCTCTGTGCTCTCTCCAAGAGAGAAGGGCAATCTAAGAAGGGGACAAACCTTGAGCAAAGAACTACATGAGCAGTTTGGAGAAATTGCAGGGTTTCATGTGCTATTAAGTATAGGATGTTTGGGAGCAATGCTTCCAAACAAAGCAAAACAAAAACCTGCATACAGGAAATCACTTATCACACAAATTCTCATAGCCTCGATAACATGGCTCTTATTTATGGCAACTGCTTCCACGGAGGAAAAGAGAGTCTTGAAGTCTCTACATCATCACATTGGAGATCAGGTCTTCAACATAGGCATTTTGGGGGAAAAAGACATTCAGCCCAAACAGACCAAAGAGTTTTGTTTAAGGGTTTTATTTATTGATATTTGCTGTCATTGGAAATGAAAACTGAGAAAAAATTACTTCAAAATAATAATATTAATTCATTACATGTTAACAGCAAATATATTTTATGAAACAACTATTTTTACAAAACAAAGTGAGAAAAATGGTATTCTTTTATTTGTTTTGCAAATACTTCTCATGTCTGGCTAAATAAAAGGCAGCTGGATTTTCAAATCTGCTTCTGCATTCAATCTATTGCCATATTACACACGAAACTTCTGATAAAATGAAACTGTGCACTCAAGAGAGAATTGGGTGAGAAGTACACCATTGTCTTGTCTAGGTTACCTTCCCACCTCCTTCCCCAAGTTTCTATTTCAAGTACTTGTTTGTTTCCCTCATTGAATTTTACACATTTCTAATAGTTTCATTTACTGTTTTTTCAGTTCTTCCTCTTGGACTGTAAATTCCACAAGGGGAGATGATTATATCTAACATTCGCCTTGTCCATCACTATTTCACAGTGGCTCACACCCAGTAGATGCTGACTATGGAATTACTGAGCAAATGAACTCATTGGACTGAAGCAAATAGAATCAAGGGAGATTTGAGTTTATGAGTTGGTGAGTGCCATTGAAGAGATTAACAGTGAGGATGTTGAATGAGGATTTTCCTGACATTATGGAATCGGCAACAATAACCCATAGCTGAAAATGAACTCCTATGGCCACACCCCCCACCCCACTCCCAGGTCTAGATGGAGAGGACTTGGGAGTGGAGGACAGTCTGAGAGAATCACAGGCATGGCCAAGTGTTTGTGGTAAGAGAGCCTCTCCCCTACCTGTGAGGATGAGTGAGCTGGGAAAGCTCTAAAGATCCTCACAAATCCAAAAGAATCACTCAGATGGAGTAAGTCTGGAAGGGAGGGAGCTAACAGCCTCTTCCCTGAGTGGATGCTTGCTGGGGAGCACATGCAGGTGCCATTGCAGAGGAGAGTGTGCAGAGGGGATTTGGGGAATAACATGACAAATGTAGCCAAAGGAAGGGAATAAAGAATGTTTGGTGATGAGACAAATGTGACTTCTCATCTGGAGACTTCTCAATCAGATAGTCCTGTGGATGGAATCTGTAAAGTCAGTGGGAGATTGAGCGGAGACATTGTTTCTTGGGGAAAAGAAGAAAAAGAGTGAGGTATGTGCCTCACATTTATTAGCCCAAAGGGATTGCCAGTGACTCCCATTATGATACGTGAAGAGCTAAGGCTTGAGAGAGAGCATGAGACTTGTCTGATGTCCACTGGATTGGGTTGGACAATCTGCACGGGTGCCAGGAGGACTGGGGTGAAGCTGACCAACAACACACGGAGGACAGCCATATCAGTAGATGGAACTCCATTAAACCAAAGCAAGCGGGGCTCTTGTTTCCCACACTGTGCCATCAGGTGAGATCTTTCCTCCTCCATCTTCCAGTCCCCAATTTTGCTCCAATTCTTCAAGGAAATGTTTATGTCCCAGAATAAGAAGAGGACTTTTCCAGTTCCCTTCTAGGGGTGAAAGTGGGAGTACCTTATTCTTGGCTAAGTTCTCTGATCTCAAAATAGAAGAGAAGGTTTTGAATCAGATGAGGGGGTTGGCATTATAAACAAAATTGGTTTAATAGTGTCAAGTGACCCCATAAATATGAAGTGGCCCCCAAGTTTTGTTAAGGAAAGGGAAAGTGGGAGGTATAATTCAAAGTAAGACTTGGAGAATAGACTTACAGGAGCCTTATAAGAGCCAGTGACATTGTCTTAAAATCTTGGCTCCTTGGCATCATTTAGTGGTACCTAGTGTATGTAGGTTGGGAGCCCTGCAGGTACTTGTTGGATTGAGTTGCATGTTTCTGTTTTGGAAAATAGGGAACACGGTAGGCTTGGTGGAAAGGGTTATATTTCTGTAGCCTTGATCTCCTTTAGTAGAAGACCAAGGAGTGACACAGGGAAGGGTGAACAGCCCTCATCACCACCTCTATATTAGTATAACTTAGGCTTTTCCTTCTTGTGTATATAACAGTAAGAACAATCGGGGCAAAGAAAACAAGAAAATGGGGTCAAGTAGGAAGCACACACATGCCTGATTGTAGTGTCATATTTTAAGAAAAAGAAGCATGTTTTGGGGTAGAGAAGCAGGTGGAAGATGAACCTGAGGGGTATAGTGTGGATCACTGACTGAGAAAGTCAGGGCCTGTTCTGTTTCTTTAGGTACAAAATGGAGAAGACATTTTTTTGTATGTGAAGTTTGCTTGAGAATTATACTACCTGTTTAATAACCCAGAGGATGTATTTACAGAAAAACGTGGCAGTGATAGTTTTAAAATGGCCTTCCTGTAACTGGAACCCATCACGGACAAATTTAGATAAGGAGAGCTAGAAATGACGCAGTAAACAGCTATTCAATGTGATATTTCTAAATCTAATGACCAATTAGGGAGGATTGATACAATCCATCAGGCTCCTCTAAGCTCTAGACCCTGAGGAGAGCTAAGCTAATGGGTAGAATGGAATAGTACTTAACCCCCAGACTGAGGACAAGGGGTGAAGTGTGGGATTTTGGAGATATACTGACTATTGCATAATGTGGGAAAATACACCAGATCTATGCTTCATTTTCTGCTCTCTGCACTAGTAGGATTGATAACAGCTTGATTCACACCCAAGTGCAACAGACTCAGGCAGTGGTAGCTTTTAAATTGAGCCAGACTTTAAAGGCAAGAGACAATATTGCCTATTAGAAGCAATTTCATTTAGGACAAGGGCTGTCAGATAAAGCACAAGATGCCTAGTTACATTTAAACTTCAGATAGACAACACATTTTTTTTTATTAATGTATGTCCCATGCAAAATTTAGGACATATTTATGCAAAAAAAAATTTGATATTTACCTGAAATTTACATTTAACCTGATGTCCTATGATTTTATTTGCTAAATCTGGCACCTCTACTTAGAAGGGGTTCTCATTTCTGAGAAATTGCTTTTCTGTTTTCCTTATTCAAATCAGAATCTGGTCAAGAGGACAGGACAGCTAACTTAACTTCAAATATTTTGGTTGGTCCTGGAGATGTTGTGTATGAACCAAGCTGTGCAGGTAAGAAGTCAACTGACAACTGCCAGGTTTGAAGACATGCTAGGTACACCTGGCTTGGCTTTTATAGATGTATTTGTTTCTATTGATGTGAAATATACATAACATGAAAGTTACCATTTCACTGACTTTTAAGTGTACAATTCAATGGTGCATTTACCACTACCCATCTCCAGGATCAACATTGTTGTGCAACCATAATCACCACCCGGCCCTGGAGCTCCTCAGTCTTCCCAGCCCGAAACTCTGTGCTCATTAAACAACAACTCCTCACTCTCCCTACCCCCAGCCTCTGGCAACCTCCATTCTATTTCCCATCTGTATGAATTTGGTTATTCCAGGGGCCTCATAGAAATAGAATTGTGCAATATCTGTCTTTTTGTGTATGACTGATTTCATTTAGCACCATGTCTTAAAGGTCCATCCATGTCATAGTATTTATCAGAATCTTGTTCTTTTTTAAGGTTTGTAATAGGGTATGGATATACCACATTTTGTTTATCCATTCCTTTGTAAAGAGACACTTGGGTTGCTTCCACATTTTAGGTATTGTAAATTTATTGCAGCTATGAAACTTTGGCATATAAATATCTGTTTAAGTCCCCACTTTCAATTTTTTGAGTAAATACATAGAAGTGGAATTGCTGGACTATATGGTATTTCTATGTTTAATTTTTTAAAGAACCCACAATTTATTTTTCATAGCAGCTGCATCACCTTACATTTCTACCAGCAATTCACAAGGGTTCCAATTTCCCCACATCTTGGCCAACACTTGTTATCTTCTACTTTTTTTTTTTTATAATGGTCACCTTATCAGTATAAATAGATATAAGTTTTAAGGATGGTTTGTTGCTTCTGATTTTAGTTTGAATGGGAATACTTCATTCTTTTTCAATCTAGAATCACAGTGTCCTTTGGTACTGATGTAAAATAATGTATTTAAAATAAGTATATAAGCTGGGAAATCTATTTCCCAGTGGGTTTTTTTAAAAGATTTATTTATTTATGCATATGCATACAAGAATGGGGGTACAAAAGTAGATGACTAGATCAAGAAGATGTGGTACATATACACCATGGAATATTACTCAGCAATCAAAAAAGATAAACACATGCAATTTGCAGCAACATGGATGGAGCTGGAAGGGATCATGCTCAGCGAAATAAGCCAGAAAGAAAAAGAAAAATACTAGTTGGTCTCACTCATAGCAGGAATTTAGAAAACCTAAATAAGGGACCAGGAAAAAGAATAGCTATAAGAAAGAAAAAATAAAAATCAACAAACAACTATAAAACAGAGACACACTATGGGGGGGGTGCTGGGAAAGGAAGGATTGGGGTCAAAATAAGGGGGTACAATTGTATGGGGAATATAAAAATAAAAAAAAAATAAAATAAAATGTTCACCCATAGGGAAGGAAAAAAAGAATAGGGGTAGAGGCCAGAGATGTGGGGGGTGAGAGGATTCACCAGAGATAGGGTGGGTAACAGAACAGGCAGATTGGCTGAGGTGCACTGCTGAGGAGAGCAGTGGGCGAGTCAGGAGATGTCTGCTGCACCATGTGGGTAGCTCCCTGGCCGGGGACGGAATGTGTGCTTCAGTGGCTGCAGATTGCTTCATATGCTGTGTCTTAACCCCTTGTGCCATCAGGGAGGCCCTCAGTGAGGGTTTTAAACTAGCTCTGAAGATACTATCAGAAGAGGTGTTCTAGAAAAATTTCAGCCAATGATGACGTTGGGCTAAACATGTTTTCCTCTTCTGTTTTAAAGGACATGACACGCGTCTCTTAGGTAAGTTCTGGTTTGTTTGCTGAAACACACTTAGAATCAAGCATGCACATCAAGATTTTTTTAAACCTCATGGACCCATAGGTTTAAATGACTCAAAGGTCAGAAAGGATACTTGGAATCTATACCTGTATTTCCCCCTGAATGTTAGTACCCAAGATATTCTGAATTTTTAATAATAATACCCAGGATGGCAGTATCAGAGAAAGGAGTGAGCTGAATTTAAATTTGAAATAGAATTTGCTTTCTCCCAAATCTAATTATTAACTACCTTTCACAAGAACAGAGGGCGACTGTTTCCATGGCAACAGAAGGCTTAAAGCAAGAAAGCATTCAGTGTGATTCAGTGGCCTGACATTTTTAGCCAACTCTACACAGATGCAACTTGCTGGTGGAGGGAACCAAGATCCAAGGCCAAAAGTAGCCTCCCTTCCCCATAGTCTTCAAAAGAAATTTTGTCAGGGCAAAGAAACTTCTTGTTTTTCTTGCCTGTCTTCCAGCCTCCCCTGGGCCCCCTTCCCAACATCCTGGCGTGTATGTATGTGTTTCTATCTCTACTTGTAGTCTATCTGTCTCACTCATCTCTGTGTAAATCTAGACTAATATTCTTCATTGTTGTCAAGGAATCATTCAAGATATACTTTTGACTCAGAACTGAATGATGCCACAGGGAAAATAAAGAATATTATCTCTTCAGCAAGGATTTTCAGATTGTTGGATCATATTTTCTTAGCTATTTATTTTATTAGAAAATTATTTTTTGTGCTAACCTCTTCTCAATCTGTTAGTTTCATTTTGATTGGTACTAATGGTGCCTACTGGTGCCTAATGGTGCTGTTTCTTTATTTTTAAGTCAACAATCTGAGCAGTCTACTTAGAGATTCCCTGGTTACAAATGCTACATTATTTTTAGTACCTTCTGTCCTGTGAAATAAATTCAGCGTCATTTAAATTATATGGGGTTGGACTCATTGCTTGCTTTATGTTTTTAACATCACAGGCAGACAATGATATGAGTAAATGAATACTCAGCAACAGTTTCATTGTTGAATCAAATAGAATTTAATTTATCCCAGAACTAATCTGGTGTATGAGGGCATTTGAATAATATTTAAAATGGTCCAGGGCCATCATAAAATATTATCAGGGCATTAGCTTTATCCAGATATGTTAGTTCTCTAGCAGTTATAAACAGATAATCATGATTTTTCCTCATGCAATGTATACATTCAATGTGGTGTATCCAAAACAAAATGCACGTGAAAACTTTCAGTTTGCCTCTGCCTCAGTGTTTCAGAAGCAATTTCATCTGATAAAAGACAAAGATCTTACATTCAGCTTTTTAGAGGTCCAGTTTTTCTTGACTTTAGAGGTAGGAAAGAGAGAATGAAGCCGTAATCTTGGGTGCCATCAAGGAATGAGAACATCCATCTCCTATACTCTAAACTCACAACTTTTTCTCAGAGGCAAAACTAAAATTTTCAAATGTGCTAGATGAATTATAAAGAACTGAAATAAATATATTTTCATGACTGCATGTGACTGAAAAGTTAAGGATCCGTCTGGAGTACCATTCAGGAGTTACGACCCCATAGTTTAAAAGCATATAGTCTCTAAATGTTCACCCACAGAGTGCTGGTTACATGGATTAGGCCACAGAGTCTGCCTAGAAATTAGGCAGGTTCAAATACGCTGACCTGAAAAGATCTGAAATATATTGGGAATAAAGGAATGAAAAAGGCAAGCCACAGAATAATACTGAGTGCTTAGGAACACACTGAAAATTATTTGGAAGGGTAGACACAAATGATTTTCAGTGATTAACTTTGCAACTAGAGAAAAAAAAATCAAGGGTAGCTCTTTCACTTCTTACTTGATATACTTCTGTGTGGTTTTACTCTTTTATATGAATATAATCCTATGTTAACTGTGTATTTAAAATAAGCAATAGAGGAGGAAAACAGAACCTGGTGATTTGGGAAATAAAGGGAGAGATTAGCGAAAGATTATTTCGAGGTTTCACCCACAGGTGAATTGACTTGAAATTATATGTATTGGATAAAAACCTTTACTATCACTGGTGTGAGTATCCATGAGGGCTTAATATCCCTGGGCCTTATGTAAATTAAGCTTTTGTGGTCAAAGTTACTACAGTACCCTATAATGTTCTAGGTGTTAAAAATATTCATTTATTTCATTTAAGTTAAATATGGTCCTGTTGACTAATACCAAAAAGTATTAATACAGGGTCTCCTGTATTAATGGCGCAGCGGTTGAGCGCTGGGCTGTGAAGCTGCCCGCAGCCTCTGCAGCGCCAGTTCGATCCCCGGCCACCAGCGAGGGTCTCACATGGCGCACAGACCTCTCCTGCCACCTGTTGCTCCCCTCAGCAGTGTATTTCTTCGTCAGTCTGCCTGTTCTGTTCCCTGCTCCGGCTCTGGTGAATTCTCTCACCCTCCCATGCTTCTGACTGTACCCAGTGCTTGTATAAATAAATAAATCTTTTTTAAAAAAAGTATTAATACATACGTTGAAGAAAGGGAAAAATAATAGGCTGAATATGCAGTAAACTCCAGCAGAAATAAGGAAGGCAGCGTCCACTGGGAAGTTCCAGGCAGTCATGTGCGCTTCCAGAGATGGGAGAAGAAAGCTATCGCTGCCACTACAAAACAGTTACCTTATCAAGCAGGACATGGGCTAGCTGGCTCATCTGACCTGACTGACTGGAGGACTGTTACCAGCATTAGAAAAGAATGCAGCCTATAAAGGAATCTTGCCCATTCGTCCCTGCTTCTAAGAGGTCCCCTTCCCTTCCCACTAACCACTGCCTGTCGTTTGGTGGAAATGCTTCTAGGCAGGGTTCTGTGCATTTAGGCTCACATTTGTGGACACCAACACATGCAGAAGCACACACATGCACACACACACAATGACTCACGTGTAGAATTGAAAGTATATGTGACTTCACGATTATAATATCATCTTGAGCTTTGCCAGGAATCTGTACAAACCAAGTCTCATTCCCTCTTCAGCAGAGTTGTCTGCTGAGTTTCTTTATGGTCTGTTCTATGGCTACTTTGTTGAAAAAGACTTAAACATTTCTTCTGATATTTTTCACCAAAACACTCAAGAGGTGGGGGCTGGTGGTGGTAGGAAATATCCCTGAAAAGACTTTTTGCTGTTTTAGCAGATAAGGAGTGCAGGGGTTTTGATTTGGCAATCTGCAGAATAGTGAGTTTAAGATTTTGGGTTTGACTATGGGTTTCCTACTAATTAACTATATGTGGAGAAAGTTACTTAACCATTTTAGCCTCTGTTACATTTATAAATGAGAATATAATAGTATCTACCTTATGGTTCTGAGAAGTGATACTTGCAAAATGCTTATCACATCACAAGGCATATGGTGACTGCTCAGTAAAGGCAACTGCAATTATTATTTCAGACTTTATTGTATTTTTGTTTCAGAGTCACTTTTGAACACCCATATTCATCTTCTAGTTCATCTGAAAGCTGCTTTTTCAAAGATTTGACTCACTTGCCTTTATTTTTGACTCAGAACTTATGTACATTTTCTGTTTTCAATCTGTCATCTCTGCTTCAACATGCCAAGCCTCCTACACAGTGTTTCGGAAATGAACCACGAACAAACCAAATGCTTCACACACAGCTTCTTGGACTGTCCTGAAGTTGGGTTATGACTGATCATTCCTTGCCATTTTGTTTTCAACCCTTCATTTCTCTCTTGCTTTCTTTTCAAATTGACATTTGGTTTTTGATGTCAAATACTCACATTTGGACTTGTGGAGATTTGACTGCTTTTGTCCATGTTGTCATGAACTGACTCTTGACTCAATCAACCCATGTAGGATTGCCATATATTCATTTGGTATTAAATCAGATTATGCCTTAGTTGTATGTTTGTTTCATTGATTTATCTATTTTTTCAATGAATGTTTATTGAGCATTATTTTGTGCCAGGAATTGTACTATATTCCAGGAATGTGTTGCGAGAGTCATACAGCAGGACCCCGGTGTGGGGTCTAGCAGGGATTGTACACATTAAATGATGGATGACTGATAAGCTGTGTGCCACTGGGGCTGTAGAGGGCTGTAGCGCCCACAAACTTGTCTGTGGGAGGTGTCTGGAAGGGCATCCCTGAAAGACATGATACTGATGTGAGATCTGGAAGAGAAGTGAGTCCAGTGAAGAGTAGGAGAATATTTTGGGCACAAACAATAACATTTTTCAAAGACTTGGATGTGGGAGAAATATTGGAGAATTTAAGGAACTCATAAAACTAATGATTGGAGAGGAAGGAGGTAGGGTGTTGAAAGCTGAGGTGGGATTGAAGCCATATGAAGGATTCATTCTTTCCAGGAGTTTCTTTGATTGGTTTCTGATGATAAGTGCTTATGTCATCAGCATAAGTGCTTATGCTAAATATTCAGCAATGATGACAATATGTTTGGACTTCAATGAACTCAGCAATATTTGATTGCTCTTTGGTGATTAATGAAATCTTTTCTTTGGCCAAGTAAACAGATTCTTAGCGCGACATATTGAAATTCAAGTTAAGAAGACAAAATACAAATACTAGTGGATATTTCATTTATATTTAGCATAAGAACCTGGAAATAGAGTCTTTCCTTTTTTGGAACAAAATAGATTTCTCTTTGTCAGTCTCCCTCTTTCTTCTACTTTTTTCAATTGTGTCTCAATGTTGTCTAATAGACAAAATGAAACAAAACCAAACGACAAGACACTGATCAGAAACTGAAACTATGATTCTGTTAAACTTGTCCCTTCAAAAGCTGCACTTATAATTGTCTCTAGCACCAGCAAAGGGAGGAGAGGGACCGCAGTTTCTGAGTTCCAACTTTGAAGGCATGGAAGAATGGGAAACTACATCAATTGGAGCGCTAGTTTTTTATTTCATGGAAAATGTAAAAGCTTATCCTCACTAGCTAAACCCCCTATTAATTTTTAGAATAATATCATTTAAAACATTTGATAAATGATAAACATTTTATAAAACATAACACTTGAGAGTATATGTGATATACATTTTAATTTACTTTTTAATCATACCTAAAGATTTCACCTATAGATTTGTTTTTCCTTTGTCTTATTCAAGAAACAAAACAATTTCTTTCTTAGAAAGACAACTGCTTGTTTCCAGGTACCCAGTCCTATTCATCTTATGGAACCCCTGTTCTCTTTCTAGCCCAAATTTCTCAATGAATTCTCCAGTGTGTACACAGTTCTCCTTCTAGATAGTTCTAGACTCTGAAATCACAGTCTTGCACCTCTATGGAAGCTGTGAATACTTACATGAGCTCTCTTCCTTCCAGTGGAAAGACCTTCATTGTACCCCTACCCCACTGTTGGCTTAACTTCTGAGAGCTCTTTGGTTTCTCTCAATAGCAGGTAATAAAAGCAGGTAATAAAAGATATTGGCACAGGGATTTTTAATGTTAAAAAATAAGCTTATGACAAAACTAGCCAACTGACAACTTTGCAACTATTTATAAGTTAATTTCCCTAGTAGTTACACTTGTATTTTGGGGGGAGGTGGGGAGAGGGGTCAGGTAGACATAACAGAAAGAAGTATGCAATGATAGGAATTTTGCTAAGACAAGATTTCCAAAGCGCAGCACATTCTTGGCAGTCCAGAAAAGTATTCCTCCAGGAGAATGGGGAGTATTGAGATAAATTGGAATGAAAATGAGTGAGAGGAGAAATGAATGGATAGGAACATGGGAAAGAGCCTAGATTTTGATGAGAGATGTGAAGAAATCACGTTAGGAAAACTGGTTAGAGAGAAAGCCAACTTTGATTGGATTTGAAATGCATTTGTCCAGAAGGGAAAGTGGCTTGAAAAGTAGCATGACTCAAAGATAGCTGGTGCTAGAGTTGGGGGCTGACAGACAGAGTGTAGATCACAGAGGAAGGAAGGACATTGGTGCACCGTAAAAGATGACTCATAATTAATAATATCTAGTTGGATTCTTAGCATGGGTGTTGTGATGAAGAAACAAGTACAGGGAAAATTACATGGTTATATGATCATCCTCCCTAAACATTGACCCTTATAAGAAATAGTATTTTGAGAGTTAAAGAAGAGTTTGTACAGGGAACTGACAGCAGTGGCTACCAGGGCACCATCTCCTTAGATGCAATAAAATATTTAACTCATCATTAGACATGATAGCCACAGGCTGCCCTTGGCCCCAGTCTACTTGGAATGCTGTGGGATTGGAATCACAGCATCACAGAGTGCCACCAGGTATTCCCCTGCCATGGGAGATGTTTCTGCAGCTGTCTCTGCCATTGTTTCTGCCACTGTACACACAGTTATCCAGGAGCCACCCCCCAAGTTCAAGGAATTAAACTCATATCTAGTGGATATAGAAATAGCCCTGATTTAGAAGTGTTATGACCCACATTATCCAATACTTCTTATATCAGCTCCCATTACATGTTTATGGTTCATGTATAGTTCTGCCGAGTCCAGATAGGAGGTGTTTTTTTTGTTTTTTATTTTTTATTATCAGAAACGTGGTCTGGCAACAGAGTTGATATCATTTTTTATCAGGTTAACCAGGGGACAGAAGGAGAAAGTTAACTGAAGGTCAAATTTCTCATGCAGAAAGTTAAGTGTTTGTGTTAACCCTTTACTGGAAAATACTAAGCAAGACTAAAGGGAAACAGCAATTAGTGGACTCCTGTTGAAATGAGCCATGGGAAAGGTCTTGGAGCTTAGCTTTCAGCGTGGTTGTGATAAATTAATGCTAATATAGCAGTTTATTACTGTAAGGGAGAGTACCCCGCCACACCTTTGCCTTCTGTCTGGGAATTTTACAAATTATATTTTCAATTATTTTAAATTGTCATGGTATCAGTGAGAACTTTCCCAGCTTATTTAAATTGCAACCTCATCCCCAAACCAACATTTCCTCTTCCATTTCCAGCTTATCATAGCACTTACTGTCCGCTGACATACAGTATAGAACAGTTAGTCATTTATTTTTACTGCCTCTTCACCTAGAATGTAAACCATGAGGAAAAGGAATTTTTATTTATTCTGTTGTACATTATCACCTGATAGAGTTTGTCACATAATAGGCAGCCAACAAATATATATTGAATGTTGATGGCACTGGTTTTATTTGAGTGCAAGTCTATGATGGGACCTTAGGCTTTTGTAATTTACAAAAATAAATTTCTGTTTACTTTATATAATGTATGATATGACCCATAAGGGTGATTGTGAGGATTAAATGAGACAATATAAATAAAATACTCAAACAATGTGGACTGTTAGGGTCAGATATAGATAACAGTCTTTGCCCTCCTAGAGTGTAAACTTTAGTGGGGAAGATGGTTGCACAAACATTGTATCAACATAACACGACTAAATTTAAGATTGTGGGGGGCAGAGCTATTTTGTGGCACAGAAAAAGGGCATTTAGCACATCCTGTGGAACCAGACTGATGACTAAATTCCCAGACAAGAGGGGCTGGATGAGAGAGACCTCCTAGCATGGGAAACAGTGCGCTGCATGTAAAGGAATGCATTTTCTACCCACTTTTTCCTCATTTGTGTTGTGTGGGATGTAGAGACTGTGAATTAGGCCATCTCACCAAAAGCTTTAACACTGAAACCTGGGGCTTGGGCTGGGTCTGAGCTCTGGTGTCCATCCCTGTACTGCCTCTAATAACCCACGTTACTAAGAAGCCCCTCACTTCCGCCAAGTCCTTCTCCAAGCTGCCCATCTGAATAATAAAGGACCCCACCTAGTAATGAGGACTCATAGCTCTGGCCAACCTCATACCTTCTGAAGCTTTGCTCTTCTGGAGAGTCTTGGCTCATTGTGCAGCTCTGCTTTGGATGGTTTGACAAGTGTAGGGAGTGTCTGTTGTCTCTGATATTTCTCATTTGTAATTATAATTGTTTTTTGCCAAATTTTTTTTCCAGCTTCCTTTTCAGGTCCCAGAGTAGTTTAGGAGTTTGCCTGTTAGGGTGCATTGTTCAACTTGGGCCTTGATGTGTTCTTATTCAACTGATTTCCATCAGAGTGGTTGGTAGGTCCCCTGCTCAGACTCAGGATGAAAGATAATAGGGAACCCTAATGGCCTACCCTGAAGTGTGGAAGGACTGTGTTGGTAAGTTTTGGGTCTCAGACACAGCCGTTAATGCATGGTGTCATATTAGAACTAGGATTTGGTAGTTGGGAAACAGCAATCATCAAAAGATCCATATGAGGGAATACAGTTTTCACTTCCATAATTTCCCTATCCACTGTATTGCTATTAGGTAAAGGTTGGCATTAAGAGGTTGGATAGTTCAGTTTAGAGGGTGATATTAATATAGTTGCTTCTCTGCTCAAGAGGACAAAGAGTACAATGAGTTCAAGTACAAATTAACTGGTCAAATGACTGCCTTAAGGTCCACAGAAGTCACCTGATTTCTACAGCTCAGCTGGCAAAGATGCCTTCCTATATTATCAGATTATTTCTCTCTAGTCATTTATCACCATCATATTTTGGGACTACTTATAAGTCAAGCTACTTATCAGTAGCCAAGGAATCAAACTTCTTATCGCTTAAGACTTAGGTCTCATTTAAGGTGATGTTCATGTGAGTATCAGTAAATCAAAATAACAGCAGCTTAAGTAAGTCAGGAATTTGCTTTCATCTTGCTCTTGAATTTTCTTTCTCATAATAATGTTAGAATGTTAAGGTAACATGACTACTTTGTGCCACAAGTCCACAGGTGCCCAGGCTCCTTGTATTTTGTTGTTCTGCTGTGTAGGACCTCTACTTCCAAGGTTGCCTCCTTGTCCAAAATGGCTGCTCCTTTTCCTGTCATCACATCCACATTCTAGCTAGTAGAAAGAAGGGCCAAGGTGTTAAGGAGAATGGTACCTTTCACAGGCCTTTCCTGGGAGCTGTGTATGCCCTTTTCTCATAAATACTATTGGACAACACTCAATGGTATGTTCACATCTAGCCATAAGAAAGACTGGGAAATATAGTCTTTTATCCTGAGTGGCCATGTGTCCAGTCCAAAGTTCTATTACTTAATGCAAAAAGAAGGAACAGCTGGAGATTTGTATCAATAACTGGACTCTTGATAATAGCATGTGATCTTCAGCACAGAACTAGAACTCTGTACCTCAGTTTCCTCATCCGGAAAATCACTGTGATAATTTTTACCTCACTGAGTTTTTGGAAGGCTAATACAAATTTAAATAAAGTACTGTTGCTAAAAATTCTTTGTATACCAGAAAATATACAAAACATTATTAGATAATTTGTTTTTCACATTTTCTTAATCAAATTCTCTCATGAGAAAGAACAAAAGCAGGAGCCAGACAAATACATTTGAGAAGCAGAGAAACTATTTTGGAGACAGAGGCTGATCTAGGGGCAAATGTGAAATTTTACTCTGTGAAATCAGGTAAAAAAAATTCAAAGGCAAATATCCACATGTGAGTTTTCCAATTGCAATTGGAAAGATGATGTACTCCACTCAAAAAGATTTTCCTCTGGTATTTTAGCATCATTAGCCTTGGCTCAAATCTGTAACAGGAGAGGCTCTCAAAACTAACAAGTAGTAACTAAATCTTCAAAGAGTTTTTACATCAAAAAGGATTTACTTGAGTCAGGGGAGAGGGTCTTAAAATAGAGCCCCTATTCATTTGCCTATTTTACTTAATAAGGAAATACTTTGTAGCATATGATGCTGTACTCTGGGAAGAGAATCTGCACTTTTTCTCTCTTGCTTTTAATAAGACCTGATGTAATAAGAATAGACTGCAGTAAATATTGCATATAATTATTTATTAGACTCATAAAAGCCTCCTATTGCCAAGGCCCCTGGGCAAATGCACTAAGTTGGAATATTGGTAAATACAAGCAGACTTGGTGAACACAGTTTCCAGGTCATTCTATTGATGTGGATGGACGCAATAGAAGCGCTGACTCGGCAAAGGACCTCAAAGTAGGTATATACTACTCTCTGCAGAAAGATTGATTAGGTTAGGAGGTAATGACCTCTTGTCTATATTCTTACTGGAAGCCACACTTCATGGAGATGTAGGCCTGCTTAATTCTTCATGCTCATAGTGTTAAGGTCTTTGCCATATTGGTTTTTGAGATCACAGTCCAGCTCACAGAGGGTATGACTCCATGGCCCCTTGAAGTTCATTTCTCTCCATTCGCATGGAAGGAACATGTAGGAGTGAGAGTAAACTATTCTCTAACTTTCCTGTCATATTGAAATAGCTATATTAACCCAGAGAGGCTTGAAATACCTCTTGAATCAGGCAATATTTGGATATAAATCCAGATTCTGCCAATGACTACCTAGATGTTCTGAGGTAAATTACTTATATTTCTGAATTTTGCATGGGCATTTGAAGATATGAAAGTAATTAACGTATAGTAGACATGCAACAAATGCATTTGAGAGTTAACAGATGGATATAATGAATAAAGTGATCAAATACAGATGATTTATAGTCCTTTGCACATCCAGTGAAGCAATTTGGGATCTTATACAAAGCATGGTGATATTCTTAAATTTTGAAATTTAAAGGCACCATATTTACTGTTTTTCCAAAGCATTCCAACTGAGCTAAAGAAGTACTGAAGAACCAAACATTATCTATGGGAAAATGAAAATCTTTCTGGCTAATTTCTTTACTTTCCTTAATCTTCTTTGCCTTCAATTTCAGATATTTATAGAACCCAAGAAAATAATGGATTTGGTAATTTGTCTACAAGTATTTTGTCATTAAGCAGAAATCCTTAGATTTAATTTCCCAGTGAGGTGTTTGTCCCCACAATATGTCTGGGTGTTTTATTTCACTTTATAAAGAACTCACACGACTCAACAACAACAAAAAATTAATAAACAATCCAGTCAAGAAATGGGCAGAAGAACTTAAAAGACATTTCTCCAAAAACGAAATGCAAATGGCCAACAGGCATATGAAAAAATGTTCAATATCCCTTACCATCAGAGAAATGCAAATCAAAACCACACTGAGATACCACCTTACACCAGTAAGAATGGCACATATCAAAAAAACAAGCAACAACAAATGTTGGCTAGGGTGCGGTGAAAAAGGAATTCTCCCATATTGCTGGTGGGAGTGCAAACTGGTCCAACCACTATGGAAAGCTGTGTGGTGGTTCCTCAGTCTACTAAAAATGGAGCTACCATATGACCAGGCAATTCCACTGCTAGGGATCTACCCAAAGGAGACAGAAACGTTGATTCAAAAGACCACCTGTACCTCTATGTTTATTGCAGCATTATTTACAATAGGTAAAACTTGGAAACAACCCAAATGCCCAAAAATAGATGACTGGATCGAGAAGATGTGGCATAGGGCCTCCCAGGTGGCGCAGTGGTTGAGCGCTGGGTTGTGAAGCAACCCGCAGCCTCTGCAGCACCGGTTCGATCCCCGGCCACCGGGTGAGGGTCCCACATGGCACACAGACCTCTCCTGCTGCCCACTGCTCCCCTCAGCAGTGTGCTTCGGTCCTTCTGCCTGTTCTGCTCCCTGCTCTGGCTATGGTGAATTCTCTCATCCTCCGGCGCTTCTGACTGTACCCAGTGCTTGTATAAATAAATAGATAAGTCTTAAAAAAAAAAAGATGTGGCATATATACACAATGGAATATTATTCAGCAATCAAAAAAGATAAATTCATGCCATTTGCCACCACATGGATGGAACTAGAAGGAATTATGCCCAGTGAAATAAGCCAGAAGGAAAAAGAAAAATATTGGATGGTTTCACTTATAGCAGGAATATGGGGGAAACAAATAAGACATCAGTGTAAAAAACTAATAACAGTACAAAACACAACAAAGCAAAAATGGAAAATTATAAATCAGAGACATCCTGCAGGGGAGGAGGAGGGAGAGGGATCAGGGGAGGAAGAGGGAGAGGAATCAGAGGGGACTGAGATGATGGTGCACGGGTGCATTGGTGAGGGAAACTATGGGCATTACACCTGAGGGGGTGGGGGGAAGCAAATATTCTTTAAAAATGAACAATGATGTAAAAAAAATAAATATTTTATTAAAAAAATAAAATTTCTTGATTCAATTTTTTTCAGTCTTCACATCCAGGTGTTTAAGTGTCCTTGATCCTTGCTCCATCTTTCCCTTTTTCTTGTTGGAACATAAACTGTTAATTCTTTGAACTTGGAATGATTTTTCCATTTTTGGCAAACTAATGCTCCCATAAAGAGACCAGATTTTTTTCTATGGAAACATATTTTATAACCCCAACATGTAAATGGAAAAAATGGAATTAAGAAGGTATAATTCAGTCAGGAAATTCAAATCAACTCATAAAATACAACAGCTTGATTGAATTAGTCCCTTGCTAGTCAATTTTCTACCCACATAAAATATGAAATGAAAAATCCTTTTATCGAACAGTTTGAAATAAAACTTCCAAATTTTAAAGTATCCTCATTAGAGTGGGAAGAACTCTAATTTGGTTTACTTTTACTTTCTCCTCTATTTTCTCCTGATAACACTGAAAGTAAGATTTTGAGAGAGGTACTTATAAACATGTTTCTAAATCTAAAATTGCATTATCTAAGTAGGAGAGAGAACAAAAGACCATTGATTTCTATGTAAATTATTTCCCCCCTGAATATTTTATTTTATTTTATTTTAAATCTTTTTTTTAAAAGATTTATTTATTTATACAAGAACAGGGGTACAGACCAGATGTGCGGGAGGGTGAGAGGATTCACCAGAGACAGAGCAGGGAACAGAACAGGCAGATTGACTGAAATACACTGCTGAGGGGAGCAGCAGGTGGGCCAGGAGAGGTCTGCTGCACCATGTGGGATTGTCCCCAGCTGGCCGGGATTGAACCCACGCTGCAGAGGCTGCGGACAGCTTCACAGTGCAGCGCTCAACTGCCTGTGCCACCAGGGAGGCCCCCCTGAATATTTTAGACAGTGCACTTTAATGGGATATTATACAACTTTATCATGATACACAAGGCTTAAAACTTGTATTTGAAGTTTCTGAGACCACTAAGAATACAATTTTGTTTCAGTGGTGCAACAAAAAAATGATAAAGTATATATTTGTAGAAGCCTCTGTAGTTTATAAAGTATTTTCATAACCCAACACCCTGTATAATAGGTCAGGGAAGATATTCTTTATCCCAGATAAGAAAGTGGAAACTCCAGAGGTGGAAGAGCTTGTCTTGAGTCACCCAAGGGGAATGGCAACTCTGTGGTCATAGTTAGGTTTCCTGTGTCTCAAATTCATGTTGATAGCCTATTGCGCTCAAGTCTGTGAAGCCCTATTTCAATGCTCCATGGGGACTTCTGAGTCATTTCCCACAAAGATCACCCTTTACCTTCAGAATGGCTCTGACCAGCTTTTGTTTCTTACACATGCGTGCTGTTTATCACAATGTCTTGTGTTTCTATTGCTCCTTCCTCTGAGAAAATCCAGGCACATTCCAGACACCCAAGTGTAATCAGCCCTGATAGCAAGGAAGCAGGGTTGGCGAAACCAGGGGGCTACTTGGCACTTGCCCAGAGACTGTGGGACAACCTGTTCATTACTGGCATTCCTGGAACAAGAAGGGCCTCTGAGCTGCTGTGGCTGGTATTCTGGTTATTTGACTGGTTTTCCCTTTTCCTTATTTCCTGCTCATGTGTCCCCTGTGGCTATCTATCACCCTCTTCTGCAAACTTCTCAAAAGAAGTGTGTGCACTTGGAATTTTGAATCTCTTTGTTCTTATCCTTGATTTGTCCACCTGGGATTTACCTCTGAGTTTCCCTCTAAATTGTTCTTTCCAGAGGTCACTTCCAATCTTAAGAGGCTCAGGTATTTTCTTTGGTTCTCTTCTTCTTAATCTCAGCTGCATTCTTTTTTTTTTTTTAAAGATTAATTTTTTTTTTATTTATTGATACAAGCACGGCGTACAGTCAGGAGCGCGGGAGGGTGAGAGAATTCACCAGAGCCAGAGCAGGGAGCAGAGCAGGCAGAAGGACCGAAGTACACTGCTGAGGGGAGCAGCGGGTGGCAGGAGAGGTCTGTGCACCATGTGGGAGCCTCCTCCAGTGGCCGGGGAGCAGCCGGGGATCGAACTAGCGCTGCAGAGGCTGCGGGCAGCTTCGTAACCCAGCGCTCAACCGCTGCGCCACTGGGGAGGCCCTCAGCTGCATTCTTTTTGAAACTCTTACTCTGATTCTCTCCTAGCTCTCCAGACACCACATTCTTTTCTTCCTCTGTCTCCCTTTTCTCTTTTTCTGTAACAGTGGGTTTAACCCATGATTCTCTAGTGTTATTCTCTCTTTCCTCTTAGTGTGCAGTTGCTTTTGTGGTTTCATTTCTGAGTCCAATTAAAAAACATTATTTTTTAGTGAGGTGATGTTGCTATAAGTTGCTACATGGTAAATGTTTAGGAGTGGTTGATAGCTCTTTAAATGTGTGCTACCACACCACATCCACCACCAAGGCACCCACAGCCCCCCACAACAGTCCATCAGGCACCCTTCCCCCTTAGCTTTCCACCCATCTCTCCTACAGTCTCATAGCCTCAATTCTGCTATCAGATTTCTAGGGTTGGTTTTGGTTTAGTTCTGTCTGTTCCTTTGCTTTATTTCTTTACACTTCACTTGTGAATGAACTAATTCAGTGTTTTGTCTTTCTCCTTCTAATTTACTCTGTTTAGCATAATCCCGTCCAGTTCTGTCCATGTTGTCACAAGTGGCAAGATTTTATAATTTTTTTATATTTGAGTAGTATTCCATTGTGTGCATGTATGTGTATATTTGTGTGTGTGTGTGTCTGTGTGTGTGTGATATCTATGTGACATGTTATTTATCTACTCACCTTTCACTGAGTGCTTTGGTCATGTCCATAACTTGGTTATTGTAAACAGTGCTGCAATGAATACAGAAGTGAAACAATTTCAGTATCTTAAATTCTGCAGTGTTCATTTTTCATTGAGAGCTTTTAAAAAAAATTTTATTTTTCACATCATTGTTCATTTTTAAACAATATTTGCTTCCCTCCACCCCCTCAGGTGTAGTCCCCATAGAATTTCCCTCAACCAATGCACCCGTGCACCATCACCTCAGTCCCCTGTGCTCCTCCCTCCCTCCCTCTGATCCCTCTCCCACCTCCTCTCCTGCAGTATGGAGAGAGCTATTTTTAACAGACCCCTGAATAATAAAAAGAAAACTCTCCATAGACCTATAGCTTTGGAATTCTTGCTCTCCGGTTCCCACATGATCATATTTTTCGGTGAGGTGGTATCACATTGTGGTTTTAAATTGCATTTTCTTTTTTCTTTTAAGATTTATTTATTTATGCATACAAGAACTGGGGTGTAGACCAGAGATGTGGGGGTGAGAGGATTCACCATAGAGAATGGGGAGCAACACAGGCAAATCTACTAAAATACACTGTTGAGGGGAACAACTGGCGAGACAGGAAGGTCTGCTGTGCCGTGTGGGTTGCTCTTTGGTGGGGGATTGAACTAGTGCTGTGGTGGCTGGCGATAGCTTGATACCTCTGTGTTTGATAGTGCTGTGTATTTAACCCCTGCGCCACTGGGGAGGCCCCTTAAATTGCATTTTCCTTTTCTTTTTCTTTTTTTTTTTAAGATTTGTTTATTTATTTACACAAGCACTGGGTACAGTCAGAAGCGTGAGAGGGTGAGATAATTCACCAGAGCCAGAGCGGGGAACAGAACAGGCAGATGGACCAAAATACACTGCTGAGGGGAGCAGCGGGCATGGCAGGAGAGGTCTGCGCACCATATGGGACCCTTGCCCAGCAGCCGGGGATCGAACCGACACTACAGAGGCTGTGGGAAGCTTCACAGCCCAGCGCTCAACCTCTTCGCCACCAGGGGAGGCCCAAATTGCATTTTCTTAACGATAAGTGTTGATGAGCAATTTTGTGCCTGTTGGCCAGCTGCACACCTTCTTTGTAGAAGTGTCTGTTTAGGTCTTCCGCCCATTTGTGGGTTGGGTTATTTGTTTTATTGTTGAGTTTTATGAGTTCTTTGTGGATCTTGGATATTAACCCTCCTCTTGGATGTATGATAGACAAAAAATTTCTTCCATTCAATAGGGTATCTGTTGGTTTTAAT
Organism: Talpa occidentalis; assembly: GCF_014898055.3. Classification (NCBI taxonomy): domain Eukaryota; kingdom Metazoa; phylum Chordata; class Mammalia; order Eulipotyphla; family Talpidae; genus Talpa; species Talpa occidentalis. Next base: position 78,637,294 of record NW_023604972.1, read on the forward strand.
GGTAGTTTTTTTCACTGTGTTGAAGATTTTTAGCTTGATTAGTCTCATTAAGTGATGCATTTGTTTCCCTTGCCATGTAGTCAAGTCCCCAAATACATCACTGAAACCATGACTGATCCCAGTTTTGAATGACTTCCAAATCTGTAGCTTGAACTGTGTGTTCTTTCCTTAATTTCCACCTTGAATCTTGAGATACCTTTGGCACAGTGCTACCTATGGCTTAGTCACCATTCTAAACATTTGCCTACACTTCCTGATTCCTTCCATATTTCTTTCTTTTTGTTTTTAAAGATTTATTTATTTATGCAAGAACTGGGGTACAGATCAAGGGCATGGGAGGGCTAGAGAATTCACCAGAGAGAGCAGGGAGCTGAACAGCAGACAGACTGAAGACACTACTGAGGGGAGCAGCAGGTGAGGCAGGAGAGGTCTGCTGTGCCATGTGGGTTTCTCCCTGGCCACCGGGAATGGAACCCACGTTCCAATGGAACCCACGTTCAACAGTGTATTTTAGTAGATTTGCCTGTGTTGCTCCCCATTCTCTATGGTGAATCCTCTCACCCCCACATCTCTGGTCTACACCCCAGATCTTGTATGCATAAATAAATAAATCTTAAAAGAAAAAATAAAATGCAATTTAAAACCACAATGTGATACCACCTCACCGAAAAATATGATCATGTGGGAACCGGAGAGCAATCGGAGGCTGCATACAGCTTCACAGCACAGTGCTCAATGCACTGGGCCACCGGGGAGGCCCTCCTTCCATATTTCTTCATTTCTGTTGGATGCATCATTTCTTCCTTCGCACAAAATCAATGTGTTATTTTTGTCTCCTCTCCCCTTCCCCCAGTACAGCGCCAAATTCTCACCTAACATCTTTCACGTCCACATTCACTCTTTTTTCCCCAATACTAATGTCTTCATTTAGACTGTCCCTAGAGCAGTGAGTAATCTGTCTTTGGTTTCCAGGAATTGCTATACTGGTCTATAGGTCGTTCCTCTGGACTAGTTCTCTTTTATTTTCATTTGATATGATTTATCACTATGCTTTGAGCTGCCATGTCCCTGCCATATATTGTTCTATGTATTTTTTCGACCAATTTTAAAAATGAGAGAGTTGTAATATATAAAACTCAAACAGAAACCAGTTTGTTCTCTCACAAAAACTGTAGTCTCCCATAAATCTTAATGGGGCCTTAGCTTCCTGATGCCATCCCTTGTTTGAACATATGTGGTAAAGAAAGCAAAGTCATCTGTTAGTCTTATCTTTCTTGGTTGTGTATGTGTGTTTTTTTCTTTTTGGCTGATTTCCCTGGTTGGAAGAAATGGCTCTTTAAGTGAGATTTGATAAATGCTGTCTCCAGGCTGTGGTTGTTCCGTATTAGAAATGAATATATGCACTTCTCAGCCTCCCAGACACGGTTTACAAAATTCTTTATTGTTTTTTCCCTTCTGGGGAGTGATAAGGTATAACATTTTGTATTGATTTTGGAACTGCTTTTACAATGCAAACAAATACCTATCTGAAAAGTCTTGTACTAATCACAGAAAAATGTGATCATGTGGGACCTGGAGAGCAAGAATTTCCAAAGCTATAGGTCTATGGAGAGTTTTCTTTTTATTATTCAGGGGTCTGTTAAAAATAGTTCTCTCAATGGAAAATGAACAATGCAGAAGCAAGATACCAGAATTCTTTCTGCATTAATTCTCATGATAGCTTAACATTGGAAAAACCCTTGCCTGTTCCATCTCCTCATTAGTGAATGGAGGCCTGTTATTCCCTGGTTTTTGAGCATTGAAACTTAATGTCATTTCTATCCATATTGCTTTAAGCCCACCCTGACTTGCTGACCCTTGGTCTTAAGCAACACATACCAGCTGTGAGCCCCTTCCTACTAGGAGAGACTGAGGAGGAGGCTTTGCTTGGATAAGCAGGCAGGCTTGGGCAAGGAATTCCAGGTTCCTCAGTACCCACAAAGTGGTCTAGATGGGGGTGTGAGCTCCCATTGGCCATGTGGACTCATTGCCCCATAGAAACTGGTTACAGATATAACGGAGTGTCCGAGGCATGACATCCTGTTACTTGGGTCTAGGAACGTACTGAGATGTATAACAGGTCTCAGGGACACCATACTGGGGCTCTTTCAAAACTGACCTGGCGTGATCTGTTTGGGATGGCTCTCACCTGCTGTAGTGAGTGCAAAAATTACACTGGCAAGTCTGCAATGTAGGTGGAAAATTTCCAATTAATCTTCTTTCCCTACATGACTGGCATGGAAACCCTCCTCCTGTATTTTCTTGTGTTAGGTTCTGCCCTCCAGCAACCCTGCTTGGAGTCTGGTACAATTGAACCTTTGAAAAGCTTTTCTTTGTTGTGATTTGTGCCAGTTCCAAGGGGATGCTGTGCAGAGAAAGATGGAGAGTCCTCAGGCTTCCTTCCAATTCTCTTTTTCCCAGAAGTTCTTTGCCCCCAACTGTCAGACGTTCCTCTCTCATCTCTCTGTCCCCCTTCTCCCCGCCCCCAGGCTTTCTATATTTTGAAAATTACCCCCACCTTTATTTGTTTTTTTTTTTTCTTTATCTACTAAAACTCTTTCCTTCAGAGAAGTTGTGTTAAGTATATGGGAAACTTTCAGCTAGATCCATCCTAAAGCAAAAAGGTGGAAGGTGAAGTCATTGATCTTTGAGCTGTCTTTGTCCACCTCTGTGCTGTCCCCATGCTCTTTTCTCCCTAAAATCAACTCTTAAGAAAGAATCCTAAGAGATCATACCTGGTATTCCCAAGAGAATCGCTGGTGGTGGGCAATGGAATCCGCTCTGCAGGTTATGAGAATGTGGGGCTGAGAGGAATCAGGGTGGAGAAAACAGGAACCAGGAGACTGAAAATCGAGTATAAGTAGAGACTTAAAAAATGATAGTGATTTACTGGGAAGAAAAAGATAGTGTTCTAGACCAGGGGCAGCAGAGGGGGAAAGAAGAGATGAGAGGAATAGAGGGAATAAAAACAAGAAAAGGCAGGGAAATATCTTCAATTCCAGTGAATCATGGATTGTCCAGACTGTCCTTGAACTTTCAAATCATGCTAACCTTGCATGTAAAGGGAAAAATTTAGGGAAATTGGTTTCCTTTGGGAAAATGTTCTTTTTTTGACAAGATCTTTTGAAAAGAGACCTTTATATCTTTTTTCTTTCTTTCTTTTTTTTTTTTTTGACAAGGTAATCTGACAATGAAGACCATGATGAAGGCTTCAGAAGAGGCATTTTGGAAGTCGAGCAGAGGAGAGAAGGCAGCCAGAGGATTTTTCTCTCCTCGGGGCTTGCTTGGTAAGAACTTGGCTACCGCATTCCCACACAGCCCCACCTGAGTTCCAGATCCATTTGGAGATGTTAGGACTTTGTAAGGCGTCTGGATGTGTTTGACTTTGCTATGTTGGTTATTTTTGAGGCCCCTGTCAGTTTCCTCATAAAATTTGCTATAAAACCCTTGAATTAGAAACAGATGCCTGTGCTTGTCTCGCAGGTGCAGGTGAAGTCTGTCCTGGATGGGTAGCTAAGGGAGCATGGGAGAGTGATGGTGAAGGGGAGCAGGCCTTGTCTGGGTTTGCCCAAAGGGAAGAGGTATGGGTTGAGATGGAATTCTGGGGTGTGAGAGCAGAAAGATTGGTGAGGGTCTCCAGCTCTGTTTGTGGATTCACATTGGGCCAATCCTTGTTTCTTCTCCACGTCAGTTTTAAATTTCACTGGAGTTTGCTATCTGATGTAAAGGGGACACCTCTGTTTTCAGTGGGTGGGAGTACATTTGTATACTTGGCCACTGGATGTTAACTCCCTTGTTTTTGTTTCTAAAAGGTTCTCCCCCATCCCTTTCAGTAGTGTGGCTGCAGTGTGTGTCTTTAGCAGCTGTTCTTGCTGGCCCGGAGGAGTACATTAGGGATGAGTCAGCCCTATGGGATCAGTGATGGAGCTGCCCCAGAAGTGTTTCTTATTAGCGCCCGGGAGGCTACCCCATTTCCTACTGGGGGAGGCAGCCCAAGGCAGAAGGGACTCATCTGTCCAGGAAAACAGTGAAGGAGGCTTGGGAAGCACCAGGAATGGGGCATCAGTGGCTGAGAGAATTCAGATCCCCAGGTGCTAGGCATTGCCCTTTTCCTCTCCCAGCCTTAGGGATTGTGGTCTGCAATCCCTTAAAACTGGTTTGAAAATATTGTAAGGTAGCCCTCCTTGTTTATCCTGTCTAAGGGGTTCCTGGATCCTTTGGATAAGAACTCCCTTGGGCTGTAAATATTGAAAGATGTCTTTGTTCACATAAATAACTTTGTAGTGCTTGTGTGTTTGTGCATAGAGAACTTGTCCAAAAGATATTTCAACCCTTAGGCTATTGACAGTTTGTGTCTTAGATAACAATGGTGGTACTTTGGGAAAGAAGCTCTGGAGATTTTGTGTAGTCAGGTCCCAGAACAGCTCAGTGGCAGCCTATTCCATGACACTGGGGAGGACATGAATCTGAATGCTCAGGTGAAACCTCTGAGCTTCTCACATTACTTGTATCTCGGTCTTGGGGCAGTGACAGCAAGTCACTGTGCAGGAGCCACTGCTTACTAATCTATTTTACCGCCTTTCATTTCGGTAGCTTCCAGTTGGTTTAAGTTATACATTACTCTATAATAAACAACTAAACATAGGGGTTTAAAGCAACAACTATCATTTAGTTTCATCACAAACTTGCATTTGGGACACGACTTTGCAAAGACAGCCTCTTTGTTCTAAGTGTCATTTGAAAGCTGGAGGTGACTTCCTGGCTGGAGGCTAGAATTATCTGAAGGCTCACTCACATATTTGACAATTGATGCTGTACGAGGCTGGGACATTAGTTGGAATTCTCAACCAGGATGCCTACACATGGCCTTGCCATGCGACTGCTGACACTTTCTGCATGGCTCCAGGACAGAACCTCGTAACAGGACCAGGCAGAAAACACATGGAATTTTTATGACTTGGCCTTGGATGTTAGTAACCACTGTATTCTTTGGTGGAAGTAATATTTGTCCCATCCCTGAAACTTATCTTTTTGACATTACTTTTATTACAATATAGATGGTTTCTGACTTACAATGCTTTGATTTATGATTTTTTGACTTTATGATGGTGTGAAAACAATACACATTCAATAGACATTTACACTGAATTTTGAATTAGCACATTCTGGTGTCCACTTTCAGTAGGGTATTCAATCAATTGCATGAAATATTCAATACTTTATGATAAAATAGACTTTGTGTTAGATAATTTTACCCAACTGTAGGCTAATGTGTGTTCTGAGCATGTTTAAGGGAGGAGAGGGAAAGGGATGGTATTCAGGAGCTTGGGTGTGCTAAATCTACTTATGATATTTTCAACTTATGAAGGGTTTAGTGGGACATAAGTTAAGTAAGAGCTGCACTTCTAATTCATTTATTCTGGTCTCCTCTGAAAGAACACGAATCCCTCCATATATTGAGATGTTTTCGTCATTCATGCATATAATTTTCCCTTTCAATATATTTCTTTTTTTTTTGTCATTTTCCTCTGTTTTTGGTTGAATTCTGATATTTTTGTTCTCTACATATGATTTAGGTTTCTGTATTCTTAATCCTGCTTTTTCAAAGATTGATCTAAATTCTACTACAGTATTTTTCTTACATCCTTTCTTACATCCTTTATTTTATGTTTAATCTTTTAAGCTCTTATTACTTAGAAATCAAGATTTTGTATTAATTTTGTTAAGAAAGAAAGCAGTTACTCTCAAAGATCTTTTTTAAAAATGGTAAATCTTTCTTCCAAATTGCTTTATTCTGCCTATTCGGTGCTATGTCCATCTCTTTCCTTCATGCTGTAGAATACTTTGTAAGCATCTTTTTTTTTTTTTTTTTTTTTTTGCTATTACTTTAAAAGAATAGAATGTCAATTTAATTGTTGACATGTTCTAGAATGATCAACAATCAACACCACTTGGAATACTTCAGTGAGAACAGATTCTATGAGTTTTGCTTTATAAAAATGTGTGAATTTCCTTAGGACAGAAGAACATTTAGTTCCACAGTGGTTGAACATTTAGTTCTTCCAGATTGCCTTGATGGCCTCAAAGGATTTTAGAAGGTTACAATTTATGAATCAAATGAACCACCTGAAGTTCTCTTCAGGCTATTTGTCTGTCTGGGATCTTAAATCAACTCTAACTATTACTTGGGTCATTGAGAATTGGGGAGAATGGGGCATGGGCATGGGGTAAGTTTGCTGATATCTTTCACCCAATCAGTGAATGTTTATTTGTTGAGTGTAAAGATGATTAAGAAATTCATGGAATCAAAATTGATAAAGGGAACCTCCACAATGGAGTGGGAGGCCATTAGGGTCCTGCAGTTTATGTGTGTTTACCATGTTGGATCACATGGTAACCCGGATTTACATCTGCATACATCACTCCTATTAAACCATCATCCTGATACCTAGAACTTAGGAATTTGGAAAAATTACCCCAGACTTCTCACAGAAATTGGCAGATGCTTTCAGATCCTGGTTTCAAACTGGACAATCTATCCCTCCCTGGGCATGCAGGTGTCCCTTCCTTTTGCAAGATTTCCTTTCTCCTTGAAAGAATTTTATTATTTTACCTATAGGAGGCAACTATGCCTATTCAAGCTTTGTGTTTTTTTCACCCCAGATTGGAGTCTGGGTCTGTGAATCTTGAATTGCAATTCTCCTACAGACCCCAAATAAAGCCTTGTTTTTAGTTGCAGACTAAATGCTGGCTTGTTAGATTATCTTTGGCCTGAGCAAAGAATCTGCCATGATATCTTCTAATCCCTGGGCACATAGCAGTGGATAAAATGCTAATGGACTGCCTTTTCCAGAATCCACTCCCTCAGCCGCTGGACTAAGAAAAGTTACTGTGTGGGCTGTTCTGGGGGGTGAACACACACCCATGATCCTCGCACACACTGAGGACAAGTCTGCTTTCCCCTTGAGCTACACATTTTGACATAAAAGTCAAGTTCAGTCACACAGCCCTTGCTTCAGAATGTGGTGTTCATGTGCCCCTGGGCCTTTCCTTGGGGCAGTTGTGATGCAGGAATCCAGGTTGCCCTCAACTCTTCCTCCCACCCGTGATTGAGAAGACTTTTTCCTTTCCTCTTCCATCAGACACATCAGGACCTTCCATCAGACATGTCTTCTCTCCGTGACTGCAAGAGCAGAGCATCAATCGGATTTGGGAAAGATTTCCTTGCAGGAGCTTAAACCACAGGGATTTATATAAGGGCTCTTTACTTATTTATTTACTTATTTTTGTTAAGTTATATTTATTGAGGTAATGCTGATTAACATCACAGTATATTTCTTAGGGGTATAGGTTTACACCTCTACAACTGTATGTCATTTTACCACATCCACCACCAAAGCCCCAGCAATTCTCCAATGGACCCCCTCAGCCCTTTGCTCTCAACCCACCACATCCTAAACAGACATTTATGCCTCACTGCACTGAGTTTAATTTGGAGGAAGCTTGCAGACTCTAGATAAAGCATTTTATTCTTTATATATTTATTATCTTTGCCATGTTCTATTTTAGTGAACAAGGAAAATGAGCCTTTAGCCTGAATGTAGCGCCAAATATTGTTTTTCACTTATAAAAGCCCTATTCCTGAATTCTTATTTTTTTTTCCTTTTTAAAGAGAGTTTCTTTACTTAGTTGGATTTCAGGTTCTTTTTGGCTTGTCTCATTTACACTCTGGAAGAGATAGACAACCCCTGAGGCTGGTCCCCCAGAAGCAAGGAAAAGTTGCTCTCCTCAGATTCCTTCCACATGCACAACAGGTTTCCTTGGCCAGGCTCCTTCTGTCTCTCTCTTGAATGCCTGCTTGTCCTGCAGAGACAGACACATTTACTGTTCTTGAAGGAAGAAGGGGTTCGGTTACAGTTTTCTCTCCGAGGAGTCCTGCTGGCTCTGAAGCTTCCACCATCTGTTTAAGTCCAAGGGCAGTTTCAGTTCTCAGACTTTCAGGAAGCTTCCTTACTAAGGCCCCTACCCTCTCTGCAGGTGGCTGAGTAGAACAAGCACTGAACTCAGGAATAAAAGCCTTGGAAGCAGTCCTGGCTTCTTTATTTATTAGCATCGTTGGACAAGTTGCTTCACTTTTCAGGTCTTGGACTTTTCTTCTGTAACAAATGAATGATATCACTTCCTCAGAGAATCACTGTGAAGACCAAGTGTGACTATGGATGTGAAAGGCATGTAATTGTACACACTGTATAATTTTTTGGGCTGATTCCAGTCAGCTATGATCCAGGATTCAGATAATCCACATGCCTCAGTGTTTCTTTGGACAGGGTGGTGCTGGCAACCCATTGGCCGGGATTTGGTGTAGTTGATAGATACCAGAAGACCTGTATTAACAGCATGGAAATGAAAACACGTGTGTCAAGAAGATGTGGAAGTCCATTTTGGCTGGATTTAGCTGTTAGGAGGCAGAGGGAGACAGGGACAGAAAGGTGGATTGGGGTCTAGTCTTGTGGAGTTTTGAATGGCTATTGAGGAATCCATACTTGATTTCAGTATGCTGTCTCTTCAGGAAAGGTTCTGTGTATTTCCATGATATAATCAAGTTGGACTTTAAAAAAGCTTCATCAGGGGCTTTCTTGGTGGTGCAAGGGGTTAAGACGTAACCTATGAAGCTACCTGTAGTGACTGCAGTACGAGTTATATCCCTGGCCAGGGAGCTACCCACATTGCAAAGCAGACTTCTGCTATCTTGCCTGCTGCTCCCCTCAGCAGTGTATTTCAGTCGATCCACCTGTTCTGTTCCCCGCTGTGTTTCTGGTGAATTCTCTCACACCCCCCATACCTCTGGCCTGTACCCCAGGTCTTGTATGCATAAATAAATAAATCTTAAAAAAAATCTTAATCAAAAAGTAGGTAGAGGATAGATTGGAGTGTGAGAAATGAGATGTGGGGCTTCCCAATAGGAGAGTACTACAAGAGGCTAGGGTAGGGATGAACAGGGCTTAAACTTGGATGATGGTAGTGGGACTTGTCCAGGAGAGGAAGCATCTGATGGTTTCACTAATTCTAGGGCTGGGTATGCAGCTAAGTGAAGAGGATTTGAGTTTATTCAGTATGTAAGCATTACTGGAGAGGGTGGTCAGAGCACCCAGCACCATTAGGTAGTTGAGGTAGTCTAGCTAAGACAAATCTTTCTGAACATGTCATTGAAAGAGATTCTGGTGAACTCCTGCATGGATTTTGAGGCAGTTAAGAGAAATGGCTCGAGGAAGAAGGAGAACTGGGGAAAAGGAATGAATGGTCTACATATTTGAAGTAAGTCAAGAAGCTAGATAATGTTCTTTGATAGGTTTCCCTGTATATGGTTTGTCACACCAAATTAGATTTCACAGTTTAAGAAATCCTGCCTGTGGAATGTAAAGACTTCAGTCCATGGATCCAAGATAATCAAAATTTCTCAAAACACTCATTCCTATTGTGATACCATGTTATTTGTTTTTTCACAGAAGACCAGATTAAAAAATTGCTTTGTATTGAATTTTTGCTTTATTTTCTTTGGATTCATACAAGGTACAATGGATGAAGTGATAATTGCTAGCCCCCATTTCTGGTCAAAATAAGCAAAGCTTTGAATTGGAGTTGGGAGTTCTCCAAGATAATTTAGCGAAAGACTCTCATTCCCTGATTTGAATTCATTGTCTTCTTACGCTGACAAGCTAAACACTCTCTGCTATGTTTTCAGAGCGGTGATGAAAATGATTCACAAGGAATTTAACACAGTGGCAGGCAACATACTTGTTGCTAATATATCTATTCTTAACACCTAAGAAGTCCCTCTTTGTTAATTGATATCCCTAGTTCTATCAGTAAAAATCAGCATCGGGCATAAGATGAGAATATGGTGCTTGGAAGCATGTAACTTGGTCTTAGGTGCTTTACATGTTACCCTGAAACCTTGTCTTTTGTCATTACTCACTGATGGATAAAAGCAAGAAGAGTTATTCTTCCACTGAAGCAATCAGGGAGGTGGTATGTGGCTGGCTTCTGGTCTCAGGAGTGGGACAGCAACAATAACTGTACATTTGGCAGTTTCCTGACAAATTAAATTGTAGAATTCAGTTTGTGCCAGCCATACTAAGTGGTGTGTTGTGCTTGGGAACATTGCCGCTTTGGCAGCTGAGTTCACTATCTCGGTTGCCCTTTGTTGCAGAAATGGAGCCGCACCTGAAATATTAATAAAGTTGATTTGAATTCAGGTTGTTCTGACTCTAAATCCTGTGCTTTTTCAGAATACAACTTCTGTTGCCGCCTTGGCTTTCCTCTCTGCTCAGGCCTGTATGTGAAAGCCCCATTTCTCCCAGGAAGGAGCAACCTCTTAGCCATTCTATTAGGTGGTAGATGCCAAACTTGAATTCTACTGGATATAAAAAGACTCTGAACTAGGTATATATGGACTGGGGGTGAGGTGGGGAGACAGAGATGATTGTTTTTTCCTCTTGTACAAGTTTTCAATAGAGCCAGGGCAATGGGAATTGTTCTGAAAAAGCAGTGGAATTTTCAATTTACAATCCAAGGCAGAAGATGTGCAAGTTTGGGGGAAGAGATAGTTTTGCAGCCCCAGAAAGACCTCACAGAGGAGAAAGACAATCAAACCGCTAAGTCCAGTGGTAGATGGCTAAATACTTTGCCTTCCTTTAGTTGCCATCCTGTTAAAGAGAAGTCTGGGTCATGGAAGAGTCCAGTCCTTTCATTCTATAAATATGCCCTTAAGTGAAAGGAGCCTGCATCCATGAGAATGCTTCATTGCATCTTCGAAGTTGAGAGTGGAAGACATGGGATTTTACAGAGCGCTTCAGAAAACCTAATAAGCATACACACAGGACATTGTTTAGGAAAGGAAAAGACCATACTACCTAGTCTGTGTGCTTTTGACCTTTCAGAAGAGCCTGGGGGCTCGGAGGGGCCGTGTGGAATGTTGTGTGCTGATTGTTCCAAAACCAGTTCCTGTATGCAGAGATTGATTTTTTTTTTTTAAACTCTGAACTTGAGATTTCTGTTTATTTCTTATGGCCATCTATTCCTTTCCTGTGGTAGACATTTGATAATAGCAGAAATGTCCAAGTGTTTGCATTGTAGGTTTGGAAAAGAGTTTGCAAAGGAGGAAAAAACAGAAGATGGAGTTGGGTGTCAGGGACAAAGGAGAGGACCAGAAGGTGGGGAGATAAAGGTGGCCCCTACTGGCTGGGGAGGGGAATTCAGACCCTATGCTCTCCCTGCTTGTCCCTGCCATCTGAGTCTCTACCCGGATCTGTTTAGGGTGATTGCCCTTTCGTTTTCCATCCCCTACTCCACATGTGTTCATTTATTTTTTTGGCTTAAGGGTTAGGGTTTTCTTGCTAACATGGTTCTTTCTGGTTGGCATTGCTATCCTTATTTTCCCCTTCTTAGGGCATTTCTTTAAAAGCACATTTTATTATATCTCTGCAGCAGCTTTTCTTACTCAAAATTCTGCTGGAAATGTCAGAAAAGATGGCTTAGGATAATGGATTGTGGGTGGTCAGCCTCACAATTGAAGGTCGGATCTCAAGGCACAGAAATTGGCAGGGTTTTGAGACAGCAGCAGATGAGAGTTCCCAGGGGTCTGGCTGCTGGTATCCTGGGGCTTTATCAGACAAATCAGACATGTTTCTCCTAAAATGCCTTCTGAAACAAGCCAGACGACCACATCCTTTTTGTGATGAAGACCATGTGACATGAAAGAGAATTGGATTTGAGCATTTTTATGGACGTACTGTTAATGTAAATCCAATTTCCTATACCATAGAGGATGTGGTTGGAACTCTGAATCTGTTTTCTCTTGCCTTCATATAGAATTTATCAAATTGATATGCAGAGGAACTATATTTTCCATTGCTAAAACTAGCGACACCTTAATTTATTTGGAAGATGTTTGTTCTCCAGCAGGGTCTTCTCTGCTCAATTCTCTTATTCTTCACGCTCCCTTGACTAGGTCTGTCTCTGTGAGCTTAGAGGCAGGCTCCACGTCACCTCTTTGGTTCATAAACATTTAATGACGGATTTAGTGATTGCAGGAGGAAATACTGCTGCTGTCTGCCTCAAACATTTGTAGCACCCAGAGTGAGAGTATGATTGGAGGTGCCCATAAAATGTCTAAATATTTGAAAATATTTCAATTTTTCCCTGGGACCATAAGTTGGTGTTCTGGAAGCTAAAGGAGGAGGATGCCCTGGGGACCAGACCTGCTTCCCACAAACCTGAGCTGTAGTATGGTTCTGCTGGGATTGGGTGGACACTAGGTCCAGTACTCTTGGTTAGTCTCCAGAACTGTCCAGACTCAAGGACTAAGTTAAGCCCCATGGAGTTAGGATGAGTACATTTTCCCCCACTTCACCTCATTATTTTTCTTGTTGTTCAAAGCACCTTTGACAATGATATTACTGTGACAAAGAGAAGAGTGGAAGGCTGTACAATTATTTGGAGAAATCAGTCTTCCCAGACACAACTATCACTATAATTTGTTGTTTTAACATTAAGCAATAGCAAGGGCAGAGGCTGCAAGTTCCTGTCCTTCTCTCCCTCTCTTGGATACACCAGCCCACCGGGATCTCAGCCCCCAGTGCCAGCTGGCGTGGGGGGCTCATGTGGCCCATTCCTCTTCCTTTAATTTTCCTTCATTTAATTGGTTCTCTTCTAATGCATGAGGCTCCGAGCAGGGGCCACTCTGCCTGTTTTTAAGTTGGGGGCCTTGGTCCCACCCCTCCACTGTAGTGGGCAGCCCCGAGTCTGTGGGGAGGGCCAGGCTAATTCCCTTCTCTCTTTCCACTCCCTCTAATCACCTAAAGGGTATGGATCTGCCTAAAGGACACAGCCATTGCTTGTGGTAGGAGCAGAAAGATACCTATGTATTTACTTTGTCTTTTCTCTCTGGTTTATGTTTATTCTGGGAATATTCATGACCATGGTTAATAAATAATTCCTATTTTCAGGCTTGTGACGCACCAGGCACCATGCCACATACTTGTGGACATGTGATTTCACTGAATCAGCCCAGTTATCATATGAGATAGGCTAATAGGTTTACTTTACAAGGGAGGAAACTGAATTCTGGGGAGGTTAATTTACATGTCCAAATTCACACAGTGAGCAGAGCTTTCTATCCAAGACTCACTTGCTGCCCTTCCTCACTCAGGTAGGGAGAAGATAGGACTTGCCTCCTAGGTAGGGAGATCATGTGACCTGCCCTTTGGGCTTTACTATCCCCAGTTCTTACTATGTTGAGGCTTGTCCCTGGGAATCCAAATGAAAGGATAACATCTCTGTAGGCACAATATTCCTGCAGATGACAGTTCTCAGTGTCACCAAGCTCCTAAGTTCCCACTTCTTTTATTGAATGTCCCCAGAGTCCAGGGTTGAAAAGTCGTAATTGGCATAGTGAGGCATACTCACAGCATAGAAATGTTTTGAAATGGATTTTATTTTGAAATCCTTCCCCCACCAAGATGTCCTCATTATGATTCCCCCAAACCTGTGAACACGATACCTTATATGACAAAGGGATTTTTCAGATGTAATTAAGGTGAGGCATGAGATGGGGTTTGTCTTGGCTATGAAGGTGCACCCAGTATTGTGATCTCAAGGTTTTTATAAGTGAAAGAGGGCAGTAAGAGACAGAGGATGAAGTGTGAGGACAGAAATTAGTAAGAATGATGTGACTGTGACTTACAAAATGAATGAGGCCATGGGCCAAGCAACACTGGGTAGCCTTGAGGAGGAGAAAAAGGAAAGGAAGTGGATTCTTCCCAAGTCCTCCAGGAGGATCCCAGCTCTGCCAGCTATTTTGTATTCCTGACCTCTACAACTGTAAGATAATAAATTTGTGTTTGTTGATATCATTAAATTCGAGAAATTTGTTGCATCAGTAGTAGGAAATGAACATGCTCTCTTTTCCATCATCGTCACCTCTTGCCTTCTTCAAATCACAGACTCAGTCCCTCTTGAGATTTGGGATGATTTTGCCTATACCTGATAATTCAGACAATTTTCCATCCCCAGGAACACAGACTGTGTCCTCATTTTTTGGAACTTACATTTTGAGAATACCCAACACTCTCCAGTGTTTTTGGAAAAAGAGCCTCTGTCGTATGGACATGCGTATGAAGCAGGCAGTCAGGCTGCTGTGCAGAGCACCCAAGGGTTAGCCAGGCTGTTGGCTGGTGAGGAACTTGCCTGAACAGGGAACCAATTAGCTAATTGCATGCGGCTCCCTATGTTGAATCATGTCCTCTTATGCCTAAGCCTCATGTAAAATCTCCATGGAGCATTTTGTGAGTGTTACACTGTGCTACTGGCTTTCACAGGGAGTTAAATGATTGTGTTAGGGTAGGGTGGTAAAGGGGAAGTAGTCCTCATGAAAAATGCCAGAGGCAACAGTGATTATTAACTTTCCTAGGGCATGTGCTCTTGCAGGCAAAGATCCAAGATACTTTTACTCTGAGAAGTAAAACTTGGCCATAAGGATTTCAAAATGAAATTCCTTTATGATGTGAATGTGCCTTACTGGGCCAAATACTACCTTTTACCCATAGGGTCTGAGGGCATGCAATAAAAAAAAAAGAGGGTGACCCTGAAGACTGTCATCTGCAGAATGAGCAGAGGTGGCCTATGTGAAGTTAGCTTCCTAATAGATTCTTGTTCTCATTATACCCAGCCAGGAGCTCAGTTACCTTTAAGACCGGGTACTTTAACAATTAAATTGCATATGTATTTTCAACTGTGTCACATTTTAGTTATAGATGTTTAATAACAGTTAAATGCCTGAAAGCCTAAGAGAGGCACAACTTTTCATCTGCTATTATAAAACAGAAGCAGCTTTACAAATCACACTTCTTAGAACGAGCTTAAGTTCTTTTGAAATACCATGACTCCCTTCACGATGTGACAGGTGCCTTCTTTCAAGATAAAAGGAATTGATAATGACTACTAGGGTAGACCTGACCTGGTGATTACATGTTACACACCCAAATTTCAGTAGGTACATCTATAAGCATAAAGAAGAACCAATTTTTCAGTATAATCACAAAGCTGGTTTAAGCCTGGGCAATATTTTGGTTATTTAAGTAATATTTTAGAGTTCAAAAGTTTTAAGCTAAAGCCAAATAGCTTTCTATGGATATTTTAGTAGGTAGGCACTTTTGATTTACCATTGCCTACCAAGTATATTTCATCTTCAAAAGAGGGAAAAGATTGTGAGGTTAAGGTTTATGGGGATGGATAGTTGCTTTGAAATTGGTGGTGACTATGAAAATGTGATGACAGAGGTGGTATTTGTGGGGGGATGGGGTATCTGACAAGAGAGAATGGATACATGAATTAAAGGTAGGAAATGGGATGTCCACCCAGAGGCAATAGTGCCCATTGGATCCTTACTTTGGAGTGCTGATTTTCTGGAACGGCATAGCAAGTAGAAAGAAACAACAGCCATTTTCCCTTTCTCCCATTTACCTGCTCTTTCCCTGCATCCACACACCCTTTTACTGCATTAACTGATTAAAAATACGAAAAAATCTCAAAAAGAATTGATAAGCTAAATTTTTTTAAACCCAGAAAATAGGTTTTATATAAAGAGCAATCAAATCAGATTTGAAGGAACTATCACAGTTTCACAGATGCTTAATGTGTGTCTCTTCTGTCTTAGCACATGTCAGTCCTGTTATCAGATTATTCCAGACCCTTTGAGAATCAAGCTACTATTGATGGCTAGACAGGTATCTAGGGAAAGGTATCTAGGGGTGCATTTCCTCATTTCTTCAAGGCACAAAATGAGTTGGTTCCAACATCACTTCTTAACCACAAGTGAAATTGCTAAGTAATCCATATTTGAAAGTATTCATCTTTTTTTTTTTTTTAAAGATTTATTTATTTATTTAATACAAGCACTGGGTACAGTCAGAAGCGCAGGAGGGTGAGAGAATACACCAGAGCCAGAGCGGGGAGCAGAGCAGGCAGAAGGACCGAAGTACACTGCTGAGGGGAGCAGCGGGCAGCAGGAGAGGTCTGCGCGCCATGTGGGACCCTCCTCCGTCGGCCGGGGAGCAGCCGGGGATCGAACCGGCGCCACAGAGGCCGCGGGCAGCTTCGCAACCCAGCGCTCAACCGCTGCGCCACCGGGGAGGCCCAGTATTCATCTTTTTAATAGTCCTGTAAGACTTCTTTGGATTTATACCTGTTTGCAGGCTACTCTTCGGTTTGTCTTCTCTAATTGCATTCTGATTTTGAAACCTAAAAACTTAAGAGCTTAAGAGCTGAACTGAAATGTTTTGATCTATGTGCAGTCATCCTAAAAGTGCTAGAGAAAGAGGATTTTTTAAATTCTGGAAACACACACAGGGCACACATCATTAAAGAAAGCTGCCCATTTGTTTATGACTTACATTGTCATTTGGGGAAAACTCAGAGACTTCAGAATCAGGTCTTTTGACTCCTCTAAAATGTCTTTGGTATCACTGTGGATTTATTCAGAGTCTAAGAAACTCTTAGGAACTTCATGCTAGCTAGATGAAGGAGTTGCAATTTATTTATAAGTGCTAGGTATGGGGTAGCAGAGAAGATGCAGGTAGTCAATTTCAATAGTCTCTTTTATTTTTCTCAGTTTATTATTCCAGCAAGGACATGGGATGTCTGGATAGATTGAACAACTGTACATATTGACTAAGACCTGAGAGATACAATGTTTCTCTGTCTGTGATTTCTAAGAAAGCACTGTCATGAGATTGTTTAAATCACTTAGCAAATAAAAGAAGTGGGATGTTCCACACCATAAATCCAGGAGCAAAGACTTAATTGTTTTTGGAATTATCCGTACTTAACAAACTAATATGATAATGTTGACCTGGTTTGAGAACGTTTATTGAAAACTCAAGGGTTTTGTATAGTGTCAACCTACTTTATATAAATTCCTTGGAATTCATTTTCTTTTTCAATTTGAAGCACTCAATCTGTTTTGTCATTTAAATTCAAATCTAGTGATAAAGAGTTGAATTATCTTAGTTTTATTAGTTAGGTTTTTAAATGGGTAGTCCTATTCTTTCTAGAACGATTCTATATAAGAGTGCTTCTTTATACTATTTAAAAATTTTCTGGACTATAGTTTAATATGTTATATGCCATTATATTAGATTTGGTGATGCATAATGGGTCAATATTAAAATAATTATACAAAGAATTAGTGGAAATGTTGTAGGTTTTCATTTGGAAGAGGATGATTCATCTAGGTTATCTATACCCCTAAGTCTTGCTAGAATCATATTAAATTACTTAAGCACATTCCCTGGAACGTCCTGATATTTCCTCACATTTTGAGGCATGTGTTTCCTTTCTAAAGCTGTAAGCCTTTATATTGCAGAGGCTGGAAATAAAAATTTCAAATGTCAAAAATTTCTCACATTGTATTTTCTAAGAGAACAGAGCTTCACTGATGTGAGTGGTTAATGGCTTTGAGAGTTCCAAGCAAATGCTCACTTTCAACTGAAATTCTAGTCCATCTGCCTGGTGAAGCCATGCAAAACATGGCACTCTCACACCATCGTCATTCTTTCCTCATATGGGTCCTCATGGAGGATGTGGGAAGTGTTCCTCACTGAAACACACCAAATATGAAACATTATGGTGCCATAGGTTCTCATGGCAATGAGAAACCACCCCCCACCCCGCCCCGCCCCGCCACACACACATACCTGTACTCCCACTTAACCCAAAGTTTGCACCTAGTTCTTTGCTGCCCACCTGTAGCTGGATCATCCTTTGAGCTTGCCGCTGAGTGGCAATGCTCTGCTGCACTGAATCCATTCATTAGCCCAGGAGGCTTTTCCTTCATTTTACTGGTGAGAATTTCTCCCTAAGCTAGTTTTATCTGCTCCCTCTACACATTTGGAGTCTGAGCAGAAAGGATCTTGGATTTAATCTTCAGTCTTACATGGGTTCAGCTTTGTCAGTAAACCATGTTCTCCATACTTTTCTCCCTTCACATATTCCACTCATTCTAAGCCACCGCTGATTCTCACCTGGTTAATACCTTGTTTCTACCAGTTCTTTATGTAGATCCTCTACCCAGAACAGAGAGAATTTTGATATTTCCTTCAAAGTGAAGGTCATTCTGTTTAGAAATCTAATAATTCTGTTGTCCGGAAGGCATGGCAGTTTTTCTATTGGGTCACCTACAACCTGTCACAGTCCATAATCACTCCAACTTTGGTTGGAATAGAGTGCCAGGTATTCTAAGAATAGCCAAACACTAGTGGTCTGGACGTTGTTAGAGTCACATCACCCTGATTAGGTCACCTTATGAAACCCTGAGTTGCTTTAGGAGTGTAATAAAGCTCATGAGCAAGAGAAAGAGGCAGCCTCTGCTCCCCCTGTGTCAACATGCACTGTGAAAATTGTGCCTTGCTTGGATGTTATTGCTTGGATCCCACTGGATTTACTGTTTGAAAATTTTATGTTCTTCCTGTAACATCACTTATACAGTTGTCTTCATTTCAATTTAATTTTCTTATCACTTAATGTCTTGTATTCTTTTTCACAGCAATCTGGTGAGAAAAGACATCTTGTTTCCTAGTCTTTGGTATCTTTAATTTTCCTGGTACAGAGTACGTTAATCATAATCAGCGCAACTTTGATCATCAAGAGAAAGAAGCATACTGCTTCCCTGCAACATTCAGTACCTATGATGTTATTTTGAATGTGCTAATAATGTAACTTGTACATATTATTTCCAAGTTTACTTTCTGGCTGACTTCGGTTGTATTCTTTTCTGCCACTAGTCTGACAGTTTCAAATGTCTCCTGTGTAACTGTCTTTTAAGTTGCAGAAAGGCAATTATGACTATACCTTCTCTCTACCTTCTTGTTGTGTCATGTCTGTTTTAATTAGTCTTTTTGGTTCCAAAATTTAACATTCTTTTTTTTGTTTGTTTGGTTTTTTTTACAGGTTTAATAAGTATATATATATTTTCTTTTTTTAATATTTTATTTTATATAATTCTTACATCATTTTTCATTTTTGCACAATGTATGCATTTTCATCCTTCCTGGTGGCGCAGCGATTGAGCGCTGGGTTGCGAAGCTGCCTGCAGCCTCTGCAGCACCGGTTCGATCCCCAGCCCCCCGGGCGAGAGTCCCACATGGTGCGCAGACCTCTCCTGCCGCCCGCTGCTCCCCTCAGCAGTGTACTTCGTCAGTCTGCCTGATCTGGTCTCCACTCACTCTGGCTCTGGTGAATTCTCTCACCCTGCCATGCTTCTGACTGTACCCAGGGCTTGTATAAATAAATAAATCTAGAAATAATAATAATAATAATAATAATAATAATAATAATAAAAAGTATGCATTTTCATTTTGGTTATATTCTCCATACAAATGCACCCCCCCCCTTATTTTGACCCTAGTCCATCCTCTCCCCGCCCCTTCCCCCCACCTAGTGTGTCTCTGGTTTATAGTTGCTTGTTGATTTTGATTTTTACATTGTATTTACAAATTAGTCTTTTTCCTGGTCCCTTGTTTAGGTTTTCTAAATTCCTGCTATGAGTGAGACCATCCGGTATTTTTCTTTTTCTTTCTGGTTTATTTCGCTGAGCATGATCCCTTCTAGCCCCATCCATGTTGCTGCAAACTGCATGTGTTTATCTTTTTTGATTGCTGAGTAATATTCCATTGTGTATATGCACCACATCTTCTTGATCCAGTCATCTATTTTTGGGCATTTGGGTTGTTTCCATAGCTTAGCTATTGTCAATAGTGCTGTTATAAACATATGCAGGTGCCCTTTGGAATTAATGCAAAACTTAACATTCTTAATCAGGAGTTCATTACTACTTCTCCCCAGTTATCCCTTCATGGAGCAACTCAGCTGTTGTGTTTCTTTGCCTACTAGGTTGATCCTTCACCCCCGAAAAATCTGAGTCTTAGAGTTTTGTCTATAGGAATTATGGTATCTATGCTTAAGATTATTCCTGAGCATAGTTGTATTAGAGGAACCATAGGGAATCTTCTAGGCCCATTTTTACTCATTTTTGTCCCCATTATAAAGAAGCAAACTTATTTCCCCTTAATTGTCAGGATCAGTTATTTAAATCAGCAGTAATATCCTTTTATGTCAGTTTGTCCATTGGTAAGAAGAGCATAAAATGACCAGAGGATAGTGATAACTTCCAGTTAAAAGAAATCATTTTCATTTTCAACCAAGGAGGTATTCGTCTTCTAAACCAGGGTTTAGAAAACTATGGCCTCTTGTCCGAAGCAACTTACCATCTGTTTTTGTAAATAGCAATTTTATTGGAACATGGTTATATTTATTCTCATTCATTCTTTTACATATTATCTAGGACTGTTTTCATGGTCTAATAAATGAATTGAGTATTAGCAGAAAGACTGGTTGCCCTGCCCTCTGCAGAAAACAGCCCTCTACAGAAAATAGAGGGCCTGCTACCTTGGAAACTCCAGCCTTAAATGATCAGATCACAGAGTTGTGGGGATGATAACTCTAAGTGCAAGTGAATCATTAGCTATAATAATGAGAGATAGTATGCTAGCCCCTTTTCCCTCAATTTCTTTTTTTCTGTTGTTCTTGTTGTTGCAGCAAGATGCATATATTCTAGCCATAGAAGAAAAAAAAATAAAACCTACTTCTTGCTCACTGTTCAGGGCATACACTGCATCCTGGAGGATTGCACCCCAAGAGTTGTCTCCCAGCTAGCATTGTGGATAAGTATTCAGTGTTTCATTCCATTCTTTTATAATGACCATTGCTTTTGGGTGATGTTGCATAAGACTAGACATTGAAACCCTTTAATGTGGACCTACCAACTTGCATTTTTTACTTTCATGTGAGTTCTTATCAAGAAGCAATGGTAGGGCCTCCCCAGTGGCACAGCAGTTGAGCGCTGGGCTGCGAAGCTACCTGCAGCCTCTGTAGCGCCAGTTTGATCCCCGGCCACCGGCGAGGGTCCCACATGGCATGCAGACCTCTCCTGCCGCCCGCTGCTTCCCTCAGCAGAGTGCTTCGGTCCTTCTGCCTGTTCTGCTCCCCGCTCTGGCTCTGGTGAATTCTCTCACCCTCCTGCGCTTCTGACAGTACCCAGTGCTTGTATAAATAAATAAATAAATCTTTAAAAAAATAAATAAATAAAATAATTTTTTTTTTTTTTTAGAAGAAGGAATGGTAGCATGCAATGACTGGTAGCAAATCCAAACTTACTTTTTAGGCCAGTACTTCATCTACACTGGAAAGGATGCAATGTAGGCAACATGCCACCAGGGCTCTGACTTGCCCCTTTTTGTCACTTTTTCAGGATTTAGACATGGTTGCTCCTACTGTCAAAATAGGCACACAATTATGGAAGTAGCCACATTAACTTTGAAGAACTTAAGTCTGTTTGTCAAAACTCTATATGTTGTTCACTTTTACTGTCATAAATCATTTCTATGAACTCATAGAAGAAGCCCTTGGAAATCTGGTGAAGAAGGGTAACTTGCTTATATACACAAAGTAGGTCCTCGTGATAAATAAGTGCCCTACACAGTGGGTTCATTTGGAATGTACTTATATGAAATATATTTCTTCCTTAATTGAGTTCTTCTAAGTACCTCTTTTCAAAGTTTCCTTATCAACAGTCCTTAGTTTTATTATTTAATTTTTTAAAAAGATTTATTTATTTATTTTACATAAGAACCAAGGTACAGGCCAGATGCGCAGGAGGGTGAGAGAATTCACCAGAGCCAGAGCAGGGAACAGAACAGGTAGACTGACCAAACACACTGCTGAGGGGAGCAGTGGGTGCGGCAGGAGAGGTCTGCGCGCCATGTGGGACCCTCGCCTACAGCCGGGGATCAAACCGGTGCTGCAGAGGCTGCGGGCAGCTTCACAGACCAGCCCTCAACCATTGCGCCACCAGGGAAGGCCCTATTATTTAATTTTTGCCCTTAGCTAGAGTCTTGAAATTAATGTAGATTCTTACCTCAAAGGTGAAGTGGAAAATATCATGTCACAATTGAAGAACTACCCCTTAGGAGGATTTCTTTCTCCACTCTTCTGGCCCTTCCTTGTGAAAGGAGCTGAGAGCCATAGAAACCCACTTCTGGTAGAGTATCACATACAGTTGTCTAGAAACAAGGCTTGCTTTTTTTTTTTTTTTAAACTCCTTGTATATCTTATTATAAGGTACTTCTCATGAAGCTATAGGTTAGAATTTAAGTCAAAACAGCTAAGGTTCTTCAGTAATTTACAAATGTATACAAGAGGAAGAAACAGAGATATAATTTTCAGAAATTTTGGGATACTGGTTCTAAGTGAACACTAATTCTTGGGGACAAAGAATGACACTGACCTTCCAGGTGGTTACTTGTGAGTTGGATGTGAGCAACCTGCTTGTGCATCTTCCTTGCTCCTTCAGTACCTACTCAACCTCAGTTGGATACACTACTTCTATTTGATGGGCAAGTGCTGCTTGTCTTGTTGGTTTTATGACCATGTGAGTCAGACAATGTTCAGTTAATAAAGAGAAGTTCAGGTTGAAAATTCATGTATTAAGATGATAAAGTCCATATCTACTGGTACTCAGCAGCGATTCAAGAACTCTTTCTTCAAGGAAGCATAGTTATTTGTTGTAGAGAGGAAAGCTCTATTCCAAGTTCCTAGGCACTGCTGCTGAAATTCTTCTTTAGTTTCCATAACTCCATTGAATAACTTCATCCACTATAGAGTTACTGAGCAATGACACTAACTGATAAAATTAGCTTTTCCTTTCCAGACACCTCTATCAAGTGAGACTGTTTCATTCATATTTGTGCAACCAAATGACACAAGGCCTCCTCAGATGAAGAAAAGAGGTTGGTTTGGCTACCAGAGGAGGTGGCTGGATGTTTGGGATCTCTAAGTTCTCAAATCCTCAAAATAACTCCAGTCCAATTCTTGGGGT
Source organism: Talpa occidentalis (assembly GCF_014898055.3). Classification (NCBI taxonomy): domain Eukaryota; kingdom Metazoa; phylum Chordata; class Mammalia; order Eulipotyphla; family Talpidae; genus Talpa; species Talpa occidentalis. Next base: position 78,660,323 of record NW_023604972.1, read on the forward strand.
GCCATTCTTTTCTCCATCATTGCCCTACATTTAATAGTACAGTCTGATGAATCAGTGAATTCTCAATGGAGTGTGTTTTTTAAGTGCTTCAGTCTTATATCTCTAAGATAACAAAGATTCTTTCAATTCAGTCTGTGCTTTGAGTTATGTCTTGTTATTTGAAGCAACATCCATCCCTCCTCATAGAATTACTTGTATCTTTTACATTTGATGCATGACAGTAGAGGCTGGTCCCCCACAGCCTTGCCCCCTGTGTTTATATAAAACACACTTTATATAAAATGTTCCCAGGTATATTTTAATGAACTGTTTTTCTGTGATTTGCTCTGAGCTGCAAGATTCCTTTTACTGGATACTAGTTAAGGGGTTTTACTGCTCTCAGTCCAAATTGAGTCAGATAACCCAACATGGATTTCATTAGGGTCTATTACCTTCCATCCCATTCCCTGGTATTAAAATACTTCAATCAGCATGCTTGACAGTGTGCAGCAGGAATTGCCTTTAGACAGTTTAAACCAGAAAGGAAATTTTTGGAAGAATGATGAGTAGTCACAGATTTCATTCTTGGAAAATGGACAGAAACTAAGTGAAGACTCTACAAAATAAGAAAGCTAGCTAAAGTCATGCCAAAACAATAGTCTAGTTAGAATTCTACCACGGGACCAAGCCATAGTCACAGATGGCTTCCTATGTCACTCACACGGTGAATAATTTCTCAACAGTTCTTGCATGTTTGAGTCACTTTCTTGGATTCCAGGTGTCAAAATCTCAGAACAGAGCATCTGATAGACTAAGTCTAAACTCTTAACTACTAGTGAATGAGTGTAAGCCTGGGTATTGCCTCCCACCAGTGTTCACACATGAGGGAATTTTTATTAAATTAATGGTTAGCAAAAGATAAAGACAAAAAATGAAATAAAGCAATCAACATCCTGCTTACCTGACTCTATGAATGGAAGAATCCCTTTGTTGGACCAATGTTCCCAGGGCAGGAAAACAGAGTGACTGCAGTTCTTGGCCCAGCGACGCAAACATGGAAGTAATGACTGCTCAGATGGGTGATGGTTTGAACATGGTGCTGGGCATGACTTATACTTTAAATTCTTTTCTTCCTTGACTCCTCCTTCCTTTTTGATTCATATTTCATAATGCCATAAAGGTGAAAATTCTATTTTTTATAATTTTGTATGATTTTTCAAACACTAATAAAGTAGTACTGGGACTATAAGGTAAATAATTAGAATATTCTTTTTGATTCTTGTATTTAGCATCTCCCTTTTAATTGATATTATTTCATTTTCTCTGCTCCAATCTTTTTTTCCCTGTATCCATCAAAAATTTTAAATTATGTACTTTGTATTTATTTAGTTACAAATAATTTCTTAGATTTTGATAAAATTGAATATTTAGCCAAAGATGTAATGTTTTGATTCTCATCATTGAATAAATGCCTTTTTAAAAATAATAAATCAGGGCATATTCTATATATTTTTCTGGGATTCCATCAACTGATTATCTAGGAATTATAGATTTCACATAAATAGTTCTTAAATTACTCTGGTAGTTGACAATTTATAAAGAGGTTTTATATCTGTGAAAACCTCCATTTATGAATCATAAAAACTGTGGCTAGCTCTAGAAAATGCTAGCATTGCCACAGGTGAACATGACTTTGTTTTCACTGATGAGACTTTCCTCTTGTTAGTCAGGTAAGGGAAAAATAAACCATGCTGAGTAGTTACTATTTCTTGATTAAAATAAGAGGATGATATTTGGGGATGTTCTGAGAATATGCAGATGTCATGAGGTTAAACATGTTAAACATGTCATGAAGTTAAACATGTCATGTTGATCTCTGGATTTCTCTCTTTAATCCCAACCTTTAAAATAGCTAGGAAAAGCTTCTTTTTACTGAAAAATACCTATGACGGGGTCATGAGGGGGAACTTTATTCCTTCTCGCTGGTTCTGGGTATCTTCTTTCTTCACAGGATACTGTCATATGGTATGTATATGGTTACAAAGACCTCATTCCCAAGTTCAGGGAGAACAACTTGGCTATTGACATACATGTTGTCAAATAGCCTTTTAAGTCAGATTTTCCATTTTTCAAGTGGTGTTAGGGTGTTGTCTAGATGAAATATCTGTCATCATATCATATGGGCACATCTGTTTACTAGATTTAACTGAACCCAAAATTAGAAGGTGATTAGAACAGCAGATTTGGAATAGGATAAAAAACAAGACAGGCAGTTTAAGAAGGCTCTACAGTCTTTATTACTCATGGTGTTAGCTTACAAAAAATGACAGTTATAGTTTAGGCAGGACCTTTCATATTGAAAAAGGAAGTCTTAAAGTATCAATTAATTTTAATGAGCTGTCTTTCTAATGATATATACATATATATCCCTAAAGTCATTCCAACTGTACTTATCAACATCTGGAAGCGGTAGTGGGTAAACCACATGCTTAGTTCTTAACTTCAAACATTTTTTGAAAGGAATCTTTTGTAAATTCTGGATGGAGGCTATGAATTGTTACCAGAAATACACTTTTTGATATATTATGTCTGAGTTTTTAAGGAGTCTGATATCTGAAACTCAATTCTAGAGCAATTTGAAGCTTAGAAATAAGAGAAAAAATAGCAAGAATGTGAATAGATTAGAAGAGCTGCATATGCTATAGTACTCACCGAAAGACTTCCTTTTTTCCCTCTCTCCTTCCTTCCTCTCTTCTTTTTTTTCTCTTCTCCTCTCCATTCTCCTCTTTCTCTCTTTTTTAGGGGAAGGGGGAGGAGAGACTAAAATTTCAGCAGCTACATAGCTAGCACATAGCCCAAAAGATAATGTTGTTTACTTCTTTGCCTAATCAGAAGAATGGAAAACCTCTAAACTTTTAAAATCCAGCTCTGCACATTGAGAATCATAGGAGAAGTAGATGAAAGAGGAAAGTGAAGAGAGAAAGAAAGGAAAAAGAGAAATGTATCTTAGAGGAAGGGCAACATCAAAGTGGCAAACACTAGCAGAAAACACACTGACAACAGAGTGTAACAAGTAGAGTGCAGCACTATTTACAATAGCTAGTTATAGAAAGCACCCAAGGATAGATGAATATTTTAGGATGATATGGTATATTTGCACAACTGAATACTACTAACTATAAAAAATTTGAACTTTTACCATTCGCAACAATATGGATGGAGCTGGAAGGGGTCATATTAAGTCAAAAGAAGAAAGACAAATACTGGATGGCTTAACTTGCATTGACATATAGAGAAACAATGGGTCAGAAAGAACTGAATAAATAGTAAATCCTAGAAGTCTGACTGTAGATTTGAGGTTATGAGAGAGATAGGGTAGAAAGCAGGGTGTGGAGGAGGTCAAATGGACTATGGTGGAGGATTATGGGTGCCTGATGGTGAGTGTAGTGTGATAACACACATTTGCAAAGGTGTGATCCTATACTTCTGAATCCTAGGCAGTGTTGTATACCAATGTTACATCAATTGAAAAAGGAAGATAATGCAGAATATGATATCATGAGGTTCACCAGAATTCAATCCATGTACATGGTTTACTCATTCCAACCATGTTAATTGACTTAATATTATGTGCCTGACAGTAGGAAAATCCTGGAAGATTCAAAGATGGTAAAGACTGTCCTTGTCTGTGTCCTGCAAGGGCTTATTGGCAATTGAAGGTAGGAGAATGTGGTGACATACTGTAGGTGGGATGCTATTTGCTTAAATATGATGTAGTAGGAGATTAAAAGAGGAACTTATCACTTTTCCTTGGAAGTGGGGGAGGGAAGGTAAGGAAAGACTCCATTGGAGAGGTGACACTTGAACTAAGCCTTAAAGGTTATGCACTGCTTTTTAGATTCTGGCAGGGTCCAGTTAAAACTTTCCAAATAAGAATATTTTCATGCTGCTCATCTCATTAGCAATCATAATGGTGTATGAGACATCTAAGAAAAAATTTTATTTATTTTTTTCCTTTTTTTTTTTTTCTTTAAAGATTCATCCATCTATGATTACAAGAAGTGGGGTACAGGCCAGAGGTGCGGAAGGTGACAGGATTCACCAGACACAGAGCAGGAACAGAACAGGCAGATCCATTGAAATACACTGCTGAGGGGAGCAGGAGGCGAGACAGGAGAGGTCTGCTGTGCCATGTGGGTTGCTCCCTGGATGGGGATCGAACTTGCGCTACAGAGGCTGTGGACAGCTTCACAGTGCTGCGCTCAACCCCTTGCACCACAAGGGAGGCCCTAAGAAAAATGTTTATGTTCAAAGCAACTTGTACGTACTTTAAGACAGTGTGGTGGCTCCGTCTTCTTTGATCACCCTTGCTTGATCTGGCCTTATTTGAATTACCTTTCCACTGCCTGTGGTTTCCTCCACTACTGAACTGCTCATTCCACAAGATCTTGAAATACTTCTTGAGTAAATTCCAAAAGTAGTATAGGAAATAATGCTTAGGACAATGAATTAAAACTTTCAGAATGAATGAATAAATGTGGGGAGGCCCTCATCACTTCAAAGGATTATTCTTTGATTATTTGGAAAATAAAATATTTGGTTCTATGCCCTTCTTTATTACAGAATTGTGAATATGAGGTTGAAACTTTATCATGGTACTGCTTTACCTCACTATTGGAAAATAAGCACATTGCAAGTTAAGGAAGGATAGTGTAGGTATTGGCTTCGAACCACGTATACTTTTAGAGAAATGTTACCTGTGATTAGAAAATAACAGGACTGTAGTGCAGCCCCGGTCCTAGGTTTCTATTCAGGGTGGGTTACAGAGAGAGAATGAAAATCATTGTCAACAGCATGAAATTCATCCATGGAGGCTACTTTAGTGCTGCCCGTTTTAGGAGAAAGATGGATAAGGCAGATATCCAGCCCTGTCCTATCTCTGGAGTCTGTTATATGTGTCAGCTTCTGGTTGTTTAGAGCAGTGCTTGCAAGAGCGAGACACACGTTTTCACACTAGACCTACTGAACCAGAATTTCCGAGCCCGGGCCATCTGTTTTTATGTAAATTTCTTTCAATGATTTGGTTGCTGAGCCAGGCTGGTAAACCACTGATGAATAATAAATCAATCCTATGACCTAAATAGATAACATTGATTTTTAAAAATCTCAAATTGTGAGATGGACTGTTTTCTAATTAAATTCATCTGTCACTCAATGTTGACGGAACAGACTATCAAAAGGCCCTATTTTTAATTTTCTGATTGCATTATGAAATTAATATTTTTATTTCATGATCCAGGGCTCAACAGTTCTCTCTTGGAAGTTCACCTTACCCGCCCCATAATTTTTTGTGGGTGTGGAGATGTATTTTTCTGGTAATTGAAAATGTAGGTCAGAATGTTTGTGAGAACTGCTCTGCAAATGGAAAGTTCTGCAGCATATAAATCCAAGATACTATTTTTATTGCCTACTAATTACCTGAAGACCTATTTATACATTGAAAACCAACTTTCAAGTTGAGGTTACAAGGTATATATAACCATATCTGACTAGCCACATTTCCTTAAAATGTTTATGTAGTCAAATGCATCACATTCAAAATTAAAAATATGGATGCATAAGTCACACAAATAAAAAGAGATCCTCTATTTCATTGAGAAGGATAAAGAGGAGATGACAGGAAATACATGTATGAAGAAATTTTAATTTATTTAAAATCAATTTAAGGAGAAAGGAAACTCCTATCTTAGCAAATAAAGTAACTTTGGAGATTAATTTTGGATAAATGCATTTTAAAACTGTATTGTTAGATAAAATAAATGATTAATCAGTTTTTTTAAAGTTTTAACTCAAGAAAAATCTTCAAAATTACAATGTAGAGATTTAGAACACAAGTATAAGCTTTTCAGTTAAAAGAAAAAAGGAACAAATTTCTCCTTCCTAAGATTCTGATAATGCCTTGATAACCAATTCCAAAAAAACATTTCAAATTTTCAGGAAAAAAACCCTGAAAAATACAAATAACTGATATTCAGATAATCAGAAACCACAAAATAGATGTAAATAAATGCACGAATACTTAATACTGGTTGAGAATCAACATTGCATTAATTAAAAAAATTAAACATTATAGGAAAATACACTGACATTTTCTAAGCTGTTGGTATATTAGAGATAATCTCCATAAGGAAATATTGCTACAAAATATTGGACATAATAAAGTAGATTTATTCTAAAATCTTTCCAAGAATAAAATTGGAATTATTATATTGATAATAGAATTTATAATTTGTAAAGATGCTGTAGTGATGTTTTCCCACAGTGAAATCCTTGATAAGAAAAATACCCCCAAATCATAGCCTACTGAGATTATTCAAGACATGTTATGCTAAGAAATAGAAATAAAATTATCCTTGTTAAACTGTAGCATAATGACATTAATTTACATTACAATCTCAATTTTAAAAGTTTGGCATTATCTGTAGTTATTCTATTTTATCAGTAAATAAAGTTCAATAAGTAAGATATTGAAATATGTATTTGACCAGCAGAACTCCACTCTGTGCTCGAAATTTAGTTGACTTATAAACACCATTAAAGGAATGCTGGCTGTTTCAATATGCTTATTTCATAAAGCAAACAAAATATGGAACTTTGAAAATGATAAGTTCTGGGGAGTTAAGTTCCTATTAACTGTTCAGATAGCCAAATTTATTAATTTATTTTAAGATATAATATTTTCCTGGTGCTTATGTGTATATGGATATTATTAACCCATATAATTCATTATTTCAATACAAAGAAGTAAAACAAAACAAAAATACAAACTAATATGACCTGTTTACTAAAAACATGCACTTTTTTTACAGGGTCACACAATCTGCTATTGTGAAATAGTTTTTAAAGCCTAGAAATTCTAGTCATCCATTCTGAGGATGTGTCTCATTGTCACTTATTTTCATTTAAGCAGGTCTACATTTCCTTGAGCCTGATAGAGGTGAAGAAGACAGAATATGGTATTAGAATTCCTCTTAACTTGATAGAAGTCAAGATGTGGCTAGAAGGGCAGGTGGCAATAATTTTTGGATAGTGATGACATTGCTGGTTTACACACTAGCAACAGTCTATTTACCTTGACTCAGTGGAAAGTGGAGGAAAGCAGTACCATCACTATGACCTAGATAAAGGAAAAATGTAAATCCTTCAGCACATTCAGAAACATTTTCTGTGGACGATGGGAGGACCTGCCTCATCATATTCTTGCTTACTGATCCACATTTGCTGGAATGTGGACAGGCTGGCCAGAATGGAGCCCCCGATCCAAACCGAATACTTCCGCTCTGGGGGAGCTATGATCTTGATTTTCATGGTGCTGGGTGCCAGGATGACGATTTCTTTCTGCATCCGGTCGGCGATGCCAGGATACATAGTGCTGCCTCCAGACAGCACGGTGTTGGCATAGAGATCCTTGCGAATATCCACATCACATTTCATGATGGAGTTGAAAGTTGTCTCATGGATCCCACTGGACTCAATGCCCAGAAAGGAAGGCTGGAAGATGGCCTCAGGGCAGCGGAAGCGTTCATTCCCGATTGTGATTACCTGCCCATCGGGAAGCTCATAGCTTCGTTCCAGCACGGAGGAGGCTGCAGCGTTGACCATCTCTTGTTCAAAGTCCAGGGCGACGTAGCACAGCTTCTCTTTGACGTCTCTAACTATCTCCCGTTCAGCTGTCGTGGTGAAGTTGTAGCCTCTTTCCGTCAGGATCTTCATGAGGTAATCCGTGAGGTCTCTGCCAGCCAGATCCAGCCGTAGAATGGCATGTGGCAGGGCATAACCTTCATAGATGGGCACAGTGTGAGTGACCCCATCCCCAGAATCCATCACAATGCCTGTGGTTCGGCCTGAGGCGTAGAGGGACAGCACAGCCTGGATAGCCACATACATGGCAGGTGTGTTGAAGGCCTCAAACATGATCTGAGTCATCTTTTCCCGGTTGATCTTGGGGTTCAGGGGTGCCTCTGTGAGGAGGATGGGATGCTCATCTGGTGCCACTCGCAACTCATTGTAAAAAGTGTGGTGCCAGATCTTTTCCATATCGTCCCAGTTGGTGACCACTCCATGCTCAATGGGATACTTCAGGGTCAGGATGCCCCTCTTGCTCTGGGCCTCATCACCCACATAGCAATCCTTCTGGCCCATGCCTACCATGACTCCCTGGTGCCGGGGACGCCCTACCATGGAGGGGAACACGGCACGGGGGGCATCATCACCCCCAAAGCCTGCCTTGCACATCCCTGACCCATTATCTACCACCAAGGCAGACAGCTCATCATCCGTCATGGTGCTTACCAGAGTCTTCCAGATGGATGAACAGATGTTAGATCTATAGATACCAGACTATGGTGTGCAAGAGAGAAGATGAACAGGTTGAAAACACTGCAGAACTGCCTTCACAGAGCAGAGTGTGTGCTGTGATGACTGGCATTTAAAGGTAAATAATGACCCCACCCATGTCCTGTCCCACCAGCTCCAGCATTTCTGGGTGGGGTTGCCTTTGAGGTATTAATAATGATAATGATGGTTATACAAATCATTAGTAGGCCTTCCTTCATCAAGAGAAAACTAGGCTCTCAAGTGGCCAAATCTCAAGTTACTGTAATTAGGCAACCCACACATGGCTGTCAGCCTGTTTTGGTGCTGTGTCTAGATAACTCCAGTGATGCAATGGGGGCTATAAAAGCAAGATGAAAGAAAGCTGGCACTAGGGATGGGGAGCACTGTCCCTGCTGGAAGGGCCACTCCCTCCTCAGTTACCCTGTGGGTCCATTTTCTCCAGCCTACTATTAACTTCTCATTCTTAAGTTTTCTTATGAGGAGTCTGACTCTGCAGACTTCACTTTTTCAAGATTTTTTTTCCCATTAGATTTCTAGTTCCATAAAACATATTCATGACAGAAACTATTCTAATGAATGAAAATAATGAATGGGGGCCTCCCCTGTGGCGCAACAGTTGAGCGCTGGGGTTGTGAAGCTGCCCGTGGCCTCTGCAGCGCCGATTCGATCCCCGGCTGCTCCCCGGCCACCAGAGGAGGGTCCCACATGGGGCGCAGACCTCTCCTGCCGCCCGCTGCTCCCCTCAGCAGTGTACTTTGGTCCTTCTGCCTGCTCTGCTCCCTGCTCTGGCTCTGGTGAATTCTCTCACTCTCCGCGCTTCTGACTGTACCCAGTGCTTGTATAAATAAATAAATAAATAAATCTTTAAAAAAAAAAAAGAAAAGAATGAATGGACAATGATAGCCTGACAACTGTAATTATAATGCATTTGTGCCAGGTCAAAAATTTAGGGATATTTAATAGACTTCTAGTACCTTAGGGGGCAAGTAAAAGCAATAAAGAGATCAATAAAGTAAACCACTACAGACTTTCTTTCTTTCCTGTAAATTTCTAATACCCAAATTTTATTATGCACTTACTATGCCTAGACCTAGGTTTGTTGGGTCCATGTTGACACACAGAGGTTCAGTGACTATCATGCATGACTGATCAGTCAAAAAGCAGATTATGCAAACATTATGTAATGAATCTTGATTTATGCAAGAACAAATAAACTTAAGTAATAAGATACATTTTAAAATGATCTTTTTGAGCCTATCTTTAAAATTTTTTCTCCTTCAAAATTCATGTACTATATTATAGCATTAAATGTCTTTGTAGTTGTTAAAGTATTAGCTTTCTTTGAAAAGGAAAACCTTAAACCTTAAAACCCCAATAATTTCATGGAAATAGTTTGCTTAGATTTTATTTTATTTTATTTTATTTTAAAGATTTATTTATTTATGCATACAAGAACTGGGGTCTAAGCCAGAGGTACAGGGTGGTGAGAGGATTCACCAGAGACAGAGTAGGGAACAGAGCAGGCAGATTGACCGAAATACACTGCTGAGGGGAGCAGCGGGCAAGATAGGAGAGGGCTGCTAAGCCATGTGGGCTCACCCTGGCCTTCCAGGAATCAAACTTGTGCTATAATGGCTTGCGATAATTTGACAGTGCTGTCTTTAACCCCTGCACCACCAGGGGGGGCCTGGGTTTTATTTTTAACATAGAAAAATGGACAACCTGGTAAAATATGTGGCGTGATAAAATGGAAGATGTTAGTAATATGTTGTAGAGAAACAAACATAAAGAAAGGTCATTCTTTGCTCCCATATGTGCTAGGTATATAGGATATAATCTCTGTTAGCTCCTCCAAAGCAAAGCAAATTTCCATACCCACATCTGAGCTTTCCAAAATTGCCTTCATTATGGTCAATTAATTTATTAATTAAGGATCATTTTCAAAAGGTAGCTGCAGTCTCACAGACCTGAACAGAAGTAGTTCAGGCCTGTTCAAGGCCAGGAGAACTAACTTCTGCTCATGTTCATGAGTCTTCTGGAGAGTCATGATAAAATCAAGCTGTGAGTGTCCAGCCTTCTTCTTGTCCACAGCTTGAGAAAGAATTATTTGTCTCTGTGTTTATCACATGCTTTCCCCTATAAACCTTCCTGCTGACAATCAGTCATGGTCAGGTATGTGTTTTACTACAAAAATCCAGAGATTATTTCTTTCCCCACTAAGAGTATCCTTTCCCTTAATTTTTTCTATAACTGCAAAATCAATTCCTCCAATAGAATGAACTAACCTATCCTCAAGCCTGCACCTTGAATGGTTTTGTGTTTCCTTTTCATGTAGCACAAAACCAAGTTTTGATTAAAAGAATATTTTACTATTATAGGATGGATGGCACATCTGGGAATTGATCTCTCTCCTTTTCTCCCTCTGCCCCCTCCTTTTAGACCCATGAGAAACTACATGAACAGCCTACAAATGGAAAAGTTAACACAGCATATTTAGCACTCAATTGTGAACGCTCTAGTCTGGGACGTAAAACAGCTGTATGCCATTGGACATGTCCGTGGAGGAACCCTTATGGAGCCAAGTGCAACATTTAGAGTCTAGATTTCCTAGCATGTTCTCCTTAGAATGGCCTTTCCACAGAAAGCTGTTTGGTTCTGAGTCTGCACAGCATCACTGATGTCTGGAGATGGAGGCTATGTGTAATTTTGCAGAAGACCTTATAGTCTCTTTTAATTTTGATGCCCCAAGAGAAATTTTCATCAATCATTTTCAGCTCTTTTAATTAACCTACAATAATGCAATGACCTATCATCATTCAACAACCTTTTAAAAATATCAACTGTGGGACTGCTTACATTTTTCAAAAAGTGCTAAGTGTGAGTATTGTAGGAAGGTAGGTTTACAAATATTGGGCTCTAGGGGGCCCATCCTGAAGGTAACAGGTTTTTATAACTGACGGGAATTAAACCTGTGGGGACCTTTATTTTTCTGGAAACCCAGAATATAAATTTTCTTTTGCATTTTGTGTAGGTTGCCAATCATGCAGGTATACAAAATCAGAGCTAGGCATCAGTATGGACATATATGTTAGGAGGTAACTTGAACAGTGCTCTACTGTTCATCGCAAGCTCCTTATCATTTTGCCTTTTTCAGGCAACCTTAGATTTATTTATTAAATCCATCTTTATTAAACATCCTCTGTGTATGCATGATACATCGATGAATAAATCACAGCCCCTGTTTTTAAAAGGGTTGCTGCCTTGTGGTGGAAAGTTACCTCCTACCAGGCTGCTACATGGTCTCTGCACTGACTGCAGAGCCTGTACTCCCTGCAGCGGCGCTGATAGGGCACTGCCTGTGCTGATCAGTTGTTCCATATTTTGAACACCACTCCCAGATACAGAGATGACAGGAGTGCAATGTGCTAGACATATCAGAGAGGAACACAGGGTGATGTGAAGGTGGCAGGAGAAGCCTTTGACCCTGGAATCAGGGAAAGGGTGGGAGAGAGGGCAGGGAAGAGGATCCCTGGGCTCAGTCTCTAAGGATGGACAGGACATGCTGGCCGCCAGAAGAGGAAATATTTCAGGTGGGGGCACCACTAACTTGGATATAATCTGAGAATCAAACATGTGTTTGGAATTAGACTTCTACACGAGAATTAGCAGAGGTTTGAAACAGGAGTTTGGAGCTTGTATGACATGAGAAAGGGAAGGAAAATCTGGAACTGAATATGACTTTCCCCTTAGGCATACAAGCTATGTCTAGGGGTTCCTGACCTGTGTGCTCATAGAGGTCATGTCTCAGTGACTATATCCCATCCCCAGAATCTCATCTTAGCCAAACTGCAGAGACAGAGAGCTTTAATGAGACCCCTTTCCACTATCACCCTGGGAATCCACTTTACTACAATGAGTTTGTATTCTTTGGGCTTTTACTTGTGTCTTTCCTTGTGCCCCATACGTTTTCCTTTTATCCTTAGCATATTTTGCACATCTGTCTATCTCTCCCCTTGTGAGATTGCTCTGAGAAGCTCCTTCAATTTCTCTTTTAGTGGAGATTTGATACATGTATAAACAGTATGTGGATGGATGGGTCATGAGATTTTTCATTATATACTCTGATTTATTTATAGATAGATACGTGTAGATAGAGCTGGCCACTGTTTAAAAATTTAAAAACTCATTTATGCTTAACTACTAGCTAATGTTTATATTTCATATAGATGAAATGGTTTAATCATATCTTAGGAACTATAATCTTTCACCCTGGAGAAATCTCTAACATATAGCTTTAATAATTTCTTACAAATGATATCCACCAATAATAACTGTTAATAATAGTTTATAATGATTTTTCTGTTTATTTGTTTTAATGTGAGGAACTTTATAAAAACCAATAAAATATAAAATAAAGTATAGAACTTTAAAAAATTCAACAAACCCAGTGAATCCAAGAAATCCAAATCCAGTGAATCCAAGAATTGTTTCAGTGTGAAGCTCACCACATCTCTCAGGCCCCAAACTATGCTGGCCTCCTTTCTGTGAGCGAGGGCAGTGAGGCTCCCCACTGGTGGTTAAAGGGCTGGAAATAGACTATATGGCTATCCTTCCTAACTCTTAACTTCTAAAGTAGGCGTCAGAGCAGCTTTTGGCTAGTGCAATTGACTTGTACACAAAGTTGTTAAGAGGAGAAATAGAATCCTGTGTGTTGTAGATGAACCTATGAACGTGTCTTGACTTGATGGAAAGAGGAGAAAATAACAGAGAATTGTGAAACCAGAAGCAGCAATATACACAGCAGCTAGCCACTACTCTGCTGATGGGAATATATATCATCCAGTACAGAGAGACACACTCCAAGAGGTGTTCTGATCTTAAAGGGTAGAGAAAATAACAAAAATTATGATTAGCAAACACTTATTTTTGCCATTCTCTGTGTTAAATGTTTCATTCACACACACACACAATTTAATTCTCATAACAATCCTTATGAGGCAGTTATTTTCATACCCATCTTAGAATGATTGAACTGAAATTTAACAGGTAAACTGACCCAGGCTACGCAGAATTGCAGTGGCAACATCAGGACCCAAATACAAGTGGATTAACTCCAGAGCTCAGGTTCTGCCTGATGACAGCTAAAAGAAAGGATGCAGTGCATCTGGCTGGCATCTATGAGAGAGGCAGGCTCTGTGCTGGTGAAGTCTCTGTATCCCCTGTTAAGAAATATCCTAAATTGGCCAAACACTGTCTTAGAGTAGAGACCAGGCTGAATATTGAAATGAAGAGAAGAAAACCAATTAAAACTCTAAAGAACTTCTGTGGGTTCTTCCATGTTATTGATAGTACTGTTAGAACATGTTACTCTCTAAATGGATAGTGAAATGGTGAGTTAGTGGCTGGACGAAGAAAGAAAGACATTTGCAATGAAAGTGGCAAATATCTTATCTGAAATAGGAAAGTAGTATTCCATTTTCTTTCAAGAGGCAATAATAGGGTAGGTAATAAACCATTATGAAGCAAAAATGAAACCAAGAAGGCAAATGCATCCTTTGGACTGCAGCCTGTGGGACTTGGAATCCCCCACCTTCAGTTTTCAGATTCCTGTTGGCATTGTTTTTGATCATGATGTGTCAAGGGTGAATAGTAGAAAGTGGAGCATATTCCTCCACTTAGGAAGTGTGATGAGTTCACACAGGTGGAGTGATTGAATAAAATTGATTCTTTACTAAAGCAGGTCAAGAGTAGAAACCAACCAAGATGGACAGGAACTATGATTACCGAGGTGAACATGCAAAACTTGAGATAATGCAATGTTAGGTGAAAATAAAGGCCCCTTTGAGCACACCACCTTAAAGAATGGGAGTCAGGGGAAATTTACTTGGGAGATGAGACAGTTCTCTGAGTGTGAGGGACCCAGGGCCTGTAGGGACTTGAAGGGAAGATCTTACAGACAGAGAGGAAATGACTATGAAAGCAGGTGTGATCTGATACAGGTTGGGGCTGGAGAGCACAGGTCCTTAAGGTGAATTAATCAATCCAGTCTTTCATAAGGATACATAAACCAAAACATGAAAAATGCCTTTCAGCCACTCAGTTGGGGTTGGTGTTTATTCTTCATTCTGGGGAATCTGAGTTTGTAACTGCTCATATACCACACCTGATTTCATGCATGTTTTCTCTAAGATCATATATAAAACTTGGTCTGGTCAACAGAATTGTGGCTGGTCAACATGCTAGAACACAACCAGCCTGTCGTCTCTGAATGCATGCTTGCTGCCATGGAGACGTGCTGCCTGGGGGAGGTACACACAAGGGTGGATGACACAGGTGATAAGGTTAATTTGGTTTTAGAAGCTGCATATTTTCACTTCCAGAGGGAAACTTTTTGATTGATAAGCTATGACTCAATGTAGATTTTTCTTTCTTTCTTTCTTTTTTTTTTTAAGCTAACAAGTAGTTTTTCTGGGGATCCCAGGGGACACAGCTAGGAGATTATTTCGGGTATGTGGAACTAGTAAAACCGCTTGAAGTTTTTCTTAGTGTTCCTTTTGCTGATGGCCAGGTAGTGTGTTACCCAAATAAAAAAGAATGGATGTTCAGGGAGAACCTTTGGGGTGAGGTTCAGGAGAGGAAGAAAACAGAATTTACAGAGAAGGTAAGGAATGAAAGGCAGCTGAAAGGAAGGGCAGTAGACTATCAGAACTGAACACTTGCCTGTTGATGGTTTCTCTTCCTTTGATTGTGATGTCACCAAGTCCAGGAATAACAACCCTGAAAAAGATAAAGAAAAGATGGCACTAGATTCTGGCCTGCTTATTGGGGATAGAACTTGGCCTAGCGCAGCGGTTTCTTTGGTCCACATAGTGTTCTATGAACATTTTTAATTTATAGTTTTGAATGTTTATAAAATAAGTATATTCCTGAATTCCCACTTCTCTTGAAGATATAGGAAGACAAAACAGTATTGGACCTCATTTCCAAACAACAGCTGAATAGAGGGGATGTGAGTTCTCCCCCCAGCCCCCCACACCCGGTCCCTAGTCCTCTATAGCACTGCTTCCTGGCTGCTCTGCTCATGCTCCTTGCAGGCATATCAGTTAATATATTCTGAGAGACTAAGAAGGGCATGATATTTGGGGGTAAGGTGGAGTGGGAAAAAGGACAAGTGGGAGCCAGTTTTCTATGGTCCTTTCTTGTTTGGGGTATGATTTGGTCACTACAAGAGAAGAAAAATATGTATTTTATTATTTATTTATTTATTTATTTATACAAACACCAGGTACAGTCAGAAGCACAGGAGGGTGAGAGAATTCACCAGAGCCAGAGCGGGGAACAGAACAGGCAGACTGACGAAATACACTGCTGAGTGGAGCAGCGGGAGGCAGGAGAGGTCTGCGCGCCATGTGGGACCCTCGCCCGGTGGCCGGGGATCGAACCGGCGCTGCAGAGGCTGCGGGCAGCTTCGCAACCCAGCGCTCAACCACTGTGCCACCGGGGAGGCCCAAGAGAAGAAAAATATTATGTGACTGTCTTTAATTACAAGACAAATACCCAAGTATAACAGTCTTCAGGAATTTAAAAAGGAATATAATTTGAAAGATAGTGGGACTGAAGGGGAGGTCAGGTTCTTTACCGATTTATTGAGGATGGGCTACTTGGAGTAGGTTTACATTATAGAAGGAAGGTTTTTAACTTAACAATTAGAAGACATTGCTGAGAATTTTAATGAATTGTAACTGCTTTCTGGTGGACTGTTTCTGACATCACTGAAGAGAAAATTCAGAGGTCTGGTGCTTACAATTTTCTCCTGCTTCTCACCGGGTGGGTTTAAAGAGACTGGACTGGGTTTTTAAATGATACTATCACATTCTGTGGCTTTTTATTCTTTAAAGCAGGAAGGCTGTTTTTATGGTGGAAATAATGCATTTTACTTCAGATCCTTTTTTTCTGAAGCTATGAGTTCTTTGAAAAAGATACCCTAAGATGCTATAGGGTTTAGCCAAAAGAGCATTGCTTGAAGCATTGAGAGCAAGTCCTCCTTTTGTTACATCGAGTTACAAATGGAAACTGGGTCACACTAGTGGAAAATCTAGTAGAAATAAACTTCAGTGTTAAAATAATAGAGGAAGGATTCTTTTGTTGATACCCCTGGTTAAAATGGGTGATATTTTCAGTTTTAGCCACAAAGGAAAGAAGAAAGAAGGATTTCAGGTTAGCTAAAAGGTTAATTACAAGTATTGTCTGTAATATAAAACATGTAAAAGAATTTAGGAATATTAACCCAAGGGTAAGATTTGCTAAAGAAAGTAGAGTGACTAGGGAGAGATATAAAGCAGAATTTCATTTATTTTATGCAAATCAAGCATTCATTTATGGAAATAAAAGATTAGCATATGACTCACATGTGGACCTGTCATTCCTTGCTCTAAAGCTTTTGATGATTTCCATTCGCTATAGAACAAAGTCCAAGCTGCTTGTACAGACTTTAAGGCCCTCTATTATCTGGCTCCGACCTACTTCCCCAGCCTGGAATTTACCATTCTTTCCTCCCCCATCTACTCTTATGCTCTAGTCTCCCGAACTAATTGCTGTTCCTGTTCCCTGGACCTGCTGACAAAGTGTACTTCACATGGAATGTTCTTCCCACCTTCTCTGTCCTTAGACATTCCATTCAGCTCAGATATTCACTCGTTTTCCCATAAAACCTTCTCCAGCTTCCCCAGGAGGCGTTAAGCTCTTTCATCTCTGAAGTCTCATAGCACTTTGGTTTTATCTACTTTAGTTCCTTCGTTTTTTTTTCCTAAAAGATTTATTTGTTTATATATACAAGCACTGGGTACAGTCAGAAACGCGGGAGGGTGAGAGAATTCACCAGAGCCAGAGAGGGGAGCAGAGCAGGCAGAAGGACCGAAGCACACTGCTGAGGGGAGCAGCGGGCGGCAGGAGAGGTCTGCGCGCCATGTGGGACCCTCCTCTGGTGACCGGGGAGCAGCCGGGAATTGAACCGGCGCTGCAGAGTCTGCGGGCAGCTTCCCAACCCAGCACTCAACCGCTGCGCCACCGGGGAGGCCCTATTTTAGTTCTTAATCCCTTTCTGTTTTGTATTATGACAAAGTTGTCTCTCTCAGTATACTGTCTAGATCATGTTCACATTTTATTTCTAACAGTGCCTGCATCAGGTTCTTGCAACTTTACTTAATCATTGACTATTGACCAATATTTCCAATGTTTACTTTGAAAAAAATACTTGATTGATCAGGCTATGTTAACATTCCAACATGTTGTGTATTTAAGTTCTAATCTAACATGTCCATTGTCAAATCTATCAACTTCTCCAATCTGCTCTGTTTTTATTAGCGGTCTCAGCATTTTTTAAATCAATCACTTTTCTAGTTTGGGTGTCATTTTTGACTCAATAATTTTATTCTCTCTGTAAAACATAATATAGTTTGAGCTCAAATTTTATTGAATTTTCTTTGAGATAATTTTCATTCTCTCATTTTTGCCTTTGTTTACTTTTAGTTAAGGTTTGGTCACTTCTTAGTTACTTAATTTCCAGAGTACTTTGCTGAATAACCCTTCCAATTACAAACCCTTCAGAGGACCACTATCGACAATACTTACATCATGTATACTAAAATCCTTGCTTCTGAATCTGCCACCGTATAAAATGGAAGCTTCTTCACTTTCCTCTGCTGCTACAATAGGTATCAAATAATAACAGTTAAGACTATAGATTGGAACCTGGCAGAACTAGGTTTGTCCTCACACTTATAGCCTGGAAACTGGAGCATTTTAGAACTTCCAAAGCCTCATTTTCCATCTCTCTAAAAACTGTCCTGGGACTGGCATGTGATGATGCCGGTAAGTGATTAGCAGAGCTCATGGGAGGAAAAAGATCTCAATAAAGATTAGCAGCAATTGTTCCATTTCCCATAACACTCCAGGATGACTGCTCTGCTCTGGGTAACTAAGCCTTCTTACTGTGAGGAAGGGTGAAGAGCAAATAGCAGAAAATTCCAAGCAAGGGTCCTGCTGAGAACTAAGCACATCCTATTCATGGGTCAGGAGTTTATGTTTAGTACCAAGGAAAGTAAGGGGTGACTGCTGGGAGGTGGACAATTGCTGAAAGACCCTTAATTTAGACAGAGCGCAAGTGGTATGAAAAAGCTAGATAGGAGAGGTCTTTTACTGATCTAGACAGATTGTGTTCTTACTGCTAGGGTCTGGAGATCTGGGACGTTGTTGGTTCCTCTGGCCCCATGTTGGTCGTATGCCCAGGGGAGTCATGTGACAGAGATGAACAGAGCCTCTTCAAGAGAATAGGGGAGGATTAAAGCAGTTCACAAGACTTCATAGGGGTTAAGTCTCAACACTATCAGGCTATGACTGCTACGGCCTGAGTTCAATCCCCAGCCGGGGGCTAAGCTAACCCACATATGGCACAGCAGACCTCTCCTGCCTCACCCCCTTCTCCCCTCAGCAGTATATTTCAATAGATCCATCCATTCTGCTCTCCACTCTGGCTCTGGTGAAGTCTCTCACCCACTGTGGTTCTGGCCTACACCCCAGTTCTTCTATGCATAAATAAACAAATAAATCTTTTTTTTTTAAAGGGGGGGAAAAAAAAACCCAAGCATCTGAACCATGTTTTTCTCCATTATCAGTGATGATTATTGGCTGAAGCTAGTAAACCTGTAGCTGGGATTTGATTTGATCCATAAGACATCAGAAGCATTGTCAGTATTGTTGATTCTTAATGGTGCATACCTGAAACTTATGTACTGTTATGATGTAATGTTACTTTAGTAATAATTAAAAAAAAAAAAAACACTTACAGTGTTGTTCCAAAATGCCATGTTCTAGCTGATTCATTCTTTTTGGCACAAGAGTTATTTACTCATCCACTTAATATACCTTATGATTTTGTTTGTTAATAATGTAGTAAGAGTTTCAAACACTGAATAGTTTCTAATTTGTGTCTGAGTGTTTACATATAATTTGTGAGAATTAAAAAATTCACAATTCTATGTGAATAACATTTGACACATGAGGAGAGCTCATATATTTGTTCAATCTGAAGTATAGTTAATTTTATTGCATACTTTGAGATGCTTACTGATTTGGCTTATCACATTATTTGTCAAGTCTAGAACAGACAGTGGCATTGGAGAATCTTGTATGGGAGAAATCTGCCATAATATTAAGTAGGAGTAACATTTAATCCCACTGCATGGATTTCCTAACAAGCATGGAGGAAACATGGAAGAGAGAAAGGAGACTTGTACTTGTCCCAGGGCTCTGAACAGAACCAGGTTTTTACTAACTACCTGGGTAGCTTTGGGTACCCAGGTCTAGCTGCTCTAGACTTCCATTTTGTTGTCTGCAAAAGAAAGGGAGGGAATTCTTATTAATTTCAGCAGATTAAACATACACTTTATCTGTGCTTTCTCTTCAAGCTCTACTTAATTTTGCAGTAAGGAAATAAGGCACTAAACATAAGTATGAAGAGTGAGAGAGGACATCACATTGAAAGCAGGAAAAGAGAGGTAACTCAGTAAGTGGTTACTGAGCTGACTTGAAACAGAAACCTCAGCTGGGAGTAGGCAAGGCTCAGAGGAGTAATGTAATTGCAGAGCTTAGAAAGTAATCTGAGTCCACATGAAGTCCACATGAATCCACTGTGCATTATAGTCAGAGATAGGAAAATTGGCTGAAGATATGTATCAAAAGCAGACATAGAAAGGCGACCCTCCCTAGCCCTGCCTAATATCTCTGGAGATGAGGAAATGCTGGATGGACTCATTTTTGGTCCAAATGGTCTTTCATCCTTCAGCAGGCTAATTCCACCCTTTCACCTTGGCCTGGCAGGGATCCTGGAGAAAGAGTCAAAGTAAGGCTATTGAGACTTCATCTTGGAAATGACTCAATGTCTGTTCCATGCATTCCACTGGCAAAGTGAAGTTACAAGCCCAGCTTGGCCTCAAGGGGAGGGGATATAGATTCCATCTCTTGATGGACAGAGGTGCAAGTCGCATTTGCTGAAAAGATGTTTTGATTTAGAGAGAGGAATAATTGTGGCCAGTTATGCAAATAATCTACCATAAGATACAATATGGTTAGGATTCCTAAAAAACAGAGTTCTTAAACTTTTACACTAAAAATACCAAGACCACATGGGGGAAAAAAGGATTGGGTTAAAGAACTCAAAGCACATTCAAAGCATTAACAAAAATAGTAATTGACACTTAAAGAATTCACTTTAGGTGACTGCAGGTAGGTAGCTTTTTTGGCTGTGGCCTGTAATAAGAAATCACAGAAATTGGGCCTCCCTGGTGGCACAAGGGTTTGAGCGCAGCGCTGTGAGCTGTCCGCAGCCTCTACAGTGTGGGTTCAATCCCGGCCGGCGAGAATCCTACATGCCGCAGCAGACCTCTTCTGTCATGCCCGCTGCTCCCCTCAGCAGTGTATTTTGGTCCTTTTGCCTGTTTTGCTCCCTGCCCTGTCTCTGGTGAATCCTCTCACACTCCTGCACCTCTGGCCTGTACCCCAGCTCTTGTATAAAAATAAATCTTTAAAACAAAAAAAAAAAAGAAATCACAGAAATCATTGAGGGGTGATGGTAACATTTAACAAAATATTGCATATGAAATAATGTGATTTCTGCATTGTATTGACAATTTTTCTATGTGCCAATTTATATTATTGAATCATACTTTGAGGGAATAAGTAAAAGTCTGCATGGTGCATAGAGGGAACTTTAGCCTTCATCCCCTCTTGGCTTCCAAAGCATGTCTCCAGCTAGACTAATAGCAGCCAAACAAGAGAGCAGAGGGTAGAATGAGCCCAAGAGGAAAGATCTAGCGACATCAATTAGGGAGTTCTAAAATCATCCTAAAGTGAAGTCTGGTACTTCCAGCACACAATCAACTTTTTAGTGCCTCATTCTTAAAGTACAAAAGATAGTCTAGAATACCATCCTCTTCATAAAAGCCTAACATGAAAGATAGAATCCAAAGAGGTAACGGGAACAAAAGGAACATGAAGGAAAGTGAAAAAAAGGCAAGAAGTGAAAAAGGAAAGCTCGAGAAAGTAAAACTATAAGGATTATTCTTAGAGAGAAAAAAAATGATATTATACTTTTAAAGCAAGGACAAAATGATTAAAAAATATTCAGGGACAAAATGAAGAAACAAAACAAAGGAAGAAACAAAACTAAATGAAAACAGGCCCTAGAAATCTGCCCTAGAATTGAGGGCACCAGAAGGGAGGGTGGGTGGTAGGGACCAAATGGGGGGAAGGAGCCCAGTAGGCTATGACAGAGGACTCTGGTGCTTTGGTGGCAGGTGTGGTGCCCTAACATACATGAGGTGTGAACCAATAGACTGAAATCATATACAGTTTTGTGCACTAATGGTGCCTCAATAGAAAGCGATACTACTAACAACAAACACCAACTTATTTTCTGTCTGTAGAGTCAAAAAAAAAAAAAAATTCAGGGAGCCCAAAAAGAGCTTTTAGAAAGTAAAAACAAGACTGCACAAATAAAAATGTTGATATCATAATTGGAAGATATAGTGAGGAAATCATCCAGGAAAAGCATAGCAAAATGATAGGCAGTAAAAATAGGAGAAAAGAACTAAAAAAATAACAAGTGATCCATCAGGCTTATTTAGTGGGTTTCTACCCCGTTAACAGAAATTATAGAAAGAAAAAGAAAACAGAAGGAATTATTTGAAAAAGAAACGGATTAAGAAAACTTTTCAAAACTAAAATATGCAAAGTTCTAGATTGAACTGAGAAACTTACAAAGAGATGGGAGAATACATATCACAGCCCACTTCATTGTGAGGTTTTATAATTCTGGCATAGAGAAAATGTCCTAAAAGTATTAAATGTAAAAACATTCCATAATAGATCACTGTCAAAGAAAATAGAATCTCATCAGCCTTTCCTATAGCATAATGGGAATTCTGAGGGCAATCGATAGCCAACTAGAGTTTTTTACTCAATGAGTCTCACAATTAATGAGGGAACCCTAAAAGTTGTTTTCACATTCATCAAATAAATTTCAGACATCTCAGTTTGATCTCCATTTAGCTAATACTAACAAAAGTGCTCAAAGCATACCAAAGGGTATGTCAATAAAGAGGAAAACATGGCATTTGGAAAATAAGAAATTCAATTTAGGCGGTAAGCCCAAGAAATTTCCAGGATGATGGTGAAGGGACATACATTTACAAAGGTTATAAAACAGACTTAAACCAATCCAGAGAAAACTCAGAAGCAAAAAGTCTCCATTAAGATGATACAAAGAGAAGGATGAAGGTCACAGAGTTACTGATGTGTTTGAATCACTAAGAACAGATTTATTCCATCGATAGAGATTTTGAGGATAAATGGATACATAGACTACTAATTGAACAAAGAAAAGATTGTCATTGACTCAAAAATTGTATATAAGTGGAAATGTAGATGATATTGAGATGGTACTAATACTATAAAAACTGAATAATGATTCAATAATAATTAATGATATTATTATACTGGAGGATGGGGAACAGGAAAATCTGTGAGGATTTCTTTGTGGATTGTGGAGGCATCAAGAATAATAAATTTAGAAAGAAAAAGAAAAATACCGGATGGTCTCACTCATAGCAGGAATCTAGAAAACTTAAATAAGGGACCAGGAAAAAGAATAACTATAAGAAAGAAAATATCAAAATCAACAAACAACTATGAATTAGAGACACTCTATGGGGGATGGGGGGTGGGGAAAGGAGATATTGGGGTCAAAATAAGGGGGTTGTAATTGTATGAGGAATATAAAAATAAAACTTAAATAAAATAATAAAAAAAAGAATAATAAATTTTCCTCTTTGGGGCCTCCCTGGTGGCGCAAGGGGTTAAGATGCAACCTATGAAGCTATCCGCAGCCACGACAGCTGGAGTTCGATCCCCAGCCAGGGAGAAATCCACCTGGTGCAGCAGACCTCTCCTGACTGGCCCGCTGCTCCCCTCAGCAGTGTATTTCAATCAGTCTGCCTGTCCTGTTCCCCACTCTGTCTCTGGTAAATCCTCTCACCCCCCCCCCATACCTCTGGCCTGTATCCCAGTTCTTGCGTAAATAAATCTTTAAAAAAAAGAATAAATTTTCCTCTTTCATAATAGGAAGCTACAGATAATCTCTAAATCTAAAACATCAAGAGATACTTGTATGAATATACTGTTTAAAAATAAGACAAAACCAAAGACAAATGTCTGAAAGAACTGATATTAGTTATCTTTAAGAAGAAATTGGTAGTAGAAAAGGTTGAAAAGTCTTATTATTAGCCTTTTATGACAAAATAACTTTAAAAATATGAACATGTAACTTTGATATAGAGCAAAGGATGAAAAAATGCTCAACCCTGGATGAGGGAAGGGGAAAAATAGTATTGAACCTTAAAACAGAAAAATCTTTCTTAATCTCACAATTCAGAGATTAATCATTAGTATTATTTTTACATATTTTCCTACTTAGTTGGAACCTTTCTATACAACCTTTTTAAAGCAAGGACAAAACGATTTTTTAAGATTGATTGATTGATTGATTGATTGATTGATTTATACAAGCACTGGGTACAGTCAGAAGCATAGGAGGGTGAAAGAATTCACCAGCGCCAGAGCAGGGAACAGAACAGACAGACCAACAAAATACACTACTGAGGGGAGCAGCAGGCGCGGGCAGGAGAGGTCGCTGCACCATGTGGGACCCTTGGGGATCGAATCGACGCTGCAGATGCTGCGGGCAGCCTCACAGCCTAGCGCTCAACCGCTGTGCCACCAGGGGAGCCCATCTACACAATTTTGTATCTTGCTTTCTTTATATATTAGTACACTGTAACATTTTCTCCATATCCTATACAACATAAACAATAAATAGATAAGACAAAAGATAAAGTAATTTAAGGAGTTGGACTATATATAGTGATCACAAATCCTGAAATTGGATGGGGAATGTTCCAATTTGAAATTATGCTGTCTAATTACCATGTTTCCTTTTTTGGGGAGGAAGTGGTTCAGAATATGTGATCATTGAAGGAATAAGCATCTATGTTCACAGAAACATGCCATCACCTTCAGGAAAATTGACCCTATAACATATGAGTTGCTTCAATTCAGTTTTACTGAATTTGACAATATCAGTGACATATATACGTAGGGTCTTTTAAGAACTTTTAGGGCCTTTGCCTTTTCTCACTTAACTTTCAAAATAACTCTGTGAGATAGATAAATAAAAATATCTATTTATTTTTCATGTTTTATGTGATATGGAGAAAATGTTACAATGTACTAATATGTAAATTTGGTTGTTTCCACAACACAAATACATTAATGCTTTTTTTTTAAGATTTATTTTTATTTATACAAGAGCTGGGGTACAGGCCAGAGTAGTGGGAGGGCGAGAGGATTCACCAGAGACAGAGTGGGGAGCAGAACAGGCAGACAAAGGGAGGGCACTGCTGAGGGGAGCATCGGGCGAGACAGGAGAGGTCTGCTGCGCCATTTGGGACCCTCACCGGCCAGCCGGGAATAGAACCAGCGCTGCAGAGGCTGAGGACAGCTTCACAGAGTCTCGCTCAATCCGCTGTGCCCTTGGGGAGCCCCAATACATTAATGTCATATAAATGTTAGTAACAGTATCTATCCTGAGTAGCACAATGCATTTGTATAAAAAAGGGCTTTCTCATATAACATTGTGTAAGATTTTTTGCTTAGGAGAATTGGGCTATAGAAAATTCATGAAATACTGGAACTCCAGAGAAAATTTTGCATTGCTCATCTATATCCATCCATCCATCCATCATCCATCCATCCATTTGTACATACATCATGATGTATGAATGTGGGCTATAAAAGAAGTCATGTAGATCATCAGATAATTTTTCCTTTTGGCCTGTTATGGAATTACATCTTAGTTATAAAATTAACTTCTCTTTTCTTTCTCTAATGGCGATTTCCCTCAAGACTTTCCCCCTTAAACAGAATAAGCTCTGGATTGTATTACTTGTAGATCCCCAGCAGAGCTGGAGGGGGGATGTGGGAGGACTTCTCCATTAAAACAGTGAGAATGAAGAACTATTTTATTTTATGCCACTACCCTTAATTATGAGCAGGTCTGGGATCTAGAGGACTCAGAAGGTCAGTCAGGATAAAATGCTCTAATCTTTTTTTTTTAACTGAATCTCATTGCATGCAACATAGAAATAGAGTTCGGAACCTTTCAAAAGCCCTGCTGTGAAGATCATAATAAATTTCTTCATTTTAAGATGTTTAGGAATCTTTATGTTGAAGAAGTTGGAAGTTTTTATTCCTCTAGTGCATGAAAAGTAGTCAAGATTCAACCCAACCAGCCATAACAAAGTTTGAGAGTTGAAAGAGAAATTAACTCTCTGGGTACACTGTCCTCCTCCAGACTGAGGTCCAGGGATGAGATGCAAGATCCCTTTTTCCACTCGTATGTGTGTGTGTGTGTGTTTGAGTGTGTAGGATTTACAGTGTGTTTAGCTGGAGAAAGACTTTCGTCTAAACTCTGGTTCTTCTTAATTATCATTTAGGTAGTGTCAGATTAAGTTTAGGAATTTCGTACTTAAAAAAAAGGAAATTCCCCCTGTAGTGTGTCTCTGGTTTATAGTTGCCTGTTGATTTTGATTTGATTTATAATTTACTTAGAACTTATCATTGTCTTGTTACAGTCCAAAGAAAAGGGTGACCCTATCAGGGACCTCCCTAGTGGCGCAGGTGGTTGAGCACAGCGCTGTGAAGCTATCCGTAGCCTCTGCAGCACCGGTTCGATCCCCGCCGGCCTCGGAGCAACCCACACGGCGAGCAGACCTCTCCTGTCTTGCCCGCTGCTCCCCTCAGCACTGTATTTCGTCAGTCTGCCTGTTCTGTTCCCCGCTCTGTCTCTGGTGAATCCTCTCACCCTCCCGCGCATCTAGCCTGTACCCTGGCTCTTGAATAAAGAAAATAAATCTTTAAAAAATATAGACCCTATCCTATCAGAATGTACTAGGGACATTGTTTACTCTTCCCCACACCCATATAGTTTTGAGAGTAAAACAGCCACTGAACACCTGTCTTCCTCATCATAAACGTGGACTTTCTGTTTCATACCACACACGCAAAATAGAGAAAACAATTAACTGAAGTCACTGAGAATGCTGAATAATTAATATATATGTTAACATACACACATATATTTTTTTAAAAAGTTGCAAACAGTCATTTGCTGTGAAACTCAAAGCATTTTTCTTTTCAGTGTTAGGAATGTGGGGATCTTGCACCATTGGAGCTATAGATGAGGGTTTTGGAGGATCCTCTCTTCACCCTCTAGATGGCAGCAACACTCTTTAGTGGCTGACTGGTAAAGCGCTCTGAAGCTCAGCCAATTTCTATCAAAGGAGAAACTGCAAGTCCCACCTCTTTAATCTTCTCACTCAAATTTACCTAGTACCTTTGTATTTACTGCTATTTCTGTGCTTGCTTATTAGTGAGTCTACTATTTGATAACAAGAACAAGTGATTTTCTCTTTTGTGTGGAAAATGAATGGCTTGGTATTTCCAGAAGCATTCATAAAGCTAGACTAGTGTTTCTCAATATTGGCATTTTTGACCTTTTGGCCTGGACGATTCTCTGTGTGTGTGGTTGGGGTGGGGGTGGGGGGTTCCTGTGCATTGCAGGATATTTAGCAGTATCTCTGGCATTTACTCCCTAGACGCTAATATATTGCACCTGTACCCTCCACTCCATTTGTGATAACCAAAATGTTCCCATATATTTAAATTGTTTTTATTGAGGTAATGTTAGCTTACTTTACTGTTTGTATTTTGGAGAGTATAGAATCCTCCCCTTCAGAGGTTATTACCACCAAAGCAGCCAAGGTCCACCGCCACAGTCCATTGTGTTTCTTTCCCACTTTGTTCTCGACATACCCAGATATTGCCAAATACCCCCAGATAAACTCCTCAGATATTCTCCCTGGGAGGGGACTTGGGAGGTGGACAAATTGCTCCTGGTTGACAACCACTGAATTAGATTTATTCTTATTGTTAACTGGGGTAAAAGGGAGAGCCAGTCAGTGGCCCTGAACACTGGCTTCTTATGTATTTGCACGTTTAATTTTGTAGGAATAGGGTAAAGCATAACCACTGTTAACTTAAATATATTCTACTTTTATGTTTATTGCTTGGAGGATTCTTTTTCTGGAGAAGAAAAAATGAAAAGAAAATGAAAAAAAAAAAAAGACAATTAAGGTATAAAGATGTTATATATGTCATCCCCAAAGGAGGAGATTGAGGTTTTCAAATTATAGTTTCCTATGAATAATAACACAGGCATATGATTCTGTAACTTTTTTTTCCTTTTGATTTTAACTAGCCTAGCTAAATGTGAATTATGAGGAGAAAAACCTAAGAGGCCTTACTTGAAACACTTTTCACTAGATGAAAACGTTTCAAATTATATAGATTTTCAAGTTGGAAATGACTTTAATTGGTCACTTGGTTCGACTTCTAAGTCTCTTAAATCTGCGGTGCAGGGTGTAACCTGAATGGAAGGAAGGACAGTAGTATCACAGATTCTTAGACCTGTGGCCTCTTCCAGGTGCTCTTGGTGAAAACCAATTTAGAATTAAAGAGAGATTTGGTTCTTTGCAAAACAAAACAAAGCAAAACACACAAAACAAAGTCCAGCCCTCCTCCTGGCCCCAGTGCTGTACTCTAACAGTCTAGAAGAATGTGCCCCCAGGGCTGGAGTTGGACATCATTCGAGCAGGGTTTCCGAGTCAGGCCCATCTGAGAGGTGATGAGGGCCAGGTGTGAGAACAAAAATTCCACCTAATGTTAAGCAGGAACTTATTTTTTTCTATTTGGTCTAAATAATCCGCACATTATTAAAGCATTCCAGTGAGTGAGTGGGAGAAAGAAATGGATGTGAGGCCAGAACCCCAACATGTCACAAGTTCAATAGGTGAGTTCTCCATCCCCCCCATGCCCCCCCCTCTTTGGAAATGTCTTCATTGTTAGAGATGGGAGATAATTCTCTGAGCAACCAGCCAGTCAGGCAGGACGTTTATCCAGAGAACCTCCTCAGCTGGGAGTGGTCCACTTCCACACCTCTAGAGTAGATGATATGATGTCTGAAATAGTAGGCATGCTTTTTCTGGTGCAGAAAAGAGACAAAGGCAATGGCCTTTGGGGTCCATATGGAATCATTTGGGACATCTTCATTTCAGCATGTGATGGAATCACAGGACTTAACACATGGTCTTAAAAGGTTTACTGTTGAGTAAGGCCTGGGGTAAAAGAAGGCATGGGGATGCAGAGAGAGCAAGCAAACAGTTTACATGTACAGGATGTATTTATTCTGTGAAGACACAATCACATTTTACTTGAGTTTTTCTGCACTGTTGTTCAAGTTCTGTCATTCTGTCACGAATGTCTGTCTCCCCCCATGAATCCCACTAAGTCAAAGATTGACGTCCAAACAAGGCATTCCTTAGAGAATGGCTCCAGGAAGACTCATTGGAAGCCTCCCAGCACTGATTAGACTTCGTGGCCTCCATCCAAGATGTCCGGAGTCTTTTAAGTATGAGCTTTGCACTGCAACGTGGGCCATAAAGTGCTGTGGGTGCACTGGGAGGCTGAGGATGTGAGAGCAAGCAAAGGTCAACAGAGAACTGGGGCCAGGGCCAGGGATAGAATTTGATTCCCTAACTTTTCTTCCAGAATTCCAGCAGCCTGGCTTCACCGGGGCCAGCCTGGTTCTGTTCATAGAGTTGTCGTTTGATTTTTGATTACTTCCACACCATTTGCTAACTGTTCATAATTCCTATGCAGTTTTGCTCAGAACATGGGAAACAAAGATAGCAAAACAAGGGGCCTTTATGCCTTTCTATGCTGTCTTCAGTGAATGAAATTGGCTGGGCAGAGCACAGCTTTTCTTGCTGCATTTGATGGGATTTTTTTTTTTTTTTTGCATGAGTGTTTTTAGGAAGAAAATATGTGTGCAGAATAGTTGCAGGATACCTTGTAAAGTGTTTAAAATTTTGCATTCATCCTTCTGTTTTGGCAGAAAGGTACAGTCAGTAGAGTAATGATTTAGTAAACAAATATTTGAATAGATATAAATCAAGCATCATTGTCAGAGCTGCTCCCACTCTACAGTATGTCCTGCAATTTAGAGAAAGTCCATGGTCAGAAGGACCCCTGACCTTAGTCTCCTTCCCCTCTCAGTTGGGTGCCTTGGTGCAGTGTACAAACTGTACAACTGTACATGACTGCACACTGAGGTGAGAAAGTGAGCCATCAATTACATCATTAGGTTGGAAAATTTCTTGAAGGAATTAGGTCCTGAGCAGAGTTTAAAGGAGAAATACTTCTCTTTTAGATATGGCAGCCAAGGGGTGATAGGCTATTTATTTTGAGGGAAAAATCATAAAGACTTGCCAGGTTCTTGTCCCTAAAGTCCTTATCCCTACAGATGAGTTAGTAAAGCCTCCAGGCTGTAGCCACATTCCAATATAGGGGGAAGGGAAGACAGAGCGAAGAACTTAGCATTTGGAATTAATTTCCTCACCTTTCAGAGTCCTGGTACCACCTCATATTTGTCAGTATAGCTTCTTCTTGTTGATTTTCGCCACGTCTTTAGAGTTTTCTTAGTGATAGAATTTTGTGTCTCACTTCCAGCTTTCCCCTACTACCCCCCATTGCTGCCTCTTTCCTTGTCATGGAGTTTTATTCAAATCCAAGACTGTGGTCTCATGACAGAAGGCTATATTTTTTCTGATATGATGGGGCTTCCTGATCTTCTGGCAGCCTGCATGCCTCCAGGCACCTACCACCTGGACTTCTGACCATTGGCTTCATCTCTTTGGGTGGCCTTTTGGATCAAGGGTCATTTTGGAAGTACATTTTAACGTACAAATGCTACTTGTGTTTACCCCATACATTGCTCTCTTGTCTTTAGACTACCCTTTAGAACAGTGATTCTCAAAAGCGACTACTTATTAACATTGCCTGGGGAGTTTTCTAAAATAAGGATAAACAGGAATGACTCCAGATGAATGAAAGCAGTTTCTGGAGATGCCCAGGCACTGGTAGTTTTAAGTCTCCACACGTTATTCCAACAGACAGGCACAGTCAAGGACCACTGTTTCAGCCTCACCTTCCCACAGCTCTCTCACCTAGATAAGTCAGGGTTTACCCTGCTCCCAAGGTAAGCCCTGAGGTTTTGTCCCAGTCAGTGAGTTGAATTGCATGTGTGGTTCCAGTTTTCCCTGGAATGACCTGGCTCCTGAGATTATCAGAGCACCTTAGATTATGATTATGTTTTGGAACCAGGAGGCTGAGAGGGATATCTGGAGATCCAAAGCAAGCTGTTTGTGGTCTCTTTAGCCTGTAATTCTAATAAATACCATCCTCAGCCTTGTCCTGCACAGGAAAAAACATCCTTTGTAGGAAGTTCCCAGCTTCTAAATGGGTTGTATTCCAACATTTGTTTGTGGTCAGTAGTAGCCTGTTTCCATAGTAACACAGTGACAGAGGAAAGTGGCAGGTCACAATAGTCTCCTACTCCTTAAGAAGATGAACTTTAGAACGAACAGAGCTAAAGAACCAAGACATCCTATGATGAGGATGACACATGAAACTGACATTTTCGTATGTCAAAAATGGTGGGAGATTGGCATTTTTATGTGCACTCAACTTGTCTGAGTTTTACATTTGGGGGTTGGGGGTGGAGAAAGAGCAGTTTTAAACACTTGATTGGAGTGTTTAGAACACATTCGCCTGAATGAGGATTCCATGAGGACAACTATCCCTGCGCTCCCACCCATCCCTCTAGCCAAGTGAAATGTGGCAAGGGACATAAGGATGTCCAGGGGAACAAGTACACAATGAGCATGGATCGCTATTGGTCTTGGGATAAAGAGGGAGTGAGAGGGGAAGATGGGGCCCTAATGTCAGTTAGCAGCAGGAGGGCAGACATTCTCGAAGAAGCCAAGAAGGGATTGCATGGACAACGGACCCTTTCTTAGGCTGTCCTCCGGGAGTTGGGGGCAGTGTCAGCTGTTTTGTCAGGAGCTGGGCAGACTGCAGCATGGGTTGAAGTGAAGCATCAGTTCCTCAGGCGTGGGTCCTGTCCCAGCCCAGAAGGTGTAGGTGAGGTCAGTGAAAGTTTCCTTGTGTGATGAGTGTGATGAGTGACGAGCATGTTCTGTGGATGAGCCAAGCCATATGAGCCTTGCTTTATGTGCAGAGTCTTACAAGAGAAAGTACATCTTGACAATGGGTTGCCTTATGAGTCATGCGGTTGCATTGTGTCTTTTTCCTTACGAATGCACAAAGTCCATTCTGTTTTCAGAGCTCAGGAAAGCTGCTCGTTGCACAGTAGGTGTAGCTAAGTGTTGCCTGGGAAACAGGCAATGCTGATTCTTTTTTCTTTTTTCTAATAAGGTAACATTTTTACACCATTACTTGTGATCCTGAGGTACAGGATCACACCTCTTCATGTGCATATCATGGCATCACACCCAACACCAAGGCACAGTGCTGCACCATAGTCTGCTGGGACCCCTCCCCACTGCTTTTCCCCCTCCCCCTTTTGTAACCTCAATTCCATGGTCAGATTTCTAGGTTTTGTTATTGATTTGGTTTTGTCTGAGCCCCCTTTTTAATGAAAAAGATCATGAATGTGATACCTCTAGAGGGAAATGAAGCAGTTCTCAGAAAAATTTTCATGTATTTTTATTATCGCATTAACTGTTTTAGGAAAAGGCTGTATGTTTGCTTAGAAGGAAGCTGCTTTCTGTATTTCAAAGTTCATTGTGTATCTTTCGTAGGAAAACACCATTTTTGTTGATGATTATCCTTTTCCCAGTAATCTAAGCTCCTATTTTGACTCTACATACATTAAAATCTGATTTGTAAATAAAGAGGTTTGAGATCTGTGCTGCTCCATAGGAATTCCAGGTCAACAGGGGAACTCTCTGGCCTCTACCAGAGTTGGCTGTCTGAGGACAACTGGGGATTTATATTTGGAGCAGATGAGAATGGAAGTGATATTAAAAAAATGAAAAAGATTTGATCACAAGAACTACAAAGATTATGGAAGCTCTGTTTTTCTCCTCAGTCAAGCAAAATAAATTACAAAGGAAAAAAAAAAAGCCCAAAACCAACAAAAGCCATTTATGGCAGTCTTCACAATAGCCTGGGTCACATCTTTCAAAAAAAAAATTAATGTAGCAGCAAACAAATGATTATAAATTCCATGGACTCTGAAAAGCAGGCTGATCTCTATGCTTTTGCAAGTGATTTCCATAATGCATTTCCCTTTACCATCACATTTTAATGCCATCTGTTGCCTGTTTTAATGCGTGAGGTCAATTCTGGATCACTTCATGCAATTATGCAAATAAAGCTCCTATAAAATTCAGGAAAGCAGTGCTATGTCAGTCACCTCTGAAAGCCTCCTAGTGATAGCCTCCCTCTAGACCAGGAAACTGTATCATTTTTTCCATTGTTTAATGCATCTTAGAAGTAAGAGTTTGTAAACCTCTTTTAGAAATGGCTTCTAACATTTTTTTCCATGTTTTACTTATTTTTGAGATGGTCTGAAGTAGTCTAATTTTTTTAGCTTGTGAGCAGTGCTAATTGGGCTAATTTCTAGACTGGGGCTAATCTGACTCCACATCATCTTCTGCACACCCAGCAAAACACAGACACACCAGGCTGTGCTAACCTGATGGGGACTGTGCCCCAGCTGCAGTCAAGGGGAGGGGCATGTGGACTTCCCTCATCATTTTTCTTCTATGAGTATGCAGCGCACACAGCAATAGACAGTGATCCTCAGCACAATACAGGAAATGATATCACACCAGAGCTACCGTCTAGTATTTGTGCTTGTCCAGGGCGGAGGTCAGGGCTGGGTAGCGGTAGAGTTAAGAAGAGAACATGTTTTTTCTCTACAGAATAGTATGCTTGTCTCCAAAGAAACATAATAAAAATACTTTTCCCATTGTGGGCAGATAGGCTGTATTTGGACTACTTAGAGAACAGAGTGTTTAGGTAAAAAGGCAGAGATGTAGCCTTTAAAAAATAGAAAGAGAAGCTATTCTAACCATAATTAGAGAAGTGGGTAGTTGGTATGGAAGAAAAAAAAAATTCAGTAGGTAAGAACTGTAAGCAAAATGAACTATGGGCAAGTTTATAGGCAGATAACAAATAAAGACCATCTCCAAAAGAGAAATAGAACCTTGTGGAATGGGCTAGGACATCAGAGATTCAGTTATTCAAATAACACATATTTATGGAGTGCCTGCTATGTCTAAGCACTAAGATAAGCACTGGAGCAGAGCAGTGAACCAAAAAAAAAAAGTCCCTTAGAGATTACTTCCTAATGGAGAGGCAGAGAATAAACTATAAATGGGCAAATAAATCCATTTATAGATAAATGCATATGGACAAATAATATACTTATTGCAGTAATAATAAAATTAATGTAATTCCAGATAATACAAAAGACTCTAAAAATTTAAAACAAGATAAGGGAATAGAAAGAGCCAGGGGTGCTTGTAACTGGCAGCATGAATATTCTACTGAATTCCTCTCTGAGGAGGCAACATTTCAGCAGAGAGACCTGAGGTCTGTGGAGGGTGGGCTACTGAACATTGGGGGGAATATTGTCCTAGGAGGAGAAAAAGCTGGTGTAAAGTCCCAAGGCTTGGAGCATACCTGGAAGTATCAGGGAGGCCTGTATGGATGGATCAGAATTAGCGAGGGGAGAAGGGGGCTTGATGAGATCCAAGCTAGAGAGGTGAGGCTGATAGAGGGCAAGCATACACAAACACACACACACACAAACACAGAGACACATACAGAAATTGGATAAAATTATTAGACTATCTCCTTTAAAATATTTTTTGCAGGCTTTTGAAAAACTTACTGAATTGTGGTTTGACATTATATTAGTTGTTTCAGAATAATACAGATAGTCACACATTCACAGGCATCTTGTCAAAGGCATTAAAGAGAAGTATGCATTTTTTAAAAATAAACTTTTTTCTTTTCTTTTTTTTAAGATTTATTTTTATTATGCACAACAGAACTGGGGTGTAGGCCAGAGGTGCTGGGGGTGAGAGGATTCATCAGAGACAGAGTGGGGAGCAGAACAGGTGGATCTACTGAGGGGAACAGCAGGTGAGACAGGAGAGGTCTGCTGCACCGTGTGGGCAGCTCCCTGGCCAGGGATCGAACTCAGGCCACAGTGGCTAGCAATAACTTGATAGTGCTGAGACTTTAACCCCTGCATCACCAGAGAGGCCCTAAACTTTTTTATTTTCTTACATCATTCATTTTCATACAATATTTGATTTCTCCTGTCAAGTGTAGTCCCCATATATCTCCCACCACAAATCATCTGTGTACTATTCCCATAGTCCCTTGTGTTCTTTCCTCCTGGGTTTTGATCCCATCCTGGCCCCTGCTCTATGTCTCAGCTCTATAGTTTGCCTGTAAGTTTTGTGGTAACTACAAGTTTTCATTAGAATTTTATTTTTTAACTGCATGTATTTTAAAAATGTATTTATTTATTTATACAAGAACCGGGGTATAGGCCAGATGTGCGGTAGGGTGAGAGGATTCCCCAGAGACAGAGCGGGGAACAGAACAGGCTGACTGACGAAATACACTGCTGAGGGGAGCAGCGGGTGAGACAGGAGAGGTCTGCTGTGCCATGTGGGACCCTCACCGGCCGACTGGGATCGAACCAGCACTGTAGAGGCTGCGGACAGTTTCACAGTGCTACACTCAATCGCCTGTGCCACCAGGGGAGGCCCCACTGCATGTATTTTATTTTTTCTATTTTACTATATTACTAAATGAGTTGAATATGCTTTCATTTGATAATAGTTCACAGGGCATGTGGACACAATTTTATTCCTTTTAGAACTCAAGTATTTTCACAGTATATATTTTTGTCAAATCATTATGTCATACACCTGAAACCAATATAAATTTATATGTCAGTTATCACAATAAAAATAAAACAATCACAAAAAAGAACTCAATAATCATATCTTTATCCTGAATAATAAAATTTTAGAGCAAACGGGACTGAAAGACAGAGAATACCTAAATATTTCATACAGCAAAGCAATTTGTATAATAACAAGAGCATTGGTGTGAATCATAACTCTATAATTTACCGTCTGGTCTTCTACGTTGAAGGGGTAGGAGGGGACCGCGCAGGATTTCTATGATTCGAGCAGATGGGGTGAAAGAGGAGAGTCCTGGAGCACCTGGTGGCTTTTGCAGGCTTTTATTGGGTTTACCAGGTACACAGCAGGCAGGGGTGCTGGGGAGGCCTGGAGGCTGGGAGGCCTTCCAGCCCCCAGCAAATCTTCAGTCTTTCTGGTCTCTCCGACATTCTCTCATGGTCACTGCTTCTCTTTCCCTCTCCTGTTCCATTCTGCTGGTGTCCCTGTGACACCACCTGTAGGGTAAATGCTTTTTCAGGCTTTTCTGCCCTCCCACCATTAGGATTGCCCTGCAGATGGGGCACCTGCAGTTGTTACATTGTTGCAAACTATCTTATTTACTTCTGTGGGCCATGGGAGGAGTATTGAGGCAGTCACCAAGAGAAGCAGAAGAGGCAGGAGAGAAGGGCAGAAGAGAAGCCAGAGAAGCCCAGAGTGAAGACTTGCCGGGGCTTGGAGGCCTAGCAGCCCCCTGGCTCCCCTGGGACCCCTGCCTGCCGTGTATCTGGTTGCTGCTTTATATGTAACAGCTCAGTAAAAGCCTGAGAAACCCACTGAGGGCTCCAGGACTCTCCTTTACTGGCCTGTTTGCTTGGATCCTAGAAAACCTGCTCAGTGGCCATCCTGCCCCCACACTGCCCTTATAAGCCCAGTCTCAGCCCAGACGTACCCATCTATATATGCCTACACCCTACTCCAGGTGCCCGCCATAAGGCATACATTCAGGACCGCAGGGTTTCATCATTAATCCTAATGGCAGGAGAAAAGCCTGATATCATTTACCCCTCATATGTGTTTACAGAGTCTCAATTTTCTTGTGTACAAAATGGGGACAAGAGGGACTTCCATGTTTGTGGAGAGCTATGTGTTAAACACATGGCTGGTTTGGGGTAGGAGTTAACAGCATTGTTTGCCCTGACTCACCACAGCTGAAGTCACCAACATAGAATCATAGAGCTGAAATCAGGGCCCTGGTGTTCTCACTTGATTTCCAGATTTCATCCTTTTCTAATAGTTACTGACTTGCTCATGTTCTGGATACTGTGATTTCTCTAGTGAAGCTTCATGGTCCCATGTGAAAGTGAAGGAGGATAGGCATCTTGCTGTTCTCATCTTGAGTCTGTCATCAGGGCCAAAGAGAGTCACTGGGACCTTCACCTGGGAGTTGTTTGTAACATGGGGACAAGCTGCAAACAACCAGATGCTGCCTTGTCCGTGAAGGCTTTCTCAGAATGTACGGGCATTGGAGTGCCCTGTGTAGAGACATTTAAATGAGAATCAGTGCGGAACATCATTCTCTTCCCAAATCACTGGTCTTCCAAAAACAGTGAGGGGCCTGTGCTAGCTTTTTGTTTTAAATTCTTCTTTTTTAAAGATCAACTGAAATACACTGCTGAGGGGAGCAGCGGGTGAGGCAGGAGAGGTCTGCTGCCATGTGGGTCACCTCCCTGCCTGGGGATTGAACTCGTGCTGCAGTGGCTGCAGATAGCTTCATGGGTTGCGTCTTAACCCCTTGCACCACCAGGGCTTTTTTTTAATTCTTAAAGAAAAGGGAGTATTTTCTCAACAGAACCAAGAACTGATCAATTCCTGATTTCTGCCATCAATTCCCTTTCTCCAGGTAATGCAGGCTACTGCATATTTTTAAGTCACATACTTGTGTGTTTCCATCTGTGTATTTGTGCCTGTATCTTTCTCATTTTCCCCTTCATCTTCTCTCCAAACACTGGAAATCATCTTGCTCACTCTTTGACATTTGTATAATGCACCCATCACCAGAAGCTAATTGCTTTCCAACATTTTTCTGCAAATTCCAATATGGAGTTGAGCTCTCCCTTCTTAGAACAATGGGTAACTGTTCCATCTACAGGATTAGACCATGCAAATTTGACAAAAAGTCCAACACTGCTCACAATTTCCCTGTGGCTGGCCATGCTTCTGGAATTTACACTGATGACAGACCTCTTCAAGGGTTATCTTAGTCCCACTAAAGATAGAAATAAAACCTATAGACTTAATTTATTTCTATCCACAAGCTATGTTCACCTTCACAAACAATATGAAGCAGCAAATACTACCTCTGAGCCTCTCTGTCCTGAGATTGAGGATGACTCAAGGGTGGCTCAGGGTACTTCTGATGGTCCACACCGAGTAAGGAGGCTGAGGTCTAGACGCTCCCTGGAGAGAAGATTATATCATCATCCCTCTAGAAGGATCACATCACTCCTGAAACAACTCTTGTTTAAAAATCATCAAAAGCTGCATTCCATAAACTTAGAGGCTAATACTAAAATTAATGCTTAATTATGCACACACTTGCTCTGTGCATGTGCCCAAAAGAGAACCTAAAAGAGAATAGTGTTGAGTGGGTGGCTATGCAAAGAGCATGTGCAATGGGAGCAGATAGATTCAAGTTCAAATCCTGACTCGACTCAGCAACTAGCTGCGTGTTCTTGAGCAAGAGGGACAATCTCTGCAAATCTGTCTCCTCATCTTTTTTTCTTTTTCGAACACATTAGGGAAGTTTATTTCTTTTTTTTTTTTTCCTGATCATAAACTCTCCTAGGAATGAAAATAAAAAATAAAAATAAAAATCACAAACAGTTGAATCATGAATCTTTTGAAGTGTTTCTCCTTATCTGTTAAATGGTGGTGAATATATCCTTTGCTTTCTTTCTCCTGAGGTCCCTCCTGCAACTGCACTCAGCTGCCTCATCAGCAGAGGACTGATTGTATTTTCAAATTTACCTCATTCTCTTAGATGTTTAGCTGAGGGCACTATCAGAAATGTAGGGACTAGAGCCAGAAATGGAGTCTGGATGATACTCTGTGTCTACTACTTGTACTGAAGAAGCAGATGCTCATTGGACCCATGAAGTTGGATAAAGGTGCATGGCTGATAACTGAGTTGAAGTCAGTGTGACCTGTGTCTGCAAGGCACAGATGCCCTTGCAGGTGGTTATTTCCCCCAGGGCAAATGGAAGATTGCAGAAGCTTCAAGTCAACATTTGTAATACATGGGGAGTGGTATCTTTGGCTTTAGATGGCTATACGGATTCACAACACTGACACGCCTTGCATGTATTGGGTGTTCAGTAAATAACAGTTACTCTTTTTTATCTATGGGGACAGAGAGGAGGATGAAAGGAGATACAGGAGATACCACCGGTAATAGAGTTTTTGGTTAATATCAGAACTGGGAACATCAGTAGCATTAGTCCAAGACTGATTTCCATCTGTCAAGAGCTGCATGACTGACTGTGCCTGTTCTACTCTCCATCTGACAACTGGCATGATTTACTGAAGTCACCATATTGCATCTGGTCTTTCCTATCACTAGGATGCTAGTCTGGGTAGATGGAAGGGATGTGAGCAGTTTGGTCCTACTGTTGACACTTCTATTTGCTTGTCTCCAAACCAGAGCACTGGGTGGAGGAGGAGGCAGTGGGCATGCTGGCTGTGGGTTAGCTGGTCCCCCATGTGCTTCTAACATTCCCTTTGAGGTAAGTGGAGCCACATTTCTTTCCTGGCAACTGCAGAGCCCAAGCGTCAGCAGAGAGCTTTGAAGTTTCCCAGAAAGAAAAGGCATTCTATAAAGAGAAGGAATTATTATTGCTTCCTTACTTTGGTGAGTTAGCGATGGTCTTGTGCGTTTGGAAAGCAGTGGTTGACTTCACTTTCAATTGTCTTGACTTATTTTGAATCAAAAATGAAAACCCTTTTTAGTTATATATGATTAGCAAAAACAAACAAAATAACACAGATGAATATAACCCTGACTTCTTTTTTCCTTCCAGGGTTGTACAAATACATATTTGTGAATCTGAAAGTAAATAAAAGCAAATGAAAAATGGGTGTGATTCTAAAATCTTACAACATGCTGCAGGAATTTAAATAACATTAATTTTATTGATATGCTTTTTTGTTCCATACTCAGAATTTGTATTTAACTTCTCTTTTAAAATAGGCCTTGGGATAGGCTTGTTAGTTTGCTTTTAAGATTGACCCAAATTCAGTCCTCCAACTTTCCCTCCTAATCACCTCCATTTTCACTGCCTCTTTCTTTTCAATATGGGATAGTTCTTTCTCCTTTATCTCTGTGTGAGAAATAACTCTTCCCCCATTGTATGCACAATGCAGTTTGATTTTTTGCCGGCCTCAAGAAAGATCACCTGTAGCAATGGAGTTTATGGATGTGAATATAATAGTGGATCTTTAATTGACTCCAAGGGGACAGAGAGGATTTAGTGGCCGTAGCTGACATGCTTGATTAGAACATCAATATTAGCCACAGCATATCCAGTGTCTACTGTATATAAAGCATTGTGTTAGGTGAGATGGGATATTTCCAAATAGAGAAGATACTCAGCGGATATTTACTGAAGGTGTGTCACCAGGGATGCAGACCATAGAAATCCAGAGTGGCAAGGTTCAGTGGAAGGATCAGTGGAAGAATCCCACAGCACTGGGATTCACTTTTATCTTGAAAGGCAGAGAGTAGGGGAAAGGCTTTTCCAAGCACAGGGACTTCAGAGAGAATGTTAAAAAGACCCAAGAATCCTGAGGTGAAGAGGAGAGAGTGAACAGACCCATTACCTTGGAGCAGAATGAAGAGTTAGGAACTTGGAAGGTGGGTGGAGAAAAGTGAGTTGGGAAAGGCAAAGGTCAAGGAGCAGAAGTGGTGACAGTATCTGGGAAAAGTAGATCTAGCTCAAACACCTAAAAACAAAACCTTAACTAAAGTTAAGGGATCAAGGATTCAGGGAGAGTAAATAGTTTATCGGACTGGGCAGAGGTGGAATTAATAAATAGCCTTACAATAAAGGCAGGATTGTGAGGGGAATTAAGGTGTGTGTTTCCTTCCTGACCTCAAACACTGACCTCCTCCTCTTCCCACCTTCAGACTGGCAGTGTTTCAGGTCTCTTGAAGACAGTTAATCCTAGAGATTAAGCCCATAGATTTCGTTAATTCTCTATCCACCATATTGGCTCTATAACCAGAAAATCAACATTTCTGTGCTTCAACATCCTCATGGGAATAGTAGTACCTACGTCAGGATTGTTCCTCCCAGTGGGGGAATGGTAGTACCTATGTCAGGATTGTTGAGAGAACTAAAAGAGTCAAAGCTCATGATCTACTCACCATTACCTGGGCATTAGCTGTATTATTGAGGCTCTTCTTTGTTGCCATGTTTCCTGTGCATACAACCAGGAGAAAAAGCTATTCCTGGAAATGAGATTGGAGATCTAGTGTGGTTGGAGTAAAAAGGCAAATAGTTTTTGAAAAATTAGAAATCAGACCCTTTCCTATGGTGCAGTTAACTGGTTCCTTTCATGCTCAGAACTGGAAAAGGATTGAAATCCCCCCCACCCCCACCTTTTACCTTCTGCCTCATGCCCTGTCCCCTTGCATCATACATGGTGACCCTCTATGCTGATACCTTCCAGGTAACATTAAAAGAAAGTTCCTATGTTAGAGGACAGCTGAAATAGGAAGACAGCATGGGAAGCTTGTGAAGTCTCCCAGTAAATTGAGAAGGCATCACTTATTTTCTGTATGCAAATTGTTGTACTGAATATCTACTGAATAGCTACACTTCTTTTTTTTTTTTTTTTGGTGGGACCCTCGCCAGTGGCCGGGAACGAACCAGCACTGCAGAGGCTGCAGGCAGCCCAGGTGAGGCCCTGAATATGTACACTTCTAAGGGAAGAGGAAATTAAATTCAGTGACTTACAAAGTACTAGGTGCTTTCACATGTATTATCTCATTTAGTCCTTATCACCATCCTACAGAATTCATTATTCTCACTTTGAGGATGAGGAGACAAATTGAGAGCCATTAGGTTACATGTTTATGGGTAAATTGCTTGTAAGCAACTCCTAAACTATGTCTCCTATAATGAAATCATTAAAAACAATGCTTTGATTTTTTTCCCTCCTAGGAAAACAGGAATTTTTCTCTCAAAATATTAGTGAATCCGGATGATTGTTTAGCATGTATTCCTGACCTCTGTCCTTGTGATTATAGTTCCTGAATTTCTACTGGTCATAGCAGCTGGTGATAAGTGTCCGCAGAGTAATAGCAAACCAATCCAGACACCTTAGAATCCCTGTTCATAAATCAGAAAACTAGATGACCACACTGTCCTTCCTGCCTATGGAGTGGAGAAAACAGATTTCATGGGGAGGTAAAGATGTATATGAGGGTATGTTTTATAGAAGTCACTGAGCTAGGTTCTTTTGAGAACCAAATCATTTTGAAAACTTTGTACAGCCTCGAAAGGCTTTTGGTACAACCGTTAGTGACCAACTCAGATGGTAAAAGCAGATTCTCCTGCCTGGACACTCATCATTCAGTTGTTTGGGTTCCCAAATGGGCACCAACCTTATAGGTGTCTTCTCTGCATGTCAGCCGTCAGAGAACCACATACTCCCTGCCTGACGTTGGCACATGTGGCTGGGGGAGAGGATCTTTGAATATGGGCCTGCCCTTCTGTGGGAGTCATGTCACATTTGCTGGAGGGGAGGGGGGAGGCTATTGTCTTGCCTGTAGCTTAGCTCTGGGGCCTGACTGCCTGCCATCCACCTTCCTCTAAAGAAGGTGAGGGGTGAGCCTAGCTGGACGATGATTCTGGAAAGGAAGTGTGGGATGGTGTTCTTTCTTCAGTCCTCATAGTTCAGTCCTCTAGAGAAGGTGAGGGGTGAGCCTAGCTGGAGGGTGATTCTGGAGAGGAGGTGTGGGATGGTGTTCTTTCTTCAGTCCTCATAGTTGTTGCTGACATCCTTTCAGACATGGAGTGAGACCTAAACCTATTGCACCCAAGAACATGCTCAAAACTCTAGCCGGCTAGCTCCTCCCTGTGCATGCGCACAAGCTCAAGTCTTCCTTAAAAGGCCTGTTCTTATGTTTTTGATAGGAATTTTTAGAACTATTCTGTGTACAAACAAAGCTATGTGGATGAAGACCTTGTTTTTATTC
Organism: Talpa occidentalis; assembly: GCF_014898055.3. Lineage (NCBI taxonomy): Eukaryota > Metazoa > Chordata > Mammalia > Eulipotyphla > Talpidae > Talpa > Talpa occidentalis. Next base: position 78,702,983 of record NW_023604972.1, read on the forward strand.
TGTTGTATTGGAATTGAACATCCTAGTGGTTTTGACAAATGTATCTATCAATACAATCATAGTATCATACAGAATAGTTTTGTTGTCCTAAAATTCTTCTGTGCTGTACACATTTGTCCTTTTCACTACCTAATTTCTTTCACTATTTCATTGTTCAGCCTTTTCTAGAATGACATAGAGTTGAAATCATATAATATATCGCCCTTTTACAAAGGTTTATTTCACTTCATAATAAATATTTGAGGACCCTCTATGTCATTTTATGGCTTGACAGCTCAGTTCTTTTAAGTGGTGAATAGTATTCCATTATATGGATGCAACAGCTTATTTATCTGTTAGCCTACTTATGGAGCATCTTAGTTACTGCCAAGTTTTGACAGATATGGGAATAAAACTGCTATAAACATTTGTGTAAGTTTTTGTGTGGATGTAAGTTTTCAGCTCATTTGGGTAAATACTATGTGTGTGTTTGCTGGATTGTATGGCAAGCCTGTATTCCAAAGTGATTGCATCATTTGGCATTCCCACCAGCTGTAAATAAGGGTTCCTGTTGCTCCGCATTCCTGTAAGCCTGTGGTATTGTCTTGTTTTAGATTTTGGCCATTCAAATAGGTGTGTATTAGTATCTCATTACTTTAATTTGCATTGTCCTGATGACATATGGTGTGGAACATCTTTTCACATGTTCATTTGCCATGTGAGTATCTTCTTTGATGAAGTATCTTTTAAGACTTTAGTCTCACTTTTAAATTTAGTTAGTTATTTTCTTGTGGCTGAGTTTTAAGCTTTCTTTGTATATTTTGGTAACAGTGCTTTATCAGATGTCAATAAAAAGGCCAGGACCTTGCTCTTGAACAGCATCCTGCATCCATCCTGCATCCATAGCCTGTTCCACGACTCCCATTTCTTTTTTTTTTTAATCACTGTGGAGTTGCTGATGCAACAATCAGGATTTTCTCCCATGCAATTATCTAAGAGTTTTATAGTTCTGAGCTTTATATTTAGGTCTATAATCCAATTTAAAATAATTTTTGTGAAGAGTATAAGTCTGTGTCTAGATTCATTTTTTTTGCACGTGGATGTATAGTTGTTTCATCATTTGTTAAAAAGATGACCTTTTCTTCATTGTATTGCATTTGTTCCTTATTAACAACAATCAGTTGACTATATTTGCCTATATTTATGTGGAGATATATATGTATGTATGCATGTGTGTGTGTATGTATGTGTGTGTATGTGTGTGTATATATATATATATATATATATATATATTATAAACTTTTCTAGTATGACTTCTGAGTTTTGTGTCCTTAAAAAAGATCTTATGTTTTCATCTAGTTGTTTTGTGGGATTATTATTTAAGACATGGTTTTGTGTTGAGTGGAAATTTGAAAAGTTATTTTTCAGTTGTGCTTTTGTAAGACCAAGGCTACCATTCATCAAACACAAGCCCTTCTCCTGAGAATATATACTTTATAATCTATTTCTTCTCCTTTCCCTAAAATTTTCATTCAGTGGAAAATAAATTTTATTTTGAGTCATCCCAAAACGGAATCAACTGCTTCTTAAATACTCTTCTGTACCTGGAAATGTTCAAATTGAGATTGTCGCATGGATGTTCATAGAGGACTCTTTTCTGCATTGCTTGAGATAAAATCTAAAGCAGTGAAATATGGGACCATTTATTTAACTTTATATTTTCAAGTAGTCATATTTAAGAAAGTAAAAAAGAAACAGGTAAAATTAACTTAAAATACTTGATTTGTTGAAATAACATTTCAACACAGAATAAAAATGAAAATTATTAATATATTTAGTTCTATTTATCACATACCAAGTCTTCAAAATCCATTGTGCATTTTACACGTACAACACATCTCAAATTGGATAACTACATTTCGAATGCTCAATAGTCACTTGTAGCTAGCAGCTACTGGATATCACATTGGATGTCTCAGGTCTAGATAGGACCCATGCCAGTGGTAAGTCATCATAGAATAGCCTAGTAAATGGTGCTAGATCAACTATGACTTGGCCAAGTGTGGATAAGTGGAGATTGCTTGGGAGTGAAGTCAGAAGACCTGAGGTCTACACAATACAAATTAGCACAGTGGATATATGAACTTTGCTCTACCTCTGTACTTCAGCTTCTTCATCTTTAACGTGGATGTCAGAAGACTTGTTTTACTCACCTTGCAGAATTGTTGTGTGACTCAAAGGTGTGAAGGTGTTTGAAGAGTTGAAAGCACATCAAATGTGATGCAATTGCTTAAGCAGAGCCAGTCACTCAGCAGTGGCACTGTTCCCAGTTCTGCCACAGCCTTGTTGAACACCCTTAATCTCTTTATGACTCTGTTTTTCCAACTGTTATGCAGGAAATATTTGAAAGAACCCTTTGAAGTGAATGATATAATGGTAACAGATAAAAGGAATTGTAACGGTATAGTTTCCGGGTGGCCATCACAGCTCTCCATCTTCAAAACATACAAGAGGCATGTGAATAGTAGACATTAAAGGAGAGAAGTCATGTTGAACAAACACTGGATTGTGGGCTGCTTTGCTTCAAATTCCATCTCTGTACTGGGTTAATTATGTGGCACAATTTTTATATCTATACACTGGGAGTCTTAATAGTCCTCCCTCATAGGTACTATGGATGAATTAGAAGTAAAGTGGCGCCATTCTTCCAGTTCTGTGAGTCTGTAAGGAGAATCATTGTCATGCTGACCAAAGCAGAGGAAGATATTGCTATGGAAGAAATAGAATGGGACATGGTTCACATTTGATTTCATAAACTCTCATGTTTCATTTCCTTTCTCAGTTTGGAGAGCTATGATGTTTTTCTTCTCTAGGACTTTCGTTCAGTCTCTAAATATTTATTGAGGCCCATCATGATGCTAAGAATTGAGCAAAACAGACAGAAACCCTACATAACTTCATGGGACATGTGGGGGAAAAGATAAATAAAACAGCTATACAAACACAGCACTATGAAAGGACAGCTGCAGGGACTGTGGCGTGTGGAGCAGGCACTATGTGTTTCAACATGATGTTTTATGTGTAATGGGGATGTTATAATATTGGGGAGACATTATGATATAGATAGTACAAGAATTTTTCACAATTGTTCTTTAATTTGCAAGAGCAGGAAATCATTTAGGTGTATAGGGAAAGGATTACTAGAGAGAATAAAGAAATTCTTATAAGATCTCTATCTAGATAGGAATCAAACAAAAATACCATTCTCCCAAACAGGAAAATATTTTACCTGAGAAGGTATTTTGATGAATGTAAGTTTTAGGAATGGCCCATCCTGGATTAGCAGTAGTCTTTAGGATTAGCAGCAGAGAGGAGTATTCGATTGGCCTGTTCTTTGGGATGAATATTTTGTGAAAGAAATTATACCTTGAAATCACGTTGCAAAGTTTTATCAAGAAATGAAAATGCTACCTTCATACACAATTGCTACAGGTCACAGTGAAAAAGGGTGTGGCTATTTATCTGTCTTAAAAAACCTGATTGCTAGATCAGAATTAATCTATACTATTGCTCTGCCTTATGGAGTAAAAACACTTGCAGATCATTCTGATTTCACTCTGCGGGGAAGGGGTAATCTGTTCATTTGATCCTTCATTTTATTTTTCAAGTGAAGGTTTTCTCACCAGTGTCTTCCTTCATACCAGTCAAAAGTGCATTTGAGGCAACACCTGATGTGAGATTGTGATTGCTGGCAAAGCTTCAAGTGTCCTCATTAAGTCTTATCTTTTTCAGATTAAATAACTTTTTAAAATTTCAATTAACAGTTTTGAGCACTGACTGTATGCCAAGCAATAGATTAAGGCTTAGTGTTGAAGAAAGAGTGTAATAATAGGATCTGTCTTAAAGAGGGACTAACCACATATTTGTAAATGGATCAAGGAAGTCTTCCGAGAGGAGACGATTCTGTGGCTAGATATTGAAGGATATGGAGAAATCAATAAGGAGATAGAAGAAGGGCATTTTAAGTAGAAAGAAGATCATGGAGAGGTAATAACATGGAGTAGAATCCGTACATGGGGAAGAGAACGGTTTTTCCTCCAGTACATCCTTCAAAAAGAGGGACCACTTCAATGACTTTTAGGATATAGATTGACATGATGATTAAGTATTGATCATGTTTTGATGAAAAGACAATAACAAAGAAAAGGAATACACAACATACGGAGAAGGTGTGTCTGTTTTGTCTGCTGAGGAACAGATGTCAAGATGTGTAGATCTTGATTAAATATGCTAGAAATTTTGTGGGAGATGTAGTTGAGGGGGGGCAGGGAGAATCTTCAGATCATGAGATAGCATCCTGCCTGTGAGGTGTCAGGGAAGGGAGGATCACTGGAAGGAAGAGTGTCACCGCAGCACTATTTTAAAGAAGTTGTGGCCAGGCCAATGGGGAGACCTGAAGTCAAAATTACCCTTTTGGTGAGTGCTGTGTTGCTTTGGGTTGGGTCAGCCTTGGTGCCCTCACCATGCTCAGACTGAGAGCAGCCCTTCGGTATTGTGCCTTCTTTATGAAGGAGGTGGACAATTGGGAGGTGCAGTGGCAAAACATTCAATTATGCTTCTGATGGCAAGAGATCTGAGGGACACATTTTTACAGTGGCAGAGAAGGATACTCCTATGAGCCCCGGTTCAGGCCTTACCCATCTGGACTGCACTCCCCACTGCAGACTCACTTCTCTGATGCAGAACTGACTTACAGTTCCCATCACATCCATGAGAAGTGCAAGGAGTTAGGTATATTTGGGGTGAAAATATACTGAGTGGAAGAATTAGAGGTGAGTTTGGTCATGAAAAAATGATTCTGATAGTGGAGGGTTTTGGAGACTATGTTAGAGTGTTTGGACTTTATCTTGTAGACAAGGGCTTGAAAGCAGAGGAACAAGGGCTTGACTTTTTATGAAAATACTCTGCTTATATTCTTAAAGGTGGATTGAAGTGACATAAAACTAAAACATCCAGCTGGGAAGCTTTAGTAACAGTCCCAGCAATGGATATTGAAAGCTGAATAGTTCAGGCTGGTGGAGAGAAAAGAACAGTTTTATTTTAGTAAGTGACAGGATGAAGGGACCAATTATCAAATTATCAAGAGTGAGAGGGGTGGTTGGGGGTGATATCTAGGTTTCTAGAGTGGGAGGAGGGATGGATACATCATGTCATTAACCAATGTGGTACACAGTGGAAGATAAACAAATGAGGTTAGGGGAGAATAGAAAGATACATATTGGAACTGTTGAATTACAGGTCCCAGCAACTGTGCTTCTGATATGGTTTTAGACTCATTATAGTACTGGTTGTTCTCCTCTTAAGTATACTCTGATGCACATCTCAAATGTGTTGTGGATCACAATATATCCAATATTTGATGTAATCAGAGCTCAGGGGATGAAAGCTCCCCTGATGATAGCACTATTTGTTTTTTTGTTTTTTTGTTTTTTTTTTTTTCAATGTAGCTTAAGACTGCACTTGCTTTTTCGGCTGCAGGCTCATGCTGTGGGCTTATTTTGAACTTCTCATTCACTCAAACCCTGAGATCTTTTTTGCATGACCTGTTTATAAGGCAATTTCTTTATTCTGCAATTATTTAGTTTTTAATTTAGTTGCAATATTTTTTATTTGTTCCATTAAATTTTATCTTGTGAATATAGGTATATCACTGCAGTTTATCAAAGCTTATTTTTCAAATATTGATTCTCTTGGTCTTTCTATTTGTGTGTTTTTAAATCTATTTCATCCTCATCGTTGATAGAACAGGGCTAATGGAGAGCTTTGTGCCACTATAGACTTCTTACTTTGTAGATACCTACTACTCAACTTTCTTCTGGAACATTTTTTTTCAATGAATCACAATTATGTAATATGATTTTAAGAAGTTTCAGACAGAATTGCCAATATGTCATTAAGCTCTGATGCTTTTTGTCTCCAGAATGTCCACAATCTACCAATTCGGTGACCCTCTTAAAATAATGACTTGTCTTTCATGAATTCGGGCTGGAATTTAGTCTTACTACTTTTTTTTTCTAAATTCATAAACTAGTTCTTGAGACACCTACTTCCTAAAATATGATGTCAGGCTCATTTACATAATCTTGTCAGATATCATTTTCGTAATCTTTTTTTCTACTTTTGAAATAAGGCTTTGACCCTTGTCCCATTCTTAAGTACTTCCTCTGCCCCAAGACTAGTATCTCAGTTGTTGTATCTTCAGGATCCTTTGAAACTCAGTGTAACAGAGTGGTGAAGAGTGAAGTTAACCTGCCAGGGCAGGAGTACTGGCTGTGAAACTTCCCACTACTTATTTACCCTTCTGAACTGTGACTCCTTGTATGTGAAATGTAGTTAATACTATCAAAGAGTTGTGAAGATCAGAGAAATTAAACCACTTAAAGCTCTTAAAACAGCGCCTGCTGTGTAGTGTGCATAGTCTGTAAAATAGAACTTCATTATTACTCTAGAATGTCCTTTAACTGGACCTGCCACCCTGCTTTCTCGCTATTACCCTGATCTGTCTTTTCTCCTGTTCTCTGTTAAGGATGTAGCCTCTTCTTAAGGACAGGAAGACTGTTATTTTAATAATGAAGATGGAGTTTTAACTGTGAAGCTAGATAGATTTTAATCAAATAACTTGGTTTTCTTTTGACTTTTATGATGCAGAATAATTTATTGACTTATTTTCTTTCATTAGCATGGCCTATTCCTTCAGCTTACTGTGGGATTAAACTCTTGCTTCTGCCTATTGGGAACTTTTCTTGTTGGCACATGTTGTATATCACTCCTCTGGGAAACATTATGGAATGTCTGGGCCCAGCATGTAAATATTTGGGGTGTTGGGTTCCTACATCTGTAAATGGAAGATCCTGGAAGGTTTAGTATCTGGTGATTCTAAAGATTGTTAGGCATTCCATGGAGAAAGGTTTAGCCACAAGGGTGCTAAGCCTAGGTTTGCTGTAGAGAAAAACATTGGGCTCCTGGAACAGAAAACTCCTTCAAGGAGAATGGGAGACTCCTCGCATTAAGGGGCACTTACCATTTTACTGTGTCCCATAGGGCCTCTATCAAGCACAGTGTCAGGGAGGCTGTGGGTGCTTCTCAAAACTGAGTGAAGCAATGAAATGATACTGTGGAACCTAGAAGCAGATCCTGTGAATTCTTAATATAGGAAACCATTCTGTGTCAGGTTTCTGTAAAACCCTCTATCATCTGCAAAATTCCTTCCATTCTGTGTAAACAAATGGCTTTGTCTATGAATAAGACAAAGTTCCTGTGCATAAGCCATGTGGAAGGGATAAACTTGTCAAATTACAACTGGAGTAGCACAGCAATTAAAGAGGGAAATGGATTTTTTCAGGACTGTTGCAATAAGGGAAAAGAGACCACACTAAGGTCTCTCACAGTGGCTCAATTCTAAATACATCCTGAGCAAGTGGGAATTTGTAGGTCAGTGGATAGAAAATTACTAAGAGGAAGCACCAAGTGTTACTCGGGTATTCTGGCTAAACTGACTTTACAGGATTTTGGTTGAAGAATAGATGTTAAGGGTAGAGAATGAGGAATTTGGTCAGATACTGGTGGTGGAACTTCCTCGAAATGAACTTAGCAGATTTCTTGCTAAAACTGAGCTTTTGAAGACATACCCAAGGACAGGGCCTACTTGGAAAAAGGTGACTCAGAGGAGTCTGACTAAAATTTGGTTGGAGTGGGAGTTAGTATATGGGATCAAACTCTAGAAGAACAATAGTTCTGACAAATTTTCCTTTCCTATCCTTTTAATTCATTCAATATGAGACTTGTGAAATCTGATTACCATGGAGGTAAGCTGGCTAGGAAGCTGCATCAATTTTTTAATTGATGCAGCATTCATGAAATGAGATAAGAATTTTCTTTTTTGGCTCTCCCCATATTTCATCACCCCACCACCCCCACCTCCTTTTCCCTGGATATCCTTGTGTTGCTACTTTGAGCAAAAGCTCAGGAGAAATCCCTGGAAAATTAGACTTAAGTCTTAATCGAGCTACAAAAGTTCAAAGCATCACAAGAGACATTAGAGGAAAGCTTACTGAGACTTAAAATTTCATTTTTCCTATTTTTCATTTGAAGCCTTTATTGAAAGGAAGAAATCAGATACTTCTTTCTTCTGCAGAAATAAAGACTGGTATTTCCCCTTTTGTCTCTTCCTAAGATTTATTCAAGGACCTCAGGAGAAGTGGAATGTAACAGGCAAGGCAGCAATTTGTTTAGCTAAATGGGCAGTTCCATTTCCTTTGCTCCACTGCAGTAGGAGACCCCGCCCCCAAGTCACCGGCTAAGGCATTGATATTTGTGTTCATTCACACCCTAGAGAACTCCCCAGCTTCTCCAAGTGCTAGTTTTTGTTTTTTGTTTTTTTTTTTTTGTATTTTTGGAAACAAGAACCGTAAAACTCTTTAAAACATATTGCTTCTGTCAAACCCATCTCTGCTTAGTTGAATCCTGTGGTCACCTTCTAAGCTCCCTCCTTTTACTTCTCCAGAGGACATCAGCATGGGGGCCTTTTTTAAAAATGAGTTTTTGTCATTTCTGGTTTTGAATGGGAGCCAGCTATTGCCTGAAATATCTCTGAACTACAAATGATTTAAGCCCCTGAGGAAGCTTATTCCTCGAAAATGATCTTCTATTTCATAGTAACTGAAGACAATGCTTTTTTTTTTAAAAAAAAAAAATGTAATCTCTGCCACTTCTCGTTTTAACTTGAATGGAAAGAGAATTTCCCTTTGAGGGACCTTCATTAGAAAGAGAAAGAGCAACTCCTCTTCCAACCCTCACCCTGTTCAGTTTCTAGTTCCTTAAAAAGTTGAAGAACTCTGGCTCATGTGTCTTTGTTTCTGGGACCCAGAAAATTTTGGTAAAGGAAGATAGCCCAATTTTTTCCTGAGGAGGAAGTGAAGGTCACAAGACTTGACAGGCTCTTCCCCTAATGTTCTCAAACAAAACCCGCTGAAGAATTGTCTAGATTCTCATTGGTTCTTATAATAAGTCTTGGTGAGTGAATGAATGGTGTTAACTTTTCCATTTCTTTGAATAATTGATTCACAAAGTACTGCTAACCAGCTCATTCACCCTCTACCCCCTTCCCAATTTGTCTGCATGGGAAGGGTTGGTCTAAGTTTGATCATCTTATTTTCCTTAACCCATAAGTTCTGTTAAATTAAATGGAGAAATAACTTTGATTTTATTTCCATTATGTATACTATTGAGTAACATTTGAAACTTTAGGGCTTATCTATTTTAGAATCTAAAGGAGATCATTTATCACCCTCTGCTCCCACTTTCTCATAGAAATCTCAATAGATTTCTTTTTACCACCCATCAGTGAGCTGTTTACTGCAGTGACTCAGAATCACATAATTAGATATCATTGTGGATTATTTGATAAAGATATCTAACTGAAAAATATTCAGGCAAAAAAGCAAAAGCAAGTCAGATTGAAAAAAAAAAGACAACTAACAACTCATAGAACAATAAATGACAGTATAACTATGCAAAAGACTTTGTTCTCATTTTAAATTTACTTTGTCATTTTTTTGGTTGGGGGTTGGATTTCACAAACCCTTCTTGAATATGCTCTCCAAAGAATGCCTGTAGATTGAGGATGGCATTATTGACACTCATGGAGCTGGGCTGTTGGACAGTTCAGTATGACCCAGATGGGATTTGGTGAGCAGGTTTCTTGGGTTCCTTCTGAGAAAAATTTCAGCAGAGTTCTCTGTCCAGTGGGAAACATGGTGAGCTTATTAAGACAGGAGTTTATTTAGGAAAAAAGACGTTTGTATCGACATGTTCAGCAAAGGCTGTATTTTAAAAGAGCAGATGTATTTAAAAAAGAAGAGAAAAGGAAAAAAAAAAAGCAGGCATTTGTATAGGTGAAAACAGTGAGTGCTTAAAGGGCAATAAGTTGCCTTTGAAAGAGACAAGTTTATTAAGAAAAAGAGATGACTGCATAGGTGTCGGTGGACAGTGTTAGGACAAGATCTGTGTTTTGCCAGAGCAAGGGATATCTTTATATGGTGTTTTTTGTGGAATTTTTATAGCTTTGGGGTCAGATTGGGTTAATTGTCTTTAATGACAGAAAAGACTTCCTGACCCCACCTCTGATTCCTGGAAACTTCTATAGCCACTTTAATGACTTGTTAATCATCCCTACCCCCGCTCTGGTTTTTGACCTTCTGAAAACTTTCATCCTAAATTTTCTACTCTAAACTTCCATCAATCCCATAGTCTGGTTTACTCATCCTGACAATGACTAAAGTTGAATGCTTTCAATCAGGTTCGAATAGCCCTCAGTTAGATCTGAACATCAGTGAGATACCACTTTATTGAAAAGTAACAAATTCAGTTTTATACATTAAGGATATGAATATACTTTTGTAAATGCATGTATATTTATGTGTACTCCTCTACACAGCAAATTAAACCTCCTAGAATGTCGGTATGATTTATAGTCAGTGGTTTTCAAGCCATGTTTTGTTGAGTTTAGGCCTGCCACAGAATTACTCAGGTGATATGCTTTATGGATTGAAGGAGATCCTGAGAAGATGAACTTTAGATTCTTTTATCACAGTTCATCTATACCCATTTTTCCTGTGATGAAATTTGGTTGGAAGAGTTCTCCAGCTCAAATTTAAAAAAACACGGATCGAAAATGTCATTCAATTGTGAATTACAAATTTGTCTAGGATATTGATGAAAATTCTTTTGCTAGAATGGTTGGAGTAGTGGCCTTCATTTCAACCTAGTCTTACTACTGGTTCTGATTCTCTTGTGTAACCCTCTCAATTGTTTTCTGCCACTTTCGATTGCATCAGTCCTCTACACTGCAGAAATTTCTGTAACAACTGAGGAAACTGAGTGTTTTTTGTAAAGCCACAATCCTCCTTTATGCAAAATATTTCTAATAGAAATAAATGGTCATCACACCACTGACCTTGGAATAATGTCTTAATTTGGATTCTTAGTTCTTTCTCTTGCTCCTGCCATCATAGTCTTTTGTTCATACCATGTTTATATTTACTTACATTTCCTTTCTGATTATAACTGTATGAAATAATAGTTCTGGGAAAGTTGGAAAACACAGAAAAGCATGACAGACCTCATGAGAATTTATTTTGAGACTATCATTTTAGTTTTATTGGTGTTATCACTGACTCTAAAAAATTTTGTTCTTCACTATCTGAATTAACTTCTCAAATCCTCTTTCTGACTGTTGCCTTAACCATGTTATTTTCCCTACCTACATAACTAGAGTAATGAAACTTCCTTTTTTCTTAGAGTTTTAGTTCAGTTATGAAGGTATCCCATCCCCAAGTTGATCCTTTATTATATTCTGGTTTACATTCTTTCTTTTGTTGTCTTCATTTTACTTTTAAACTCTTCAGTACTTTGGCGCCAGTAAGGAAGCATTTTTTTCTCTTTAATCTTTCCCCATTCCTCATACCTTGACCTAACGTGCACTCGCTTCTAAATGTTTTGACTCACATCTCATCCTTCACTTGACAAAATAGTTCACTTTTATTCTCCAAATCTCTTTTTAGAGTTTTTTTCATTAGTAGCAGAATTGAAGTTTTTTTTTTCCACTTTGTAATTTAATTTGTGGTTTTCATTTCATAGACTTTGCTTCCCAAATGTTCTGAGGTCCATTAAAACAAATAGACAAAACAACTGTTTGCCTAAAGTTATGAAAAGATTTATAAGCAGTGTGGAGACTAGACCCTTTCAGCCCCAAATTTCAGTTCTGTGATCTCTTTTCAAATGATGGTGTGTCTCACTAATTTCTTTTTCTTTTTTCTTTTTCTTTTTTTAAAGATTTATTTATTTATTTATACAAGCACTGGGTACAGTCAGAAGCGCAGGAGTGTAAGAGAATTTACCAGAGCCAGAGCAGGGAGCAGAACAGGCAGACTGACGAAGAAGTACACTGCTGAGGGGAGCAGCGGGCGGCAGGAGAGGTCTGCACGCCATGCAGGACCCTCCTCAGGTGGCCGGGGAGCAGCCGGGGATCGAACCGGCGCTGCAGAGGCTGCGGGCAGCTTCTAACCCAGCGCTCAACCGCTGCACCACCGGGGAGGCCCTCTCACTAATTTCTTGATGGAAAACTAATAAAACCTGAAGATGAAATTTTGATTAATACTCAATAACATATAATACTGATTCATGAGCATTCAGATAATTCAGTGTTACTTCATTTCAGAAGAGTATTAGATAAGGGTGGTTAAATGAAGACTAGCCTGCCTGTTCCTCCTAAAATGTGCTCTCTTCACTTATCCCAGTATTTTCTATCCTTTAGGAAGATACAAATGATGAAATATTTTATACTTTTTTTTAGCATCTTATCAATGAGAACTTCCCTGATCCCTCCATTTAAAACAGAAACTCAGTCACCCCAACACTCTCTATAATCCCTTGCAGATAAATAACCTTGGTTTTTACATTTTGACATATTATACATTTTGCTGGTTTATTCACTTATTGTTGGGTCTCCCATCACCCTCATCTTCCCTATACACAAATGTAAGTTCTGTACGCAGGAATATTTGCCTGATTATTCATTGCTCAGTCCCACTAGGGGGAGCTTTGAATATGCCTCCCTATTCCTTCAGTGGCCAGCAATTAGTGTGTGGCCGGTAAGGATTTGATGAGGAGAAAATCAACAGATGAATTGGTTAAGCATCAGAAAAAAATCAAGTGGGGTAAAATAATATTGTTATCACCGTTTAGCAGATGGAAAAATAAATTTACCTTAAGTCTATGCTGTTTGGCAAAGATCTCTGGATTTAAGAGTTCCCTCTTTATCCTATAAGCAACTAAGCTTTGCAACTGATGAAAATCTGCAGTGATATACATAATTCATAGAAATACTGTAGAATTCATTCTACAGTCCTACTACTCTAACTATAGACCCAGATGTTTGATGAGAACACTACTTAAGACTGCAGTATATGCAAATTTGGTTAAATCCTTTAGTCAAATGACAACCAAGAGCAAATGGAAAACATAACCTGTGCATTAGGACAGTGTCTGATGGCTGCTCCAGACCTGAAGATTCTGTCAACACTTAGACTGCTCTGCTTGTTTTAGAGATCCCTGGCAGTATTTGTTATGCCAGGAACTTGGCAAAGTCTCTCTATGGGATTAAACTGGGAGAATGATTTGGTTTCACGCCAGCTGGTAGAATCTCTATTACTTGCTAAGTCTATTTAATATAGTTGTTATTGTACTTTGCTTTATATCTAAAGTCTGGTTGTAATTTGTGCATAAACTGTTTTTTTTTTAAGATTTATTTATTTATACAAGAACTGGGGTACAGGTCAGAGGCGCAGGAGGGTAAGAGAATTCACCAGAGACAGAGCAGGGAGAAGAACAGGCAGACGGACCAAAGACACTGTTGAGGGGAGCAGTGGGTGAAGCAAGAGAGGTTTGCCACGCAATGTGGGTTTCTCCCTCGCCGGCTGGGAATGGGATACTGCGCTGCAAAACTACGGACAGCTTCACAGTGTGGCACTCAACCCACTGCGCCACCGGAGAAACCCCTAGACTGTTATTATTAATGACCACAGTGGGTTATTTTGAGTGGGATTATTTTCATTTTATCACATTAGGGATTTGTTTTGCCCTAAAATAATTGGACATCAGTTATCATGGGCTGACTTTATTTATATTGACAAAGATGCCTGATTATCTTCATTTCAGTTTCTTAATTTTTTTAAAAAGAAAGAGGTAAGAGAATTCTGTAACGCAAATTTCTAAGAGGCAGGTGTAGCTGCAGGAGGGCATAGAGCAGGATCTCTATGACCTGAGCAGATGGGGTAAAAGAGGAGTCCTGGAGCCCTCCGTGGCTTTTGCAGGCTTTTAGTGGGATTTACCAGGTACATAGCAGGCAGGGGTGCTGTGGGGGGGAGGAATGGGGAGACTGGTAGGCCTCCCAGCCCCCAGCATGTCTTCACTCTTTCTGGGCTCTCCGGCATTCGCTCATGGTCTTGGCTGCTCTTTCGCTCTGCTCTCTTCTACTGGCGTCCCTGTGATGCCACCCTTATAAGAACAGTCTCAGCCCAGGTGTACCCACTTATGTATGCCCACACCCTACTCCAGGTGCCCACCATCAGGCATGCATTCAGGACCACAGGTTTCCATCATCAGTCCTAATGGCGGGAGGACAGAAAAGCCTGATACTTTACCCTATAGCAGGGAATGGATAAGTTTAGTCTTGAAATATTTGCAAAAATAATAGGAGCCACAAAAATTGTACTAGATCAAATAATGATGCCTATGTCTTTTATGTTCTGGTCCTTTGCCATTGTCGGTATATACACAGATGTACTCTAAGGGCCAGGACTGGACACAATGCAGGTTTTCTGATCCCATGCAGACCAGGTAAAGGAGTAGTCAGAGTACTTAGCGGTTTTTTGCAGGTCTTTTATTGGGGTTCACCAGGCATATGGCAGGCAGGGGTGCTGGCTGGGGGGCTGGGAGGCTGGCAGTCCTCCCAGCCCCCAGCAAGTCTTCACTCTATCTGAACTCTCTGGAGTTCGTTCTGCTGCATCTCAGCTTCTCTTTCGGCTTCGGCTTCTACTGCTGCTGCTGGCGTCCCCCTGAAGCCGCCCTTAAAAGCCCAGTCTTAGCCCAGGTGAATCACATCTACCTATGCCCACACCCTATTCCAGGTGCCCGCCATCAGGCATGCATTCAGGACAAGGATCCATCATCTATCCTGATGGCAGAAGGGCAGAAAAGCCTGATATTTTCTTTACCCTACATGTACGCTAGCACATCCCTTTTATGTTTAAATATTCACAAAATTCTGCCATAGACATATTTTCTGAATGCAGTTCCATTTTTCCTTTTTAACATCAAATGAACAGTGAGAGACTTGTCATATATGGAGTGAAGTGTGCTTCCTAAAAGTTAATGATCTCAGCTATTGGTACTGGTTCTTTTATTAATTTGCTGTGAGCCAATTAATTCTTCGTAGTTTAAGTATTCTTATTATAACAGAGTTGATAATCTCTACTGTATCAACCTCACAGGGTTGTATGAGATTTAGATGAGATAATGTATGTGGAAATTGACATACAATTTATAGAGAACTGGGTACATAAAGACACCATGATTGTTTGAGAACTACATTTTAGCCTGGTTAAATGCAGGATTCTTTTAGAATCACAGTTAAACAAATCCAGAAGATTTTTGTGACTCAAAGTTCAGTTCATCCGTAAATATCAGTATTTTTTAATGCATAAAAGTATCACAGATACTTTTAATGCATAAAAGTCACATCAGAACAATGAATAAACCTACAGCAACAAAAACCAAGTTGTCTGCTCCACCTCTGGGTAGTAATTAGCATCTGTTTCCCAGGAGCACAGTGTCATATTTCCTTCCATATGTGGCAGGCTCCAAACAGCTTCTGCTCTGCAGACTACCCAACAGCCTCCCCACTGAGTCCACTTGGTGTCTGAATATCTCCAACTCTGCTTATTACTGTGCATTGGGATTACCATGAAAACTAAGGAAAATGTGAAGTAGCTAATGACTACATCATGGATAAGCCTCAACCTTTTGAGCTCACATCTAACTCTTCATTGTCTCTAAGAGCAGGAATGGACCTAATTAGCTTAGGAATGAAGTAGGAGGGATGAAAGGAAGAGACAGCCTCTCCTTGATCTATGGCTTCTGGGTGGGATTCAAATCCATATCTCTTTCTAGACCTGCACACTGAAGTCAAAACTCCCTACCCAAGTCATCTGCGGGCTGCTTGTTTTGTTTGCCAGAGCTTAATTTCAAGATTGCATTTCCTTTCCTCTGCCCTTTTGTCTTTCCCTTATGTAGGGGGCAGGAACGGGCACAGTGCTGGTTTTGTGATCCCATGCAGACCGGGTAAAGGAGGAGTCAGAGTCCTCAGTGGATTTTTGCAGGTCTTTTATTGGGATTTAGCGGGTACATGGCAGGCAGGGGTGCTGGGGGGCTGCGAGGCTGGCAGGCCTCCCAGCTCCCAGCAGGTCTTCACTCTGGGCTCTCCGACCTTCTCTCACATTCTCTCTGCTCTTCTCATGGCTCTGCTCCTCTCTCGGCTTCTGCTGGCGTCCCCGTGATGCCACCCTTAAAAGCCCAGTCTCAGCCCAGGTGAATCCCATCTACCTATGCCCACACCCTATTCCAGGTGCCCGCCATCAGGCATGCATTCAGGACCGCAAGGATCCATCATCTATCCTGATGGCGGGAGGGCAGAAAAGCCTGACATTTTTCCTTACCCTACACCTTACCATATCAGCAGTTAGAAAATTGCTAACTGGAGATGAGGAGGGAAGGAAGGAAGGTAGGAAAGAAGGCAGGAAGGATGAAGGAAGGGAGGGAGGGAGGAAGGGAGAGGATATTTTTCTATTATTAAGGAAGCTGCAAAAGAAATATACCGTGAAGGCAGAGTAAAGATAAACACACATTCTGCTCCACTTATATTTCCTTTCCTTGCCACTTGTAGGGTAAGGTAAAAAGTATCAGGCTTTTCTGCCCTCCCGCCATCAGGATAGATGATGGATCCTTGTGGTCCCGAATGCATGCCTGATGGCGGGCACCTGGAGTAGGGTGTGGGCATAGGTAGATGGGATTCACCTGGGCTAAGATTGGGCTTTTTAAGGGCAGTGTCACAGGGACGCCAGTAGAAGCCAAGAGAAGAGAAGCAGTAGAAGCCAAGAGCAGAGGAGCAGCAGAGGTCTTCAGAGAGCCCAGACAGAGTGAAGACTTGCTGGGGGCTGGTAGGCCTGCCAGCCTCTGGGCCCCCCAGCACCACTGCCTGCTGTATACCTGGTAAATCCCAATATAAGCCTGAAAAGCCACTGAAGGCTCCAGGACTCTGACTCCTCCCTTACCTCATCTGCTGGGATCATAAAAAAACCTGCCCTGTCATTCTTGCCCCTATACCACTAAGATGATCCTAACACTAACTAGGAAATAGACTACTAGGCTCTGCCATTTCCTTGTGTTCACTCCTAAGCTGGTAGGTTGCAATGTTGGTTTCTGGTGCAGTGCCTGAGGTTGGGTGAAGATGCTGTGGAAGCGATGACTCCAGCAAGACCACTGTGACCCTTGTCTTGACGCAGAACTACCTCTTTCATGTGTATGCTATTTGGTCATTATGAGGTTTGTTGGAATATGGTTCTTCCCCTAAATGACCACTAGTCTGACCAAAATCTGCTTTTATGAGCAGACATCAAGGGTAATGAGTTAATGAGAGCTGCACACTTGGTTAAGCAAGTTTTATTTGGTCTTCTAGAATCTATTTTACAGATGCAAAGGAGTTCACTTAAATACCATATGGTTCTGATTAGCTGGCTTTTGGTTAACCCAAACATGCAGTTAAGCAAATATGATCCAGCTTATCCTCCAGCCCTGAGGCCAAACCTCCCTAAACTCTTGTGTTAGCAATAGATCTCCACCATCAGAGGACTTTCAGAATATGGAGTAAATTTAGTTAAAGATAGGTTACTGATAGGCCTTCCAGTAATGTGGTAGCTAAGGAGACTCCATTTATTGACCAAGAACTAAACATATTAATATTTTCCCAAAGTGTAATTTATGTGAACAAAGTCATGTGATTCTATAAAGCTGGTGGGATAGACCAGGTCTAAAAGTGATTAAGAAAATGCTATATATTTGTTTTTCCTAGTGGAGTAAACTAAAGTGCCTGGAAAATCAGAAAACTGGTTTGTGGTAGTTGTGCTTAGGGTGGCAAAGTCGTCCCCTTTTCTGATGTTACTATCCTCAGGCTCTACATAATTGTCTTCTGCTGAGTTTCTGCATTATATTCAGCTGTGATGCAGGCTATGGTCAATCCTCGTGTGCTACCTACCCAATGACCCCTGAGCAGTTCAGAACATGTATGGTGGCTGCAGAGGGACAATTACAGAACGGCTGTGAAAATCGAGACTGCTGAGGGAAGGCGCTGTGGTTTACTATTATGGCATGATTTAGAAGGCCGAGATCCTGGTTGGAGACAAATGCTGAGGACTAAGACTTTCGGTATGTATAGCGGGACTCTGTCCCATTTTGTTTTTTCATGCATAGATTTTTCTTTTTGAAATTGGGAATCAGGCCTCTCCGGTGGTGCAGCGGTTGAGCGCTGGGCTGTGAAGCTGCCCGCAGCCTCTGCAGTGCTGGTTCAATCCCGGCCACAGGGCGAGGGTCGCACATGGCCCACAGACCTCTCCTGCCGCCCGCTGCTCCCCTCAGCAGTGTACTTCATCAGTCTGCCTGCTCTGCTCTCCCCTCTGGCTCTGGTGAATTCTCTCACCCTCCCGGCTTCTGACTGTACTCAGTGCTTGTATAAATAAATAAAAATAAAAATGAAATTGGGAATCCAATTAATTGCCCAGAAATAGGTTAATTAAGTCATTTGGGGAAGGATGGTGATGCAAGTTTTGGGATAGAGCAACCTGTGTTTAATTCTGGGCATTGACGCTGCTGTGTGACTTTGCGTAAGTGCCTTAGCTTCTGAGTTTTAACTTCTTTAACTGTGAGATGGGTGAAACAGTAAAACGATGCTGGCAGGTTTGTGTAAGGATGTGAATACTATGTAAGGACACTGTAGGTACTTAATAACTGGCAGCTATTATTATTTAAAGGGCTAGTTGGTATCTCCTTTTTCTTGCAGAGGCCTCCATTAAGAAGCAGAAGTTCGGCAGCCTGCAGTAAGTCAGCCTTGGTGTTGAGAAGGCCTTAAACATCCTGGGGAGCAGTGGGCTGTGTTAAAAAGAATAAAAGAGCATGTGTTGTATTAAGGAGAATAAAAGCTTTAACATGAAGTACTATTTCAGGACTATTTATGCCTTTCAGCTGAGACAGAAGTACTGTACACAGTGGAGCGCGTGGGATCCCAGAGGCTGCTGGGCTGGCGATTTCTGAGGCAAAAATGTCTAAATGCACGTGAATTACAATGCTTTTTAATTTTAAATTATTTTATGTATATTTGGGTCTTGTGGTAGGCATCTTTAATATTGCTGATTTAGAATTTGAGAGGCCATTATTCCTGTTTGTCCCCCAAGTGCCTCACTCAAGTGCTTTCCACCCCCTTCTGTTCCCACCCACTTTATAATTCTCCCAAGTTCCTGACTGTGAAATAGGGGCTTTCCTTTGTTATTATCTTGAGCACATCTTAGTCAAGTTACCAGTCTAGCTTGGCTCAGAAAGCTCTTGAATCCCATTTTCTGTTTAAAATGCAAAGGTTTAACATGCAATTTGCAGCAACATGGATGGAGCTGGAAGGGATCATGCTCAGCGAAATTAGCCAGAAAGAAAAAGAAAAATACCGGATGGTCTCACTCATAGCAGGAATCTAGAAAACTTAAATAAGGGACCAGGAAAAAGAATAACTATATGAAAGAAAATATCAAAATCAACAAACAACTATGAACAAGAGACACTCTGTGGGGGTGGGAAAAGAAGGGATTGGGGTAAAAATAAGGGGGTTGTAATTGTATGGGGAATATAAAAATAAAATTTAAATTTAAAAAATAAATAAAATGCAAAGGTTTAAAACTGTGTGAGATGTTATGACTTCAGTGTTTGAGAAGTCTGCTTTGGCTGAGTATCTCATTCCATGAAATAGGGGGAATAAAAATCTCATTGTGACCAGAACAAAACTGACTCTGAGATATTTTGGGCAACACATGACCACTTAGGCATCAATGTGGGGGGGGGGTGACGGACTTCAATGTATGGGAAGACAATTTGCTAATGAGGCCTTGGAAGATCCCAGTGGCCCTCAGGTGGAAATGATTCTAGAGAAAGGGAGATGGTGAGCAAGAGCAATGGGAGGGCTGCTAGTGCAATGGAAAGCACAATTTAAGGATTAGGGTTAGGCACTGGAAAGTAGAATTCAGTGCTCAAACAAGCTTGGGGTGATGGAGGAGTATATATCATCCATCCATCCATCCATTCTGTATGCCAGATCTGCCCACCCACCTGCTGGGCCTTTCATCCATCCATCCGTCTATTTGAATTCTCTTTGGACAAAGGTGAAACAATTAGCTGCATTAATTTTACATTGTCCTAAATAAATAAAAGGGAGGGTGCTGATGTGTGTTCTTGAGTGAAAAGACCATGACTCTCCTAACACAGGCTTGTTCAGTGACTTATAGCTCTGGAGCTCCAGTATGGGACTTTATTATAAAATGCTGTTTGATATGTGATGCAAATTCTTAGAGAAGTTAGGTTTGGGGTTACAAGGAATCTTCAGGACACCATGTGAGTTTCCTAAAGTCAGTGTGATAAATGAGAACTAACAATGTGATTTGGCAAGGGCTTTGCTATCATTCTATTACTGTGGGCTCCACAGTCATCCACAGATGGTACTTTCTGAAATGATGACATAAATAATAAATACTTTGGTTATAGTTAGTTATGCAACTGAAACCCTTTTATTATTAGTTACTCAAAGTGCTATTATTCTTATTTTTTCCAGATCAATGAAACTTCAATTAAATCAATCCATGCAGAACCATAAGTTTTTTGCCCTACCTACAAAATGGCAATTTTACATATTAATAATTACAACTTAATAGTGAATGATGATGGCACTGAGTTTTGAACTTGGGGAGTCTGACTCTAGAGTCTTCTCTTAAGTTTTATGTTATTCTTATGATTCTCATGTATGCCAGTAGCTGTTGATTTTCAAAAAAAAAAAGGAAAACCCTCAGATTGAATTACATTACTGAATTTCAAGGTTGGTATATGATGGGATTCTGAAAATGGAAATGTGCTTATATAACCACTATGAATAGGACACAGAGATGAGGGGCTAGGAGACTGTAGAGTAAAGGAAGCTACTGAAATTACATGCTCTTACCTCCACTTAGTGCAGATGGAGTTGGTAATAATGCTATTATTAATGCTAATTTTCTTCTAGATATATGGGACTGAAAAATCCTTTGTGCTGACATAATTTTCATCTTGGTTCCAAACCATAAGAACTGCAATTTTAGAGTATGACTAGAATATAAAGTTGTTCTGTCTATTAATTTTCAGGCAGAATAAGTTTATAGTAATAGGCTTGTATAGTTTTGTGTGTTCAAGGGCCAAAGTTTGTAAAATCTGTGGGAAATTGGAAAAGGAAGGAAAGAGTTCTTGCCAAACTCTTCGATACGTTTGATCCTTCAGAGTGACTAAATACACTATGGAGACACAACAAAGAAGAGACTTGCATAAAGAGGCCATATGTAGTAGCTTCCCTCCCCCAAAAACAGGGTATAAAAATATTTCCTATAAGAGGGTTATAATCAACTAATTTTTAGTGTGTGGCTCATAGAAACTGAAACTTCTTAAAAGGAGTATTCGTTTCACTGTGATTTTTTTTAGAAGATTTATTTATTTATGCATACAAGAGCTGGGGTACAGGCCAGAGATACAGGGGGTGGGAGGATTCACCAGAGACAGAGCAGGGAACAGAATAGGCAGACTGAAATACGGTGCTGAGGGGAGCAGTGGGCGAGACAGGAGAGGTCTGCTTTATCATGTGGGTTTCTCTCTCGCCTGGTGGGGATTGAACTCATGCTGCAGAGGCTGCAGATTGCTTCATAGTGCGTTGCTTAACCCCTTGCACCACCAGGGAAGCCCTGTTTTACTGTGATTTTTGCTAACAACTGTTACAAGCTACAGTTCTTAACAGAGGGTCTTTATGTGAAAAATGTTTGCTATATTTTTCAATGATAAATGAATCAGCGTGGTGATGATTTAAGCATGAGAGGTAAAATGAGCATGCTCTAAAGACACCTAGGATTACTGGAGCTAATGGAACCTGACAGGAATGACTGGAGTATAAGGGCTTCCTGACTTGTAGTTGGAAATGAATCCAGGAGAAGCCCTCAGTGAGAGTGGCCAGTTATGAAGGGGCTGGGCCTGCGCCATGCAGTTGGTCACTTGGCACTGAGAGACAAGCTGCACCCGTGGAGAAGTGTTTTTTGAGCGGCTGTTCATTATTTTAGAATGTTTCTTCTCTTCTTGTAAAATACCTTACAAGTCTAGAAAATTGATGGGAACCAGTTCGATCACAACTACTTATCACTTTCCCTCAATATATTTACTTGATCTGTATTGCTCATACATTTTCAGCATAATTAGCATCATCTAAGATAAAGAAAATGACAAATGAAGTTAACAGTTACTGATTGCTTTTTCATTTTATATGGTTGATCTCTTTGCTTCTAAACATGAGAAGGGCCTTGAGTGAATTCAAATTCACAACTGAGGAATGTGTTTTTTAGGAGCTGTGACCTAAGCACTTTCAACTTGTGTCTAGTTAAAAATGCTTCCATATTTTTATTTTATTTTCTATAACAAAAGGAATGTGTTCTATATGTTTGGTAAGTACATCTTTGTATGCCAACACCTATCGCTTGTTATCTTATAAACATATTTCTCTAGGCTTCAAAATGTGACTTGTCCCACGCTTTGAGTGTCATTTAAAGTACGTTTCTTTATTAAATTAAAAAACTTACACGTGACAACATAAAATTGTCCATCCTAACCACTTTAAATGTATAGTTCAGAAATGCTAAGTATATTCATGTTGAACAGCTAATCCAGAATTTTTAAAATCTTGCAAAACTGCAATTTTATACTCATTAAACAATTCCCCATAAACTTCCTCCCAAGTTTCTGTGATCACTATTCTATCAGTATGTTGTTTTAAAATAAATTCTCAGGAAGTTTAGAGGAATGAATAAAACTAAAGAATGAGTAAGAAGTAGGAAAATATATTATTTGAGAACTGAATGAATTACTTTCTGTTCAAATACTGGGTTTGGGAGGAAGAAGAGAAAAACAGGGCAGAATAGCTCCAGTTCTGCATTAAAGTGATATTGGATGTTTCCCATGTCTAAAGTGTATTCTCACTTCATACTCCTGAAAATTTTACCTCTGTTCTGATGTCACAGAATTGATTAATATGGATATGTGATAAGATAGCACTGTTTCACCATGACCCTTAACTTGCAAATAATAATAAAAGGAAAGTAAAGGAGAATCCTTAATCTTGGTAGTCTCAGGATTAATGAGAAAAATTTCTCACCATCACTCTTGCTATTCCCATCAAAAAATATTAAAAGTAGAGAAAAGTAGATTGGTCATATGAGTTTCGTTGAATTCCTAACCCTGCAGTTGTGGAGAACGTGACCTTATTTGGCTATTGTCAATTCCCTTTACAGAGGCAATTAAGTAAAAACGAGGTCTAGGGTAGGCCCTAGTCGTATTTGGTTTATTTCCTTATAAAAGATGGCAAATTTGGAGACAGAGATGACCAGAGGGAGGACACTCTGTGAACCTCACAGTAGACAGAGATGGAACAGCGATTTTATAAGTCAAGGAACACCAATTGCTTGTAAACCACTCAAATATGAGAGCGAATTCTGAGCAGATTTTTCCCTTTCAGCTCTCCAAAGGCTCCTGGCCTGGGAGACCTCTTGATTTTGAAGTTCTAGCCTATAGAGTTGTGAGACAACACATTTCCATTGTTTAAGCTACCCAGTCTGTGGCCCTTTGTTATGGCCACCCTAGCAGATGACTACAGCAGGGATGGAATTAGAATCCAAGATTCTATTTACAGGGACTGTGGCTCCAAGATCTTGGCAAATAAATCTCCAGCCTTTCTCCTTGCTAGATGGGATGCTTCAAATACAAAGAGGAACTGATAGCATATTGAGTTGTTCTAAATGACCTCATTTAGCAATGTCCTAAATAAAACCTTGCCTAATTTCCTCGGCTTCAGAAATATAGCTGAGTAAAATTGATAAGAAAGATCTTGCAGTTTACCACCAAAAATATGACTTCTAACTTACTAATAAAATTTAGGCTGATTGACAAAAGATTATTCCTCACTCATCAGAGTTGCTCTCATTTTTCTAGGTCACTAGATCACAGAGATTATACTCATTTGCATAAACTAACGAAATTGCCACTCAACCACTGTTGTGAGGTGTTCTTTAATTCTTTATACTGACAGAAGCAGGGCATGAGGGGAGGGAACAGGTGTTATTCCCTGGAAAACCATTAATGTTGCTGTGCTCTGTCATCTAAAGAATGTGGGATAGAGTTATATTTCATTTTTTATTTTTTCATTATTTTATATATTTTACATCATTTTTCATTTTTGTACAATGTATGCATTTTCATACATTGGTTATAGTCCCCATGAAATTCCCACCGCCCATTTACCCGTGAACTATCTCCATGGTCCCTTGTGCTCTTCCCACCCTTGTTTTGATCCGACTCCCTTCTCCCTCCCCTGCAGTGTGTGTCTGGTTTATAGTTGCGTGTTGATTTTGATTTTTACTTTATATAAATGGAGGCGGCATTGCAACTACTGGTGAACAAGTAACACCAGCACAGGAAATAAATAGATGCCAGTGTTAGGAATATAGTTGGCTCTTGAAAGAATGCAGCCAAGAAAACAACCCAAGTCAAATACCTTAATAGAGAGAATTTAATATGCTAAATTTGCTGTAAAGGTCTTTGAAGAGCGAAACAAACAGGGAAAGAAGAGGCCATCCAGAAACCAGGCCTGAGGGACAAATGAGGAGGTGGTGTTTCCAGAGCCTGAGACTCTGGATGATAGGATAGGAATTGAGAGCAAGGAAGCAGAACCAAGGTTAAAAGAAAAGGTCTGACTTCTTAGTGACCCCCCTTCTCCCCTTTATTGTTGTTTGTTTTGTGTTTTCTGTGGGAAGTAAGCAGCAGGAGTCTTTTGATCTTTGGTTTTTAAACCTTTCCCTTGGGATGACTGGGAGAAGCAGGCCCCACCCAGCTGTTCTCACCCACCCCACCTTGGCCACACAGAAAGATGAGCTGTTTTGGGAGAAGGTAAAGACCCGGTTAGACAATGGCTCTACTGTAGGCAGTTGGGAAATGTGGAAATATTTTTCCAGGGAAACAAAATAAAAAATACTAGTTAACATTAAGTTTTTAAATAATTGCCCTTTTTGCTTCTCTACTCTTCCATTCTCAGGATGGCTTTCCTTCTCTATTAAGGAAGTCCAATAGAAGATGCTGATTTGTGGGTGGCAATGCCTTCAATACAACGTTTTTTCAAGGGAAGACAGACAGGATAAAGTTAGCAGAATGCAGTGTATATTCCAAAGCAATCTTGCTCCTATTAATATATCTAGAAATTCAGGAAAAACAATAAAACATGCTCAGACACCACCAGGTCCTTCTTGAGGGTGTTTTCTTTTACTCATTAAGGTAGACTCCATTCTTCATCTTTCTGGTCACAAGAATGTTATTTTGAGAGTTTGCACGGGCCATATAAAGACATACCAATAGTGTAGGTCCCTCTATTTTAGGAACAAGATTAGCACTCACTTAGCCAAATCTCAAACAGAAATTTCTAGGCTAGCTGTCTCTTTCTAAACTGTGATGCCCAGCAGAGGGAATGTGGCAGATCATTGTGATGAATTTACAATTTCTTCTAATCTTTGGGAGTAGGAGTTTTAGAAGGAGAGGGAGGGCTGGGATCCTAGTGCTTGATCACAGTTCTTGGCCCTCTTGTGATAACTTGCTCTGATTAGTAATTTTATTAGTTCACAACTTTTTTGCTGTGGCCATTTGGATAGGCCAGCCTCTTCTTGGTCTAATTTAGGATTGTAAAGATCTGCAAGGAGCTGGCAACTCAGTTTGATAAATAATAAATGAGCCCATTTCTAGGTATATAAGTATGATTGCAGGGAATAAGGTTTTTAAAAAGCTAGTCATTATTTAGCCTCCCCATACCATAATAGGGCATTAGAACCTCAGTGAGGAAAAGAGACTTGTTTTTAAAGGTGTGTGTGTGTGTGTGTGTGTGTGTGTGTGTGTGTGTGTGTGAGAGAGAGAGAGACAGACAGACAGACAGACAGACAGACAGACAGAGTGTGAGAGAGAGGAGAGTGTGTGTTTGACTGCCTGGGGGTTGGAGCAGTAGGACAGGGAAACGGAATGTATGAAAAAAACTAGAATCTGAAATGTAGTACTTATCTACTGAATCTTTCAAGGGTCAAGTGCCCCTATAATGTCCTCTTTGTCTGCCAAGTTATATATGGTGAGCAACCAGGGGACTATACATATGGGTCTAGTTTGATGATCTCAAGTGATGTGATACTAAATTGGTATCATTTGGCAAAAGAGGTATATTTATTGCTAAAACAGACTTTTGGATCTGTTTCTACATTTTGATCCTAGGAGGCTTATTGTACTGTCTGTCCCAATGGACTCTAATCTTAAATGAAAAGTTCCTTCATGTCTATGCGCACCAGTTAAAGCCCCCCCCCCTTTTTTTTTTCTTTTGAGCAGTCTGAAAGTATTTTCATTTTAGCAGCTTGGAGTCAACTGTGTTGCCATGATGACTAAATTCTTGTCCACAGCACCTGGTTTCCTATGAAGGACACATTGTGTAGCATGTGGTCTTGGAGGGGGTATGGAATGTGTGAAGAGGAAGTTTAGAAGGGAGTTGTGGAGATAAATTATGTTCTATGTATCCCTTTGGTCTTCTGTTCAGGTTACAGAAAAAGGATTTGAGCAAGAATATAATTTTCTCCAAAAATAAGTATTTCTGAAACTTTTTGCTTTGCGTTTGTAAACACTGAACAAAGGGCCTACTTTTTCTTGGTTTTGTTCACTTATCTCTGGCATGCAAGAATGTGTTTATAGTTTTTGCAATACTGACTGGGAACTCAGAGAAAACCTAGTGGCAAGATAATAAACAGCAATAAAATTTCTTGATTCAAATAAAAATAGGTATGTAAAAATACTTATTGAACTGAAAAATACTTATAATTATTAGTCAATCATTTGGCATGTTTCAAGAATGCTTCTTGAAATGAAGATGTGATTTAAAATTGGGAGATTAAATAGAGTTGAGTCTCAACAGTGAGCACCTGAAACTGATATAATGTTATAATGCAATGTTTCTTCAATTAAAAACAAGTGTATTGACTTAAAAAATTTAATTTTGGTGAAACACAGACTACATACATTTTACTATCTTAACTATTTTTAAGTATGCAGCTGAGGAATGTTAAGTGTATTCACATCATTGTGCAGTTGATGTCCAGAATTTTTTCATCTTGCAAAACTGAAATTCTATACACATTGAACAGCTACCATGAACTGCTAGAAACACTCATCTGCAAGTAATTATTTGTGAACCTGCTTTCAATTCTTTTGGGTATATACCTAGGAGTTGAATTTCTTGGTCACATGATAACTCTGTATTTAACTTTTTGGGAAACTGCCAAACTTCTTTCCACAAACTCTGAATCAACTTACAATCTCATCAGCAATGTACAAGGGTCCCAATTTCTCCAACACTGATATTTTCCACTTTTTAAAATTATAGCTATCCCTCTGGGTGTGAAGTACATCTCATTGTGGTTTTGATTTACATTTTCCTATTGACTAATGATGGTGCACATCTATAACATGCTTGCCCATTCATATATATACTTTGGAGAAATGTTTATTCATGTTCCTTGCCCACATTAAAATTGGTTTTTCTTTTTGTTATTGTTTTGTATGAGTTATTTATATATTCTGGATATGATTTGGAAATATTTTCCTCTATTCTGTAGTTTGTTCACTTAGCAGTGTTCTTTGATGAAGTCTAATATATATTTTTCCTTTGTTGCTTATGCCTTTAGTGTCATATTTAAGAATTTATTGGTAAATCTGAGGCCATAAAGATTTATTGCTATGTTTTATGAGTTTTAGCTTTTATATGTAGGACATTGACCTATTTGTATTAATTTGTTGTGAGGTAGGATGTAACTTCATTTTTTTGACATATGAATTCCCAGTTTTTCCTGTCTTACTCATTGAAGGGATTCTTCTATCCGCATTTGATTTTCTTGGTGTGTTTGTTAAAAATCAATTTGCAATATATGTGTATGTGTTTATTTCTTAGCTTTCAAATGCCTATTCTTATAACAGCACCACACTGGTTTGATTACTGTAGCTTTGAAGTAAGTTTTAAAATTGGGAAGAGTGACCCCAAATAGCCAAAGCCCTCCTGAAAAAAAAAAGAAGGGAATAGAGGCATCACACGCCCAGACTTCAAACTATACTACAAAGCCATAATCATCAAAACTGCATGGTATTGGAACAAGAAGAGACACACAGACCAATGGAATTGAATAGAAAATCCAGAAATAAACCCACAGATTTATGGTCAACTAATCTTTGACAAAGGAGCAAAGACTATGCATTGGAGCAAAGAAAGTTTGTTCAATAAATGGTGCTGGGAAAACTGGGTTGCTACATGCAAAAGAATGAAGCTTGACCACTACCTCACACCATACACAAAATCAACTCAAAATGGATTAAAGAACTAGACATAAGACCACAAACCATAAAATACATAGAAGGAAATATAGGCGAAACACTTTACATCACATCAAAGACATCTTTACAGACACATCACCCAAAGCAGTGATAGTGAAGGCAAAGATCAACAGCTGGGACTACATCAAATTAAAGAGCTTCTGCACAGCAAAAGAGACAATAACAAAAACAAAGAGAAACCCCACCAACTAGGAGAACATTTTTGCACACAACACTAATGATAAAGGACTGATCACAAAAATCTGCAAAGAGCTGATGAGACTCAACACAAAGAAAATAATTCAGTCAAAAAATGGGCAGAAGAGCTAAAAAGAAACTTCTCTGAAGAGGAAATGCAAATGGCCAACAGGCATATGAGAAAATGTTCAACATCACTTGTAATCAGGGAAATGCAAATTGAAACTACCATGAGATACCATCTTACACCAGTGAGAATGGCACATATTAGAAAAACTAGCAACAACAAATGTTGGCGAGGATGTGGAGAAAAAGGAACTCTCCTGCACTGTTGGTGGGAGTGCAAACTGGTCCAACCACTATGGAGAGCTGTGTGGAGATTTCTGGACCTACTAAACATAGAGCTTCCATATGATCCAGCCATTCCACTCCTAGGTATTTACCCAAAGGACACAGAAACATCAATTCCAAAGAGCACCTGCACCCCTATGTTTATAGCAGCACTATTTACAATAGCTAAGCTATGGAAACAACCCAAATGCCCAAAAATAGATGACTGGATCAAGAGGATGTGGTACATATACACAATGGAATATTACTCAGCATTCAAAAAAGATAAACACATGCAATTTGCAGCAACATGGATGGCGCTGGAAGGGATCATACTCAGCGAAATAAGCCAGAAAGAAAAAGAAAAATACCGGATGGTCTCACTCATAACAGGAATCTAGAAAACTTAAATAAGGGACCAGAAAAATGAATAACTATAAGAAAGTGAAAATCAAAATCAACAAACAACTATGAACCAGAGACACTCTATGGGGGGTGGGGTGCGGGGAGGGGAGGGATTGGGGTCAAAATAAGGGGATTGCAATTGTATGGGGAATATAAAAATAAAATTTATTTAAAAAAATAAAATTGGGAAGAGTGACTCCCACAGTTTTGCTCTTCTTTTTCAATATCATTTTAACTATTCTGGGCCTCCTATAATTCCACAAGTATTTGATGATTTGTTTTTCTATTTCTGCAAAAAAGATTGCTAAAATTTTGATAGGAATAGCATTGAATCTGTCGATCACTTTGGGTAGTACTGACATTTAATAATATTATTGCAGTCCTTGTTTCTTCAACTGTTCATGAGGCTTGGGTAGGAATTTGTAACTGTCTTCATTAATGTTATTTTAGCTCTTATCCAGAAGTTCAGTTAGTAAGGATAATTTCCCCTAATCAGGTAACTAGACCATCTCCTGAAAAGTCTGAACTCTCAGAGGTTTTAATTATATGGGATTTCTTTAGTGTCTGCGTTATTAGGGATCCTATTTATATTGGATTATTTTTAAACATTTATCATTGGGCATAGAAATGGTAGCAAGTACTCCAGAGAATCTCTGGATTCAATACATGCTCTTTTGTCCCTTCACTTTGTAACACTGATATTGTCTTTTGATAATTAGGAACAATCATTCCAGGTGGGAGAGTAATTCCCTTATTTGATGGTTGGCTCAGTGACATGACATGTCTTAAATGACCAGAAAACTAGCTGTCATTTCCCATTTATTGGAACAGTTGTCTTCTGGTGGGACTGCTTCTCCCTTGGGAACTAATGCCTCTGTCTAGCAGATTCCAAAGACATATGGAGGTAATGAATAATCATGAGTATTAATGAGCATTCATAAGTCATATTAATGAGAGAAGCCACTCCTACTTTTATTTTTGGCTCCTGGCTTAATTGTGACCAGAATAGAAATTGACAGCATTTATTGGATATTCTTTGGGATGATACACTACAACTCGTTGGACAGTGCCCTAATCTTGCAAGGTGCTTTTCCCAGGTTAAACTGTAATTGAGTTTAGCATTAAATTCTAATACACCAGCTTCTTCTGAGTGATGGGGTTCATGGTGAGACCATGGATCCTGGTAAAACAAGCCCATCCTCCCTTGCATATTTCAACTCTACAATGAGTTCATCACATTAACTGAATCTAATTGTATCCAGAACATGCTGGCAAGGAAGCCTAAGAAATGTAGATCTCCAGCTCTATAGCAAAGAAAATAGAAGGAAGTGGGAAAGAGTACTGATTATTGCTAGGCAACTATTATTTGTAGCATATTATTAGTATGCAGATCTTGCTCTGTTATGTGTTGTAGTTATTTGCATGGATATAACTTCCCTAGATAGAACTTTTCTAACCATATTATCCAGAATATCACCTAACTTCTGTTTTCTCACTTTGCTTTATTTTATAGAGTAAATAAATACAACTATATAAAACAATGATATTTAGTCATATGCTTCTGGGTTTATTCCCTATTTCTATCAGTATTATGACAAAAAAAAATGCTGCTAGCTAGGCAAAATTAACTTATAATAAATCTAGAATGTGATTTCCATGATTTAAACTCAGGAACAAAGCAAAGTGCAGAAGAAATTAAAAACTGCTAAGATTTAGTATTTTTCTTTCTTGTCTTCTATGTATATATCTTGGCTGTGTGTATGTGTGTGTGAGGATGCAATGTAGATATTAACACTGGAGGTTGATAAGGAAGTGTGTTTAAATATGTATGTTATAATTTAATGCTAAGAAACTACTCTTTAAAGTTGGTAAATCAAACATGTTAATTAATCTGCACTACATTTCAAAAATACATTATAGGGCCTCCTCTGGTGGTGCAGCTTCACACCTGTGAAGCTGTCCGCAGTCTCTGCACAGCGTGGGTTTGATCCTGGCCTGCCGGAGAGATGCTCACACGGTGTGGCAGACCTCTCCTGTCTCACCCACTGCTCCCTTAGCAGTGTATTTCATCAGTCTGCCTATTCTGCTTCTCGCTCTGTCTCTGGTGAATCCTCTCACCCTCCCACACATTTGGCCTGTACCCTGGTTCTTGTATGCATGAATAAATAAATCTTTAAACCACCCCCCCAAAAAAAACCAAAAAAAACACAAAAATCCATTATAATTACAGGCAAACTATTTTCTTTCTTTCTTTTTAATATTTTATTTTATATAATTCTTAAATCATTTTTCATTTTTGCACAATGTATGCATTTTCATTTGGTTATAGTCCCCATACAATTGCATCCCCCCTTATTTTGACCCTAATCCTTCCACCCCCACCCCCACCCTCACCGGTCTTGTGGTCATGTGTCTCTGGTTTATAGTTGCTTGCTGATTTTGAGTTTTACTTTATTATAATTAGTCTTTTTCCTGGTCCCTTATTTAGGTTTTCTTAAATTCCTGTTATGAGTGAGACCATCCGGTATTTTTCTTTTTCTTTTTTTTTCCCCCCTAAGATTTATTTATTTATTTATACAAGCACTGGGTACAATCAGTAGCGCGGGAGGGTGAGAGAATTCACCAGAGCCAGAGCGGGGAACAGAACATGCAGATTGACCGAAGTACACTGCTGAGGAGAGCAGTGG